>NC_135500.1:174398419-174700419 GCF_052857255.1 Amblyomma americanum | reverse complement strand
CTCATGACAAAAATTCGAGGTGACCATGAAAAGTGGTATGGCTTATTTGGTTCCTCGTTTAACTGCTCTGATTAAAAACTTGCAACGTCATATTTATCCGCTTTATTCTTGCCTTGTGCTTATTTATAAGCATCCTGAATTCTCGCAATATCCTTATGATGTATGACCTACTTCAACTGTCCCCTGTGAAAAGTTTTACCCATATCTTTAACGGTCTGCCGCAGTGGCTCAGTAATTATGGCGCTTGGCTGCTGGCCCGGCTGCTGGCCTGTTATTTTGTCTGGCAAATGCGATAATAACTTCCAACCCCAAGGGATGACGGGTGGACTTTTGTCAGCGACCTTCCACACATAGATTAGAGAAGTAGGGTGTTCTGTCCCCTCCCCTCTGCCTTTTTTCAGCATCTTTTGGGCCCACGAGCACCCCTCAGTTAGAACTTCTAGTTTTCGAGCCTCACAACAGTATGCCGGCTGGGAGGGCACAGGGTTGCCATGCAAAAGCTCACAAAATCTGATAGTGAATAGGGTCTGTATGCGTCGCGAATGTAAACTTCATTTTTTTCCTGTTCTTGCTGTCCCCAAATCCTACTTCGTATTAGTATGAGGCGTATGTGGGTTTCTACTGTATCATCACAGCAGTTTGATTTTCATTAAAGTAATGTCATCTGAATTAGCTCCGCTTACTCAAAAAGAATGAATAATTATGTGTTAGAAAACAAGATATTAACTCCGGGTGTGTTTATCAGCTTTTCAAAAGTGCTTGACAGTATTCATTCCATTTTATCTGTGATCCCGGCCACGGTTGTCTCCTTTCGATGGAGGCAAAATGCTGGAGGCCCATATACTGTGCGATGTCTGTGCACGTTGAAGAACCCCAGGTGGTCGAAATTACCCAGAGCCTTCCACTACGGCATCCCTCATAGCCTGAGTCGCTTTGGGATGTTAAACCCCATAAACCATTAAAGCAAGCCATTTTATCTGCCAAGTTTATTGTTAAGTTTGCTGACAGAAACAGAGCGTTGCTATTGGGGAAGAACTCTCATCTTCACAAAAAACAGTGGGAGTAGCACAAGGTAACATTCTAGGGCCGGCATCATTCAGCATATTGCAATGTGCCTAGCATCGTGTGGCCTATGCACTTAGTCGAAACGGCGATGAAGTGGCGGTTGTCTCCAGAGGTGCACTCAGGCTAGACCTGGCTCTGGGATTGAAAGGACCGACCTCATTCTTCAGTTCTCCCCTACACCTACCTGCACGGCTCTCCTTGGGTTGTGACAATATATGTAAACGATATATGTAATATATGTAAAGGAGTAGTGACTGCACACATTTTATAGTTTATGCACATGATACAAATGTGTTTCTTCAGTCAGGTGGTTTTATAGGACTTGCATGCTTTGCGAGTATCACGCTTACCTAAATAAAAACAAGAAATACAACAATGGTCATTTTATTTGCTCCCGCACAAAACTGTCAGCTTTGACGTCAACTTATACCTAGGATCTGATAAGCTGGAACCTGTAAACAAAGAAAATATCTGGGGAGTAATTTTTAGACAACACCTAACCCGGGATGATCATGTAGACCGCAAAAGCTTGGGGTATATTAAAATGTTCGGTATGTGGTGTATGATTATATGGTATATGGCATACGGGGTATGTGGGGCATGGTTCGATTAAAGTATTAGACAGAACTGCGAGAAATCACGGTTTTCACGCAGTTTTCGTCTTAAAAGGAGATAACAATTGCCCAGGTTCCCACCAAATTTTGCTTTCACGTGAGCGATTTTAGGCAGTTCTGGGGGGCCATTCGATAATTCGACATTCGGATAATTCAGACATTTTTGCACTCCCTTGAAGTTCAAATGAATGACGTTTTACTGTGTAACATTAGGCACCAAATTGTGATACTATATTTTTTTTTATCTTATTGCTTGTAATATTTTTGTACACATATGAAAAGCAGTGTGCATGTTTGTGTATGATGGGTGTGTGCGCAACATCTTTTATGGATGATTTTAGGTGGTAATCCTGTACAGGCATGTCTATAACTTTTTTATTTAAGTTGCGCATCTGTGGATGGATGCGCTTGGGTAAATGCCAATGAGTAATTTGCTCCCTTATTACAAATTTACTCCATCTCGAGCGATTCTCCTAAAACATTTGAGCAATACCGGTCCCACTTCGAGTTATTGATCAATTCACGCTCGCCGTGCCATTGCTGGCCATCCCAGTTAGCTCAGTTGTCAGAGCAACTGCTCCGGTGAAGCGGTGGTTCCCAGGTTCGAACCCCGGCCAGGACAAACTTATTTTAGCTATGAAGTTTCTGTGTAAGCTGTATTGCTTTCCATTGTAGCTGCATGTCTGCGCATGGGTGGATACCGATGAGTAATTTGCTCCCTTATTGCACATATGTACATTATTGCCGTTTCTACCTGCCACAAAAGGCATGGCAGCCTCTGTCAAGCTGGTAATTAGCAGCTTGTTGTTGCTTGGCCTTGCGTTTTGTATGAAAAATGTGGAATAAGTTCGTTTGGTTGAAAGCCGCACACAAAAATCAGTGGTAGCTGGTACAACCACTGCACTAATGCAAAACTTGCTGTTTCGTGATCAACTTGCCTGCACGAATGCACTACTGCTGCTCATTTTTTATTTTCAACTTTTCTCTGCTTGTCCGAACCCTTTATTTAGCTGCATTCGTGTAGTGCTTCTCTGTTGTTCTGTTTCTTCTCTGTAGTTTTGCTGCATTTGTGTAAAATAGAGGTCGAGCTGATGTGCAGGATCTTTTTGAGCGGAGTGGAAAAGCCTTTTTTCACTGCATTTTTTTATGAAAGTGATGATTGCTGTGTCCTGGCAGCTCGTGAACTCCTCTCTGTTTGAACAGGTGGTCCAGACACAGGGCTGCCTGGCGGAAGCATTCCAGGAGCTTGCACACCGCAGCCCGCCGCTGCAGGAGGAGTTCCGGTACAATGCTGAGGCGCAGCGGTCTCTGAGCAAGAATGGCGAGACGCTGCTCGGGGCGCTCAACTTCTTTGTCTCCTCCCTTGCCACCCTCTGCCACAAGACCATTGATGATACACTGCTCACAGTGCGACAGTATGAGAGCGCCCGCCTTGAGTACGATGCGTACCGCACTGACTTGGAGGAGCTGACCCAGGGAACCCAGGGCACAGCCATCTCCTCCAAGATGGATGAGGCCCAGCGCAACTTTGCCATCCACCGAGACAAGTACGAGAAGCTCAAGGCCGATGTCACCATCAAGATGAAGTTCCTCGAAGAGAACAAGGTGGGCCACCTCGTTTATCTTCTTTGTATTGCTTTGGGAGAAAGGTACTGCAGTAAAATCTTCTTAATTCGGCCTTCAAGGGACCAGAAAAGATGTTCAAGTTATCGCATGGCCCGCAAAAAACTGCTGAAAACCATTTGCATTACAGTAATTTTATCTAATGAACACCTGGATGACCTACAGTTAAGATGAAAACCAAGCAACAAAGACGATTTTTCGTGGTTTCAGCTAATGCTTTGCTTTGTGGACACAGCTGGGAGTGTCGAAGAATTGCTCCAAAATCGTAAACGCCTCCGCAGCTCTTTTTGCAGTGCAGTGCTGCAGCAGCAGTACATCTTCACAAATGGCTCTGTATTGCTTTGAGGATGCTTCACTGCAAGGATTGTAAACAGTGCGTTTTGGCGTACCGGAAGAAAGGAAGAAGCACATGGATGCAAGTGAGGGAAATATGTGTAGGATTAGAACAGCGTGACACCATCCCAAAATAAAAAGAGACCAGTGACGTGCCAAGCAGTGCCTGGCAGCAGCTGCGTGGAGGCGTAAAGTTTGAAGAAATTCGAAACAGAAACTATGCAGCTGTGTTAAATTCAGCAATAAGGGACTTCTGATTGTCATCGCACCTGCCATAGTGCGCACGGTTGAGGTGCGCGGGCACCACTGTTTCTTGCCATTCAGGTTTGGGGAGGTCTATTTGGATCATCTGTGGCTGCGCGGGTCAGGCCTTGGTGTGACTCTGTCTGGATTTACCGGTGTGAGGCCACTCGGCGCCTTAAACTTACATGGACGTTGGCCGGGACCGCGCTTCTAGTTCGAATTATGTGAATTTACAAGTTAATGAGAGTCGAATTAACAAGATTTCACTAACTCTTTTACTGGCTAAACTGCTGGTTCTTTTGTGTACAGCTCTCTCTCTCTCTTTTCCAATTTTTCTTTTCACTGTGATTTCAAGTTATGTAATCTGCACTGGTGTGGGCCCAAAAGTCCAGAATTTTACAGCAACAGCAGCACTGGCACCATTTGTCACTAGGGGGAAAGGGGAGTCACCAGGAAAGCTTTTGTGCCTTTTGCGGCGGCCTCGCAGTGGTTGTTTTGCTTTCATTATTGCAGGTGGTGCCGTTGCCTTTGTGTATAATTCTACTTTGTTGGTTCAGTGTAGCCATAGACAACGTGCACTGGGGTTCACTGTGGGCAAAAGGTGCCATTTAGCCCATTCATACAAGATCCCACATCTGCATAAAATTTTTAGGAACGATGCGGCAGTTATCTGAAGCAGAGTGCTTATACTTGTCTTCTATCATAAAACAACACACTGTATATGTAACAAAGAGTTTTAAAACAGTAGCCTGTTGGGAACCCATAGCAACATTGGGTTGTTGGTGGGTGTGGACATAAGTGTTCAATCCAAATGCAAAATTTCAGATGCAGCATGTTCATCCAAAGGTGATAGCGTCAGGCTACGTGGTGTTGCCTCCAGCTAATTTTATGGCCGATGGAGCTTTCGCTTTGCCATGGTTTGTCAGTGTCACAAGGTTCCAGCGATAAGCTGCATCCTGTTTTAAGATTCCTTCCATGTTTTGACAGTTGCCATGCTTAGTGAGAATGTGAAGCCTGGTTGCCACAGAGCGCACAAGATTGCAGAATGTTGAAAGGGTCTTGGATAAAATGAGTATCTGGTAACTGACTCACTCAACAAGTTACTTTATTTTGTAAATTAAATTGTTATGTTTGTGAGACTTATAATTGAACACTGGACTGTAACTGAGCATTTGATGGCATTGTGAGCAGCTTACACAATTCGTGTGTAGCCAGTGCTCATTATAAAACTGAGGTGCTGTTTCTGCAGGTCATTATTTTGAGAGAGTGAGAAGAGGCATTCAGTTCAGTAAAGCCTCATAAATGCACTTAGAAAAAAATGTTGGGAAAAGGCGTATTAGCCAGGAAAACGAGCAATTCAAACCGCCTAATTTTTAAAAATGTACCTATTGAATGAGGCTTTGAACGGACTCTTTCACTTCACAAAAATGTTGATTAATATTTCTTAGCGCAATATCTGAGCAGCTTCTTTTCAAGTGCTCGCAGAATTTAGTCAGCATATATTTTGTCCCCAACGGAGAAGAAAGTTCGTAACACATATTTCCTCCGCATTAGTTTTGGATGCTTTGCCTCTTGCACTGTGTCACTGCGGGGAAGCCACCCCAGCGGCTGACCATTGCTACGTTCTTTCTGTATGTGCTGTGTTCCTTAGGCTTGGCCCACTCATATGTAAGTGTACCATTGTAGTTGTAAGGTTGCTCCCTTGCCCTTTGGCACTGCAAAGAACCAGTGACATTTTGCCTCTTCCTGTCATGTACCCACTGGAACAACTTGCTTGTTCGTTAGTGTTTTTTTTTTTATGCTTCTCCCCTTGCACCTATACATTTCAGAGAAGCCGCCACAGCAGAAGTTTTCATCTGCATTCTAGCCCTACATGTCGCATGCCCTCAGGTTCGGCCCACTCATATTGTTACGTGACGGCAAGCCGATCAATCATATGAGATGACAGATGGCTACAGAATGATTTTAATGGCGGACGGCCTGGCACGATCACTCCTGCTCGCGCCACTGCACAGTTCGTATTCTTCTACTTCGTCACAATATGTTTGCACGTGTTTGTTTGGTCACTAAACATATTGTATGACCAAAATTTGACGAAATTTCGAATATAGTAGCTGCGAAATCATGTTATCCAGGAACATATCAACCGGGAGAAAAATAATGCGACTCTCTACGATGTTCTTATCGCTCGCGATTTGGAGTGTATGAACTGGGAACATATCGACGAGGTTTTACTGCACTTGTAAACAACAATACGATTACTGGGAAAAGTCCCAATAGAGGAAGCATTATGAAAGGTTGCAGCAGATAAACCTCGCATTGTCTTCCTCTCTAACGCACTCGCTGAAATGGAACCCTTACGTTACACCCTCCGTTTGCTGTCCCACTTTGCAGGTGAAGGTGATGCACAAGCAGCTGCTGCTTTTCCACAATGCGGTGTCGTCTTACTTTTCGGGCAACCAGGCCTCTCTCGAGGCCACCCTCAAGCAGTTCAACATCAAGGTGAAGAACCCAAACTCCAATTCCCCATCCTGGCTGGAGCAGTGAAGCTGCACACAAGAGCTGCTGCTCCATGCTCTCCGGTGTTGACCTCGCGCTGCTGTCTCTTGTGCATCCTGCCTTTGGACAGTTCTATCAGAGGTCGCGTGCAGCTGGCGAGTGGGGTGCTATGGAGGTGACACATCGGTCTCCGATGCTGACCCACAGATGTGTTCCGTTTCCTCTTTTTCTGTTAGTTTGGAAGGCAGTTGGTCAGCTGCATGATTAGTGCAGTGCACGCACTGGCTTCGTTGCTGAGACGCACAGCTTCAAAAGGTGCATGATTGAGCAAGATAGCAAGGCAGTCACACTACTGTGCAGCTGTCGGAACTTGCTGCACAGTTGCTTTCATTGTGAGGAAACCCACGGCAGCACAGCTGTATAGTCATTTTTTAAATTTTTTTTATTAACCTTGCTGGTTCATATTAATGGGCACTTTGACCTCCCGAGCCTGTAAGGCAACAAGAGGCCGTCTACTGCCACCTAGCTCACTCTGTTTTAATGCTGCAGTCTGTTAGGATACAGTTCTGTGTCTGAACAACAGCAGAACTCAGCACGCATGCAGAAGCATGGAACAGTTGTAGGCATGGGCTTATCAAGATTGCATCTTGCTGGAGTCACAAGGGAGGTTACCTTGGTTAGTGATCAAAGCCCGACGGGTTTCTTACGTAACATCTGCATATGTGTTTGCTCTTTTTGTAGCAGTGGTCCATTGGCAGTGCTCTGGGTAGTGCTAACTGAATGACTTCAGTTCTTATAACTGCGTTGCCTTTTGTCTTCGAGTGCAGGACTGGAACTCTTCCCTAATTTTGTATCTTTTATTTACTCAGATTAAGGTGGGGGTATGTTTGCTTGCAGCTCATCTGTTCACTCCAGGAACTACCAGTGAATAAGAGTACGCTGGGTAGTCTGTACTGTAACTACTGTGTTCCCTTTTTAACTGTGGCAGCATGGTAGTACATAGCTACACAGTTTTCACGGCCAAGATGTTGCCTTTGAGGTGATGGCTGGCACTCTGGTGATGTTAGGGGCAGCCATTGCCATAGCCATAAAATGAGGCTGTTCAGAAACTGCACTTGCATGTATGTGCTTACGGCAATCAGGCGGTTGGACAAAACAGAGTACAGCTTTGTCTCTCCTTGCAACAACCGTTTGTCCTGAAATAATAAAGGCATGTACTCGGAAAGGAGCACTGCTGCATCAGGTTTGGAGTCCCTTCTTTGCAGAAAGCTGACCTTTCTCGTACTCATTGGCAGAAACATGCCTTGTGACAGCGCAGGTGAAATAGTGAATAACTTCCTTTGGTGTCGTGTAACACAGGCTGCTGTTGGCTTGAGGGGTTATGGCTCTTGAAAACAGTAAAGGAAATAGCATGGGGTTGGTAGCTTGTCATGTTAATCCCCTCTCTGCAGAGCTTTATTGGGTACAGAGAGAATTCAGAGTGGACATGGTTTTTGTTAGATTATTGCCTAATTTCTTTCTCTAGTAATTTTTGAAGCTGCCATTCATTGCCGTCCGGCAACACATGGCTGGCTAATTACTGTGATCTGATGGTAGAGCGCTCAAGGAAACTCGAGATTAGCAAAGTGTTCACACAAACACTACTTGCCCAATCCAGGCTGTTGGAGATTCTGTAGCGGTGTGTGATTGCCTTCCAGTTTTAAAGCTAGATAATATGTTTGGTTGTGATCGTAGCTATGACCTAGTGAATTTTGATCGAAGTAGTGCGCTCGGCATTCTCTGTGCATAGTATTTTGCAAGCCTCTTTTTTTTTTTTGTACATGTTTCATTGATCAAAGCTAAGCACTTGTTTTGATTTGTCACTAGAGAGTTGTTCATGCACATTTGATGCTTTGGCTTTGGTTTCCGTCTTTTCTGTAACCATTCCACTTTGCCAACATATCAGGCAAGGCACCATTCACTGAACACTTTCAATACGATGGTGACAGTAACGACAAAAAAGTAGCCTGCGATCGGATGGCAGTGGTTTGCCCTGCTGTGACCAGCAGTGTTTGCTTCATGTGTATTAGGTAGGCAGTTTGTAGGAATGGAGGAATCCCCAGTGCAGTGTGGAAGGTCTTGTGCCTTTGCTTAGGATTCTTCAGGAAAGGGCACATTTACTCCCAATTTTGTTTTCGGAAAATTTTGAGCAATCTTCTTTTTTTTTTTTTGCAGCCACATTAGAAGGAGGCATGGCCACCAGCATCTTTGTTACAACACCAGAAAAAGATGTAAACAGGTTGTTCTACTTTGAATAGTCATGCAAAAAGGCTTGTTTTAAGCACAGTGAAAGGAGTATACATAATTGATGTGCCTCGTGAAATGCTCTTCTTTTCCTTGGGCGTTCTGTTTTCTGTCCTTCCTTTTAGTTCTCGTCTGCTGCTTCTAATCCCACATGTTTTTGTGTGCTTGCCACTGTTCTAGTCAGACATGAAATTGTGTGCCGTTGCTTTCATGCTTCGTTGAAAGGCAGAAAGGGATTTCATTTTGTGTGCGCTTGTAAATAAGAGTAAAAACTCTACCGGTTTGCTCTCTCTGCTGGTGCCTCTATCAAGCATGTGTAATGTACTGTGTGTTTGTAGGTAACAGATTTTTATGCTTTCACAGAAGTTTGTCTGCACAGCACATTGAGTGCAGTGTGAATTTTACAGGCTTGACTGTGAATGGTCAGCAGAGCATTGTTGTGGGCTAGATTGGCATGCTTCTGTATTGCGAGACTGATCCAAGTCATACTGAAGCACTTTTTGGCTTGATTTTGCACTTGCTTTGCATTCCAGGTGCCATGCTGTTTAAGCTGGCTATGAGATTGTTTTAAGAACGAAGTAGCACATTATACAACCACGAGCCCACACTTTGCGCTGACCTCAAGAAGTAGTTTGTTTAAGGGGCCCTGAAATGCTTTTTTTTGGGGGGGTGGGGTGGCATGTAACCCTCTTGAATTGTTAGCTTGCATGCTAATTGAGACCTAATAGGAGTGTAAATGCTTTATGCACTGAAGAGGACCTGGAAACTTGCGTTGAAAACTGCTAGCTGCTTTCTATGCCTGTTTGTGATCCCTTTCTCTCCTCCTTCTCTTCCGGATTTCTGTGCTGTTTCCACTTCTATCTCGTTGTAGTAAGCAGGGAAGAGCTGTTAGCTGGAGTCTTGCAGTGTTGCAAATGGTGGGTGCCATTTGAGCAGAGTGGCAGAGAAAGCAAAAGCGGCCTGAGCAGACTTAGTGAATTGCTTGCCTAAGCCAGTAGTAATCAGCTCACACTTGAGTGAAACGAGAAAATTCGTAGTGCAGTCACTGGGTGGAGCATTGCAGGTGGCTCTCAGTGGCTCTGTAGCAATGACAAGAGGAGATGGAATGTGTCTGAGCCACTGAGGGGCAGTTATTGATCTCTGCCACCAGAAGTCACCTATGAAAAGTTCCTGCTGTATGCAGTTCTACAGGTGGTATCTCTTTGCAGTTTTGCTAAAAAGTGTTTCAAGGCCCCTTAAGGCAGTTTTTGTCTTACATTCATTTAAACATTGGAAGTTAACAGATGCCATGCTTGAGTATGCTGTCTTTGTCTTGGGCTTTTGTACCTTCTGTGCATCCAAATGGCTCTTAGACCTTGGTATTTGAACCAACATTTTATCTTGGTCAAAAGCGAATTGTATTACATTATTCCAGCTAGTCTCCTTCCATTTATGCATTTGAGTCTGGAAGCCCCTGTTCATTTAAGGCCTTCAATAACAGTGCTTTAGATAGCAGTGGCGCTGATTTTGAGTTTACTGTTGGCTCTTGTATTGCTCGTATTTTTGCAATAATGTCAGCATGTACTCATGAAATTTTTTCAGCTTTTAGGCAGTAGAATGGATTTGCAGCTTATATGCATTACAAGATTAGGATTGAATTGTCAACACATGGCTTGAAATTATTACTTCGGAAAATGTGAGTTATATAATGTCACATGTTTGTGTTCTTTCTGTTAGTTTACTTCATAAGTTGCATACTAGACCCTGTTTGTGCCATACAGGCATTAGCTGCCATTACTGTTGCAAGCTTCTGAAGTGATGTGCATTATTTTTCTAAGGACCGAACTCAAATAGGCTGCCTGAATTACTGCTTGCTTATGTTGAGCCACTCTTTGAAGTCAATAAAAAATGTGCATCTGTAAGTGTGCTCTTGTTTATTTGGCGAACTCTGCTTTCTCTGTCGTTGAATGATTGCTGGTGAGAATGTATGAAAAACAATGCGTATAAGCAGGACAAGGAAGCTGTGTGCTGTTTTTCATTATGTTCTTGTGTCGCCAACTAGCCGAGCCACAGCCTGTTATTCATTTGTGAATCCTTGATTATGTTGTACATGCGTGAAAAAGCCTGCATATTGAGGTATCGGTGTATACTAAAGAACATCAGGTAGTTGAAATTGGTTGAGGCCTCCACCACATATTGCCGCGCAGCTGACAGTGTTGCTTGGTATGAAGAAATTAACTACATGTGCAAAACTGCTGTGTGCTATATATCAGTAAGCAGTAATTCGTGACAATGATGACCTTCATCTCAAAGTGCAATCTCTCTTCTTGCATTAAAAAGTTTTAGAACATGTCACTCTCATGGCTGTGGCAGCCATGTTTCGATAGAGGTGAAACTCAAGGACGTGTACTGCGTAATCTCTGGAGCCATCTGCTACGGCGTCCCTTCTAGCCCATATCACTTTGGGACATTGAACCCCATATACCATACCATACCATACCATGCCATACCTTACCATCCCACAATCAGAGGTGGGCATTTGACCTCACAAATCTGGACCTCGCTTCAACCCCAAAAAGAATTTGCCGACCTCACTCAACCTCAACCTCATCAGTTGAGGCTGAGGTCTCCTTAGACGCCCTCACCTCACTTTTCCTGAGGCCACTGCTGACCTCACTCAACCTCACCTTCAAATTGTGAGGTTGAGGTCGGCTGCTCGACCTCAGAAAACAAACGAAAAACAAAACAAAAACCGATTACGAAGTTTTTCAGTTAAAAACAATTCTGAGAATCCTGTGAGACAGGAAAGCCAAAATGATGATTGTAATATTTAATAAGGTGTGTACAGACACTGTTGATGTGTACGCAATAGCAGAAGCTCATAGTCTGGGATGATCCCTCAGAGAGTATATGGCCTGCGGGGGACAGGGGTGTCCCATACGCGATACCACCGGTATGTTGGTGAGTACTTTATATGTGTCAATATTTGGCAACCTGCTTCGTGTATTCTTGTTCATATAGGAAGCCTCTCGCTCATTCACGCACGAACCGGCAATTGACAAACACAGCCCTTCTACACCATCTACCAGAAATTGGGAGGAGGGGGGAGGTATTCACGATACTCGTCGATGTACTTTCCAATGCGGCGGTTATGCAGACGCATATCAGTATATTTCGATTTTCTAGCTCTGTCCGGCATAGCGAGAATGCTCTTTTCAGTCCTCAGTATGTTGCTTTCGAAAACACTTAACAAGCTGCGACTGTAGCACACCAACAGAGGCACGTATTTGTCTGTGTAGAAGCGAGCGGCTTCTTTTATTAATGCGAAAGCATTAGATGGCTCACTTTCCAGGTCATATCAGCAAAAAAAGCATCCGCAAGAAATGGCGCCATGCGAAGTCACGAGCCGACGAGTCACGCTACGATGATGATGACGTAACATAATTAAGCAGCACTAATATAATTGGATAACGCTAAGACTAATTGGCATTATTAGTGTTGACATCATATGAGTGTGACGTTATGCAGGTTACGTGACGGCGATGTAATGTGCCATCAAACCTAGTCACGTGACGACGCTGTAGTATGACATCACACTCACGTGACAACGATGTAATTTCTCGTCATACCAGGCCCCCATCCACTCCCATTTCAAGATACATATGAATCCCACATTTCTACACATGCACGCATGACGCATTACAGAGAGTGCCCACAACCCGGTACACATTAATGACATTCAGATTTTCCAGCAGGTAAACGCGCCAGCTCTCATGTAGGACATACTGAAAAGATCATGCAATGACACATGCCTTTGACTCTCGATATGATGGCGATGATGATGATGCTAACAGTGTATCCTTATGAGCCCGGGGAAGTCTGATAAGCTGCTACTGAATTAAATGTTGCCAGAATATTGACTAAATATTGTACATTAGCCAGCAACTGAAGACAATTATTTTGCGGGAAAATAGGAATACGTGCAGCTAATAATTAAGCATGATGATGTTGATGTTCCTGGGGGGTCAGGACCCTCCCCCGTTTCCACCACTTTCCTCCAGGTGGCGATGGTAATGGTTTCGAAATCCTGGGAATTCTCCGATGACTCCATGGAAGAAGGAAAATTTTCCTTCCTCCATGGATGACTCGGTGAACCCACGGCATTTTGAAAGAAAGCGCTAGATTACGTCTTCGAACACTGTGCGAACTGTTAAAATCACAAGGGTCAAAACAACTGGCCCAGAGTGGGCAGTGGGAACCGCTCTCTCAATCAAGAGCACCATGGCTCTCCGCTCAAATTTCACCGCAGCGAAATCTTTTTCCAAGCTCCCACCCCAGGCAAAAAAAAACGCCCAAGTACTCATACGCCTCAACAGAATTCTGGGCACCATTTCGTCAACCAGCCTGAGACAAGCTGCTTGAAGTCAGTCGCTTGTTTTCCTTCAAAATTGAACTAATCAATGGTACGCCAGCATCCTCGATGTTTTTTACCAACGAGCATTGCACAAGCATTCTGCGATGGGTCTCGGCAAAACAGTTAAAGGAAAGATAACGTGTAGTGCCCCGTCCACCAACCTAACTGATACCATACGAGAAAAGAAAGAAAAAAAGAGAGGATGAGTAGAAACATACAAAGAAAAATCGCACACTAAAAACAGAAACGAACAACAGTGTGTCCCATTAAACGTCATATTAGAAGGTTTGAAAAAGCGACTCAGCATCACAGCGCGAGCATGTAATCAGTTCCATTCTCACATCTTCATTAAAAGAAGTAAAAGGAATCAGCTACCACATCACCTTACATTCATCATAATTTTGCATTTTTTCGCCGCTGCAACACCGCTATGCTGGTGCGTTTGCCTCGTGTTGCGGTGTTTCGGAATAATAAGCGAATTTCCAAGAAGGCACAAGGAACCAGAGACAAACAAGAGGTTATTCGAAAGGATAAAAAAGTGAAATTTGTATCTGCTTGCATTACAGAACTGGAATATACAGAAGTAGTGTGAGATTTGAAAGGGGAAGACACCGATCAAAAGCTTTGACGGTGTTATAAAGGTTTTTTCTGGCTTTCTGTTAAAGGGACCCAGAAAGGGGGTCTTAATAAAGCTGCGATATGTCTAGGATGTTAAAAGACGACGGTTCATAATTATCCCCCAGCAATAATTATTTTAATACGTTTTGTGGAAGCTGAGTTATATGCAGGCGAAATTTGAACTTCCGCGTGTTCGCGCCTTTCCCTCTCTCGCACGTCAAAACGGCGGCGCTCCTCCTCCGGCCCCACTCACACCACTCTCACACTCGGCCCCTTTCCTACCTCCGCCGGCTGCGGCGCGCGCGAAGCGGGAGCGGTAGCGCGTGACGTCTGAAAGAATTTGGCGCTGTGAACCAATAACCCCCGGCTGCTGACGTCATTTGCAAGACGTGACGTCGTCTGCCAAGTTTTCGTGCGAAAGCCCGGCACCGCGTGTCGCCGGGAGGTGCGAAAGCGGGAGTTTTTAAAATTGTATTGTAAATTTCTCGCTCGCTTTTGAGGTCTCGTACGCGGCATGGACGCTCGGTGGCCTATACTCTACATAGTGCAAGCATTTTAAAGCCAAGCTCAAACACCCCTTTCTGTGGCCCTTTAAGTCACCGTGTAAAGTACAGCAGGCTCCCTTTACTCGACTACAAGGCAAGAGCCATGACGTCAGCGCCGACAACGAGCATGAACACGAAGCAGTCTTGCTAGGGGCCATCAGCGCTGCGAAGAATTTATTGCGTGCTTGTTGGACTGAACTTATTTGCGGCATCAAACAAAGCTACCGCGGGTCAACGTGAGTTAGGTGCTTTGCGCGCTCCCGGGAGTTTGAGCCGACCGGCAGGCAGCCGGGTGCTACGCCAGCGGGGCAAAGGGGAGGGAGAGTGGCGTGCTCTTATTACAGTAACACTCCTTCCGGGAAGACCAGCGGAGTGCGGCTCCCTGTAGGCTCGTTCTGAACGGACACTGCGGCGCAGCACCGGAAGCTAAGAGGGAACTGTGGCATCTGGTTGTCCAAACAGGGGAAACATCGCGAATACCAAGCGACATTGCATGCACACTGCGGAGATGGGCTGCAACACCGCTTCGGAAGCGGCACTCGGCGGAGTATGACGTGGCAACTGCAAGAAGTCTCGGCCTCACTCAACCTCACTCGCAAAATTTCGAGCCGGCGCCGACCTCACCTCACGACGTGAGGTTGAGGTCGGCCTCATGAGGTTGCCCACCTCTGCCCACAATATACATCATACTTTCCTTTCTCTACATGGTCTGTGGTAATGATACAAGGCACTTGCAACAAATTTTTAAATTTGATTCTGAAAGCCATAATATGCACATATACCATGCATTGAATTTTTTGGCTTAAAGGGACTATGCAATAAATTAATTTAATTACGTAAAGCAGACGAGAGATAGGCATTTCATCACTCGTCACTCCAACGCAAGAATTTTTAAGCTAGCATCAATAACACCGGATATAGACGATTAAAAATTACGCTCCTCCTCTCCCCCTCACTCGTACACGCGGGGAACCAGACAAAAATAAAGAAAACAGCTCTGGGACTGGGCCCCGCCCATGAATACGTCATCCGCTGACGCCAGCGACGACAGTAGCGACTCGGCGAGCCACTGCGAGTGGCTCCGAACTCCCGACAGAAGGAGGCGGCAGAGGAAAATTGCAATGCCCTGGCTCGCGCTTGCCCGAGAGGGTCGCGCGGCGGCACGAGCAGACGATTTTCACGGCTACCGGAAGTTTGCCCGTGACGTCGTGGCTGCCGTGCATGGCTCCAGCGAATGAGGGCGTGTGGTGGCCTGGCGGCGTCATGGGTACAGTGACGTCTTTTTTCACAATTTTAGTTTCAAAATCGGTCACTACGAGCACACCAATCGGCCCGCGAATTTAAAAAAAACACGGTTTTTAAAAATTCATAATAAATTGCCGGCTCAGTTCCAAAGACTCATGCTTGGTGCGAATGCTTCTTAGCATCATTTATAAGTATTGAAAACGTTTACAAGCGACTTTTTATTCATTGCATAGTCACTTTAAGCGCTAGATATTTATCCATTTGCAGTACAAGGTTTTCTTCTACATCCTGACATCTTTATTTTACTTATTTATTTGTAGATATACTGATGCCCTGCAGGGGCTATTGCCAGAGTGGGGATATAAAATAGATGGGCTTCTTTAGTACATTAAAAAATGTTGCAATGCACAGGCACCAACAGCTTTCAATGACATCAGAGCACCCAGTCATCTGCATATGAGCAAATTTTCATTGATATTTTAGAAGGAAGCAAGGAAAGAATTCCATGAAGAGACCCTTGTGGTATCCCTGATGACGCACCCACTGAAGATTTGGTCAAGCTGAGCATTCATACTGTAACCGAAGTGAAAATAACTAGAAATTCAGTTAACAAGGGACAGATTGTTTAGTATGGCATTCAGCTTTGCAAAAGTTTATGATGAACTGTGTCAAATGCTTTCATTAAGTCTGCATACTGCAATCAACCGTGATTGAGAGGAGCAAGATCACGAGTAAATTCGATTGTGAAATGGTGCTGAAGCCACAATGAAAACTGTTCCGAGATTCACTCGGCTTGTTTGTTTCAAAAAACTTCGTGCTATGTTTGAAAGCAATGTGTTAAAAACTTACAAGAATGGGATGTTAGACTGGACTACAATTTGCTAATAATTGGGCGTTTGCAGATTTGTGTAAAGGAGCAACTTTGGCAAGCTTCCATTATGTCGGAACTGTGGGACTTGATAACGATTTGTAAATATGATAGTAAGATATCTGCTAGCACATTCCACATAGTGTCATCCAGACCAGAGCTCTTTTTAGTGTCTTAATGCAACGCAATGTTTAGTATTCCTTGCATGCTTATAAAAACGTCGCTGGTTGAGACGTGTGAGGTAGTCGCAAGAGGAGGAATTTCTAAGTTACCATTTGTGAATACAAAAAAATTATAATTATTGAATGCATCAAGTAGGAACGAGATAAAATAGATTTCCTGAATTTGTGAGGGTTACTTTCTACTAAGCTCTGCATTGTGATATGAAAACAGAAGTTTTCTGCTGAAATAGTCTTGAATCAAAGTTCATCTTTTTGTTAGTGAACTGGACAGTCTTCAAAGGGTTGCTGAATCACTTAATGCAAAAGGCCACAGTTCAATAACACGAAACAAGTACAATGGGTCCCTTGTTGTTGCCTTCGTGACATGGCACATACCCACGAAGGGGGATTGTCATCATTTGTCGTTTTCTTAGAAACAGAACACTGCATACATTCCTTAACAATATTTGCAAAGAAACTAATTAAAGCATTGACGTCACTGCAGGCACTAAGCTGTTCGAATCTCTCAAAAGAGTCAACTTTTAAAAATCTGGACATATCGTCAGCATGACCAAAGTCAGGAAAAGCACCATAAATGAAATACATTTTGTGAAGTGAACTGAACACCTTGTCTTGACAGTTATAATGCATGATATTGTAGAGGTCTCTTTTGGTAATGTAGCATAATCATACGTTACGGAAGTGAATTTGAGGTCACACTGCCCGTATACAGCTACTGCTATGTGTCGTAGTTCCTTGGCATTTTGGACAAATTAGAGTACTGACAGTGAAAATGGCATTGCAGGCTGCAGCCACTAAATTTCTGACCCAGATACTGCACAAACCTTGAAATTCAATGCGGATAGCTGTGACATTTGTTAGGGCGGCCAATAAAAATAAGAAAAATAATGCCCTCCCCGCATCGCCTATGTCACAGCGGGCTATTAGACAGTGACAGTGAACAGATGCTACTCGCATCACAGTCCCATGCTCGGATAAACACACATTAGTTAACAAAATAGACTGAAACAAAGTTGGCGCTGGGGTGGAAAAACAGCAAAAGGCGAAAACGAAGGAGACAGACGACACAGCGCCGTCCTCGCTGCCTGTATTCGCAGCCGAGTTATGAACCAATAATCCCATACAGCAACCTTAAGGCAGAAGCGAATAACCAAAATATGATTTATTCTCGCTACATCCCTACTAGACATGGCAGCCTCAGATGCTTCCCGGTATGCTTGAACAATGGCCCATTCCTGTTTGTGGAAGCGCGTCGCCAGGCCACGCCGTGTTCATATCAACAAATTTTCTTCAGTGCATGAGTTCCGATTCGACGGATGTTTTAGCCAACCGGTCAACGATGAGGTTTGTAGCGTCGATGAACCTGTTGACGCAGTTCTGAATGCAGTTCTCCGCCTTGGAGTCCATTCTCGCACTAGGTTTATCAATGCAGACGTCCCAGCACTTTTCTGTGAGCTCGTGCACAAGAGACTGGTACCGTTGCTTCTCAGTTTCGCCTTCAATAAAGTTCTTCAGTTCTTCTTCGGCACTCATTGTGGATGGTGATGCTGAGGAATAACGGTGCACTTAACACGTTTTTCAAGCGCACGATGTAGCTAATTCGGGCCAAGCAAAGCGTGACTTAGCGCATGACCGGCACGAAACAACGGCCGAAACGGCTGCAGACAACTTGTGGAGTGGTTGACGATGATGATAGCAAGTTACCTGAAATTGCGTAAGCCGCCGCTGTCCAAGTCGTTCTTGAAAGCTAAAGTTTTATTTTAAATATAGTGGCTTCCTTCACGCTAACAGTTTTGCTATCACAAATCATAAACGCATATATACATTTTGAACTTTGCGTATGGTGCGATTTTTTTTGTGCGACACTGTCATGCCGGTCGTCCGGCTTTCTCGTCGGATTTCCGAGCTGCGCGCTGGCTAGAGTGAATTACAGCGCTGGTGTTGGTTCCTGTTTGAAACGTATTTTTGTTTGTGGAGGCGCTTTACACCGCTAGAGCCCACATACTTGCGTAGGTTTCGCCCGCAGATGTTTCACTCGTCCGCTGTGATCGAAGCGGTCGACGGAAAAGGAAGAGCGGTGCGGTAGGTCGCAGCGGTTGCTCTTGTCTGCTTGGAGGGTCGTCCGAGTGTGCTGTCAGCTGGTTTTCATTATCTCGCTGCATTTTCCGTACGCAGCGTTCTGGTGCTTCTAGTATTGTGTACATTCTCTGTGCAACGGTGTGCTACTTGTACGGGCAATCATAAGAGCCGAATGAGGGCATCCGATCGACCGAACTGTTTCCGCTCTTATGTCGTATGCACTAGAGGATTAACCTCTTACAGGTTGTTTTGAGCCGGACCTGATGCATCTCGCTGCCAATGCGATTCAATGCCAAGGAAATCGCCGCCGTCGCATCTCAGCCGTCTTACAAGTTTGAAAAAGAGGGCGTGCTTTTCATCAAGGAGCGACAGGAAGGACTTTTCAGGCGCAATGATGGTAAGGTGTCCCATTTAATCGTTTGTGTTAGCTTTCCTCACGTGTTCACGTTCATGCTGTGCTGCCCCCGGAAGAGAGAACAATACCCCAGCATCTTCGCGCACGTGGGATGCTAGTGCCATTGCGCAAATAATTTGCTGCTGGCGCGCACACGTTCTAATGAACCGCACTGACTTCTTTTCACGCAGTGTTCACGGAACGGTGGTGCCGGCTAAGGGGCAACCTTTTTTTCTACTACAAGACAAAAGATCCAGTACGTGGTATCTTCCTGATCGTGTTCTGGGATCAAGCATCTCTGGCATGTGAAAAGGTTGCATAGTTTCAGTTGTATGCGATTGCAGTTGTACTAGTACGCGCATGGGCGCATTTGCTTCAGTATGGCCCGCCTTGGGCATGACAGCTGAGAAATTCTGCGTTTCCCAGTCATGTTACGCAGGTGCATTTATTGTTCATAGTGGTGAACACAGAAAATAGGGTCTATGTCTAAAAACTTCTGTATCTGCCACATGTTTGCAGAGTTGGTATAAGCATGAATCTGGCTGCCAGAGGTGCTAGTTTACAAATTTATGTATTGAAGAAGTGGTCATGGCAAGGTTGTCTGGTATCCTCATATCGCAGGCATAAACGGCTCCCGAAGTTGTCTTAGCTAAGGTTGCTTTATGAACAACACTAACATGCACCACACAGAAGTCATTCATGTTGAAAAAAAGACTGTCAGAGCTTGTATTACCGTCTTGTTGCAAGTCTGCGTGTTTTGGTCCTCATGCCATGTAATATGTTATCATTACAGCTCAACTTATGAACAGTGCACTGCCGCTGTTATTTATTGAATATTTACAATAGTGCCTCTTATATTGCCACAGCCCTCGAAGACATGTAGCCTAGCGAAATTCTCAAGGTGCGGAACTCCTTAATGCCATCTGGCCACTGCTCACAGAGCAGGTGGTAAAGACGTGCTGTTTCATTGCAACAAACGTGGCTTGGTGTACCGTTCACAAAGCGCGTGTTTTTTGCAGTGTTCTGATCCAGTTGGCGTCATTGTCCTCGAGCGACATGCTGTGAAGGATGGCCCCATTTCAGGAGGTCTCTATTGTTTCACCGTCGGTGAGTCTTGCTTGCATGACAGCTTAGGGCTAGCAGTCTAAGAGCTAGAAAAATGATGACACGTACAATTTTTCTCAGTTTTCTCGTTTAGCGTGTCCGAGCTGTTGCTTATGGAAAAGAGTGAAACCATGCATTATGTTTGTGAAGTTATTAGCAGTGGCTTAATTCAGTAAAGCTTTGTAGTTCTTGTTTGCACTTTAATTATGAGGGTATATTGCCATATGTTTTCAGTTTTGCTGCAGCATTTAAACTACACAGTACTTATATTTTTGCAGTGTACTTTGACAAACGAAGGTAGTTCTTTTTAGCTAAAGTAGCGACCTGCAAAACTTTATTAGGCTCTTGAAGCTTGGAGGCTTGAATTTTATGTTAGACCACAGAGGCAGTAACTACACACTTGTAACCTGCGCTGTGACACCTTTAACCTTTGCTTAACCAGGATAGATGCTTGTCCTTAATTTGGGTAATGAATGTGATTTCTTTTGATTAGTGATATATTTTAGGCCATTTTAAAGAGCACTGATGTTCATGAAATGAAAATTAATTTGTGAAATCAGCATGGAAATGCACAGCAGGCTGGATCAACATATTCAACAACAGGCTGAATTGCATGCTCGAAAGTGGCAGCACTCTTGCTGTGTTAACCGTGTAGTTCCAGAAAGTGGTGACCCTTACAGCACATTTTCATTCATTCTGCTAGCTGCCGCATGTGCATTTGTGTGGTTGAAAACTTTATGTGCATTGTGACAATGTCAACATGGCAATGCTCAAAGTTTAAAGTTAAAATCCTATATATTTAAGTCATGGTGTATAGCAACTATAGGATCATTTCCTGTGGGATTTTTTTATGTTGCAGAACTGTGTATGTGATTGCCTTTTCATGCTTTCTATGTGATGTCACCATTGTGTTAATTGCAGCAGGTTTGAAAATTTTAGAGGCTCACAACAGCATTGTAGGTGTGCTCCCTATTTATAAAATTAATCAGTGTTAATGGCTTGATTCCAAGTTACTTGTAATCAATGATTGCACATGTTTTACTAGAAATAATGAAATACAGTAGAAATTTTTATCCTTCTCCCCTTTTAGTATAGGCCAGTATTTTTGTGCATGGCTGACAATTCCAGTAACTTATATGTTTCCATATCGTTGCATTGTTGAAAAAAATAGTGCTGTGATGCATGGGTCGACACACTTTTTATGAGGCACTAGTTATGCAGAGGGCAGAGCAAAACAATGAAATGTTCTTGTGCTGCTTGTGTTGTCTTTTTGCTGTCCTCATTTTGGTGCATGGTTAACGGTATTTCATAGTTTGCCAATGCCTTGGAAGAAGAAATAGCAAATTACATAATTTCTCATTTGCATTCGTTAAAATGGTTGCAAAGCACCTTTTCATTGTTACAGGTAAAGGCAGTCACCAAGTGTGATGCACACCAAGAGTGTAATGAATCTGGTACAAGGTACACCCGTTTAACAAGGTACTTTGTGAAGAAACACCACTTGCTACAAGAATAAATTAGCTGTAGTCAGTAACAGCTCTACCATGCGGTGGCTAATACTCTTCTAAGAAGGCCCTCCAGCCAATGGCACTAACCGGTTTTCATGAGGCATGGACGAGGCAAGAAAGGGAACGAGAAGGGCTTTTGTCTCCGTGCTTTGGGTTGTTCGTTGTTTGGGTTAGAGGTGTGGAGGAATTAAGAGGAAGCTGCAAAGATGGTGCGGGGTCACTAGGGCTGAGGACGAAGGCCCCTGTCCCTTTCCTGCCTAACCTCTGCTACAGAGCTAGAACTGGATGATGCCTTTGGCTGGATGGACCTCCTTCGAGGGGCATTTGCTGCTGCATTCTTGAATTGTAACTGACTCCAGGATAGGGAGGGAAGACAGCTCTGCTACTGTGTCACTGAATTGGTTTGCAGCTTTTGAAGGGGATGAGCTGGCAATGCACATGGCAGCCCAAAGCTCTTCGGAACGTGAGGCCTGGACAAGCGTGCTGCGAGACTGTAGCTACGAGCGTGTGCGCGAGGAAGTGCAGGTCCTCCGTGCGCGCCTTCTATCACGCCAGCGTGAGTCTGACCCTGGCCTGTACAGCAGCGGGCCCTCTGGGAAGCGCTCGCAGGATGTGGACGAAACTTTATGTAAGTCCACGGCTTGTGGGCAGAGCATTGGCCCTTTCACATAGAAATTCTAAGCTCGTGTTATCTATCTCCAATGACTACAGAAGCCCTTTTTGAGAGGGAGGAGACGGGGTGCTTGTATCTCCACTGCCAATGCCATCAGTTTCAAGCAAAGTAAAACTGGCTGATGCCCCAACCCTCCCCGCTCTCTCTATGTCCTGCCTCAAGGAAAAGTTGGCGGTCTGCTAAAAGGGGTGGCCTCCTGTGACTGCCGCTCCAAATTGACAATTCACTTGCTATAAAGTCAGCTCCAAAACACACATGGCCATTCCACCATTGTAATCATAATTTGTGAGATTGCTGTGTAAGTTGGTCAGTGCAAGTATGTCGTATGTCGTTTATATTTCAGGCAAGAAAGATCCACTCCAAAATGAGCCGTTCCTCGAACTTGGCCTGGGTGAGTGCAGGCAGTATTTATCACACCTTTACTTTTTTTTTTTTTTCAGGACACTCCGTTGTCAGTGCTCAGTTTTTGTTCACACAGTTTGTTCTGGTGGTGTGTGTGTTTCTGGTGTGAGGTTAATTCATATTAAAAGTTGCATCTCTGTATACAGAGGTCACTTCCTCTGTGCCAGTGTTCTTGTGGAAGTAGCAAAGGGGGTGGTGTTTGCTATTTCATATCGTGTACAAAAGCTGAGATAGTAATAGAATCGAACTAGGCCTGTACAGTGCAGCACACAACTGTTAACCACTTAGGCATGCTGAAGAATCTTCACCTAGGAGGGACCCGAGTTCATGCTCTGCAAGAATGGCTGTTAGTGCATAGCAGGTTTAACTCAAGACTGGTGGCTCTATGAAGGAATTTAATCATCAGTGTACAGCCTTAGGCCAGTGCAGCTGTGTTATGTTTTCATTGTTCTAAATGGGCTGTTTGTTTTGTGTTGTTAGTTTGTCAGATTAACTAGCTCAATGATGCACAGTGGCTCTTTATAGCTGCATGAAAGGTGCTTCACTGTGAGGCATTAGTGCCTTGGGCCCAATGTTTATACCCAAAATGATTCCTAGTTTCTGCCCTCTAAGGCTGCTTAAGAACAGATCATATCTGCATATTTTCAGTTATTTGGCTAAACTTGTGGGTTGTAATAGTGGTTCCCAGGTCGTTTTGCCCACTTGGAAGACATTTTTGGTGTACCCGGTGCTGTTTCTGTTTAATGAAGCCCCTTGTTTTCTTCGTGGACGACAAGACTATGAAAGAGTCCAGCCCAATATGTGAATTGGCTTATGCTTGTTCAGGGATCCATATTTCAAGAGCACTTGTTTAAGAGTTGGTTAACAGTTAATGGATTTTTATGTACCGGGACTATACTATGGGCTCTGAACCTCTCTGCAACGAAAGGCTGTAGATTAACTTCTTTCGCCCGAGTCCTTTAATGTGCACCGACGCCTCAGTACACGGGTATTATTTTTTTCATCTCACCTCCATCTACAGTAAAATACCACTTGAACGAACTTCATTTAAATGAAGTATTCAGTTGTCGAAACTTTTTTTAAACCCCCCACCGTAGCGCCATTGAACCCAATGCAAACGCCCTTCAGTTTAACGAAATTCAGTGCAGTGTGGATTTCAATTCTACGAACAGTTTCCGAGGTGCCATCCCATGTGTCCTAGGTCATACTGAGCACTTCAATAAGTACAACCCGCCAATCTTGCCGCGCTTTTTTACGTTGAGAATTGTGTCGACCGCACTCCATTACCGCGTTACGAACCTACAGGAAGTGGCTTGTGCAGCTCATTCTGACAAATTTAAGGATGCAGAAGCCTGAAGCGATTAATGTGCGACAGGCAGCAGAAATGCTCACAGGAGCTTGGTGGAGTGTGAAACCAGCAACGATGGTGATCAGTTGCTGGCAAAAAGCAGATCTGCATGCAGCAAACTGGACTGCTGTGGGCAACAATCTCTTAAGCAGAGGACCATGGGACTGATAAAGAAAACAGTGAGTCAGGTGGCTGGCTGGAATTGTCAGAAAGACTAGGTGCAGATAGCCCTTTGCCTTTTGAGGAGTGACTCCCTGGTGAAGACAAATTCTGCGCTCACTATGTAAGATATTGTAGAGAGTTCATTCCCTGAAGAAGGCGAAGACGAGAACGATTTGACCACTCATGATGAAGCACCAAAATTATCTGCTAAAGAAGCACTAATTGCCCTGGAAAAAGTTAAATTGCCCTGGAAAAAGTTAAAGCATTTGCTGCCTAGCAGACCGCAGTGCCAGAGAAGGTCCATGAGTGCTTAGACACAGTGACTCAATTCACAACTGCTGCAGTCCCAAGTCGGAAAGTGCAGCAGAAGATTACGGCGTTCTTTGCAAAGTGCTAATAATCGGAACTTGAGCAAAGTGACAAATAAATGGGTTGATATACGATTTGACCACCCGATTTTTTTTGTACCTTATGGCAACAAGCTGCCGCACACTTATTTCAGTTGAGTGAACTTTCACTCTAACAAACTTTTCCCTAAGGTCCCTTGAAGTTTGTATAAGTGAAGTTTCACTGTAAATGCTGCCGTCATGGCCATGACAGAACCAGCAAACTTGTGCTCAGCAGCTGAATGCCTCTGAGCCACTTGTCGCGGGTACTGTTAAAAATCCTGCTTTGCAACACCGCAGCACATTTCATGCATGATCTGCTTGAACTCGCAGAGTGAACTTGTGCAATATTCTTCGTTTTATTTTACATTTACCCATAAATTTAGCCTTATTCATGCTCACAGTTAGTTGCATGACCCGTCTTTTTGTAGTTTTATTTTGCTTGCTATGTGCTACAGCTTGAGGGCCAAGCAGAGGGGCAAGATAACAAAGAGCAGTCAAAGAGGAAACAAATGTAGAAGCAAAGCAAATTGGTTTAGTACTTCTACCGATACTCACTTATGTTTCTTAACCTTTACTATCACTGAAGTGGTCCCCAGTACATTCATAGCTGAGTAGTACCGCTAGACTAAGCATTATAATCACCATTTCAATAGCATTGGAAAAGTTGACTTATTTAGGCTTGCTACAATATGGTATCCCACACTTATAGAATGTACAAAATAGAGTTTACTAAAAGGGGATTTTGATGATGATAATGCAGATATGCTGTTGCATTTGTGAAACCTGCATGCGCCTGGCGTACGGGAACACCTTCTTTTTCTTCCGCACATAGCATGTGACAACCTGCGCTGCGATGCCGACGGCCAGCCACCCAATCCAGTGGTTGTGGTTCTTACTGGGAGGCCCCGGCACGGCCTCTGGAGCAAGTTTGCACAGACAGAGGTCGTTGAAGTGAGTGTGGACACTTGCCTCATTGAACGTTTTGTGCACTCGTGGAATTTGTAGGTGCAGTGCTGCCAGTGGCTTTTCTTTTTTTGTGTGTCTCATTAACGCTGTGATTACTTGAAGATTCACATTAGTGCTTGTGTTTATCATGCATGTTTGACATGCTGTTTTATTTAATAGGGAAGGGTGCAGGGTTTGGCACACTTTTGCCAAAAATAGCTCTTGCTAGGGGGCAAACTCTTGTGGCCCCATTATACCAAATATCTAATGCTATAAATCTTTCTCTCTTCAATATTCTTCCATACAGTACAATAGCTTTGCTCAAAATCTAATGTAAGTGCTTGTAGAATGTTGCCAAATTATCACATGTTGGTGGATGAGAGAAAACTAGCGTTTTATGTCTCCTGTGACCTTTAGTGTTACATAATGCAGAGCACCACCCACCAAACATTGTGCTGTTAAGGAGCATATGGAAGTGCACTCCAACATCGTTCCATTCACTCTGTGCAGAGGAGCAGCAACCCATGTTTCCTGACCACTGTGGGGTTCCTTAAGAAGCAGGCCTGTGCAACCACTGAAGTCAAGCTTTGTGTATATGACGTCAGGGAGCGAGTCACGTCCACTGTGAGTGCCATGGGACCTCATTGCTTTGCTGTACAATATGCGATGATTTCAAAGGCAGCCGCAACTTCGGTACAAGTTTTCAGGATACTGAAGTCTCATCAACACAGCCAGTAAGAGCAGCAACAGCATCAATTTTTACTAAGAACACAAATTGGGTGCATTTGTTCTCAGTGTTCCTCTAATATCGTTACCACAATCGTGCAATGTGAATCAGTCCAGCATATTTTTGAAAAATATGGTCCCTGCATTTCTTGACTTCAGTTGACCACCCCATACTTTGTTTTGTTTTGCTGTTCTCTGCATTGCTTCTTTTCATTGTGTAGCTTTTCGTTTCTGATTCTAGTTGCATACGTATGCAAATGCACAGCACTGCAAACAAAATTGAGTTGAGCATTCAGTGCCTGTCCGTGTCTGTCTTCTACTCTTCTTCGCTCTGTTTTGTCAGCAATGGATCACCACCAACCCAACTTGTTTTGCTTTTGCTAGTGATAACCAAGACGATGAAAAATTGGTCGGGCATCGATCCTTGTTGAGGGTATTTTGTAATTTTAAAATTGGTTCACATATTTCTTTTGGCTGTTAACTGCCTTAACTGCATTTGCTCCAGTTACTGTTTTTGCTGCCATGGTCTTAGTATCTTGTAATGGTTACGGGCATGAGGTGTCTGACTGCAGTTCACACTACGAGTGAGAAAATTCAATGCTGCTTTTTGCTTTCTTGTATCACTTAAGACGTGAGATAAGGCATGTGTGTACATTTTGCTCAGCCTGTAAGCGTAAACATTTTATAATTTTGCTACTTGTGACTTTTGTTTAATTCTGTTTTTATTTTTTCTGCAGTTACATTGTGTTACATATGGGTGCTTGTGCTTGCTGGCTTTCAGAAAACTCTGCTGGGTGAAGCCACTTTTGCCCTGGGTACACTAGTCCAGATGCCTGGCGGATTCCTTCGTCTTGCTCTTATGTAAGCCTTGCAACATTCCAAGCTGACAGTGTGTTATAAAACTTGCCAAAGGCTTTGTGATCCCTGTGCTGCTCTGTTATTTCATGCTTATTTCAAGTGAAGCGCAGCCAAATGTGCACTTGACTGTCACATTATTGGGCACATCAGCATCTTTTTTTGAGCTATTGTCTTTTTGTAAGATATTGTTTTATTCTTGTAGAATTTAATCTTGCCACTGAAAGAAATACTATAAGTGGAAGAAATCTGGGGTACAAATGAACAAAATGCTGGAGCTATTTGCCCTTCACATATTCGGTGAAAACATCCTTTCATTGTCGAAGCTGCCGCCTTGAAATGCACAGCTGCATCAGAGCAATGCTCTGTTAAATAGGGGTAGTGCTCGATGCAGTAAGAAGGTAAAAAATACTATTGTGTTAGAGAGCTGGCTTTAAACAGGTAATTTTCGAGTCTGTTATGAAATGAAGCCACACCTTGGATGGCTGTCGGCAAGAGATTCATAAAATCAAGAAGCAAGCTTGCTGCATAGCAGCATACCCACAGCCTCTAATAAGCGGTCTTCAAGAAATACCCACAGAAGACAAACGGAAAGGACAGAGCAAGTGTGCTGCAATATTTTGCTGCCACCACCTCATCGTAAACAGTTCATTAAAATTAATCAAGTTAGGTTAAAGTCATCCAGGTGCAACTTACAAATAGCATCATTAGGCCGTGGTACAATTGAACTTTGTGGAGAAACTGGCCACAGCTTCCAAAGTTTACCGTTCCTCATGAGGGCTGAAAGTGCAAATGCTTTTTTTAAATCTTTAGCTCATAGACTGGATAAAACACATAAGGGAGCAGCCCTTTTAAGGCCAACTGCGACAAGATTTTACTTTGGCTAGGATGCTTTTTTTTGGCCTGGGTACATCATAAAACTAATAGCAATAACCACGCTTGTTAGAAAACTAGTACTATTGTTACAAGCATTTAAAAAGCTCTGTAGCAGATGATACATGCACCTGGCGGCATGTCACACTGTTACGCAAATTACAGCATATAGTGTAGGTGCAGGAAGCAGAGAACCTTCTTCAAGCCGGGTTGATTGGGAGTGAACAGACAGTGGGTGTCATGAAACGAAAAACTGCAGGCTGGAATGCAGCTTGATAGTTCTAAATTTGGTTCTTTGTTAAAGTTTTTTGAAATTTTAGGTGCCATTATCATGCTTAAAAGCAATGTAGTGCTTAAAATTACCATTCTTAAAAGGTGTGGTAGTGGCCACCCTTTTTAGAGTTTTGGTTTTAAAAGTGATGATTTTCGAAAACGATTCTAGGTGTGCTCACCTCTACTAGTGTGGATGCTGCATTTTGTTTTCATGACTCTCTCTTGGCATAATATTAGAAAGTATTTAAGGGCAAAAAAATTTTGTTGCAGTTAGCCTTTAAAGATCTCTTTTAAATGGTTACAAGGCACCTGTTGTACCATACTTTCAGTTGCTTGCGCTGGCAAACTACGATTTCATGAAGACATGTTTTCAGGCAGAAACCAGACTGAACCTGAATTTTTGAAGTTAGTGCACAAACTTTAAGCTGTGCTCAAAAAGGAAAAGCCGTAAAATTCACCTCATCTGAGAGCTTGTAATAGCATTATTGTGATGCTGTAAAGGAAGAAAAAGAATTCAGCTTGTTTAAACAGTGTCTTCATTCTTTCCCCCCCCTTTTTTTTCTCTTTCTCTACACAGATCACCGTCCTATGAAAATGTAGGTTTTGTAACTGTCACTGCAAGAGAACTTGAACCTGAGCTTTCTGTGGCCAATAAGAAAGACACAGGAGATCATTTTTGGCCTACGGTGAGATAACAGTTTACCGTATTGGTGATGCAGTGAAAGTCATCTTTGAAATGCAGTTGTAGTTGCAGATTTAGTTGCAGCAGAGGTAGTCTTCCTGTGCGCACTTTTGGAATTGTAAGACGTGCTTGTCAAAAAAACATGTCAGTTCACCTGAGCTTGCTTCACATGCATTAGAACAGGGAAGAAAAGTGGGGTCTCTGTACCTGAGAAGTCATCACTTCGGCTCATTTGCACATTTTTTTAAGTCCACTATGGCCCAGATTGCAATCCTGTCTGAAGTCATCAAGGACAATTCGTCCAATTTTTGTCCTCAGTAAAATTCTATTGCTTGGTTTTTTTCT
The DNA here is from genome assembly GCF_052857255.1 of Amblyomma americanum. NCBI lineage: Eukaryota > Metazoa > Arthropoda > Arachnida > Ixodida > Ixodidae > Amblyomma > Amblyomma americanum. The sequence goes on along the minus strand of NC_135500.1, from coordinate 174,671,150 downwards.
TGGCACTGTTGTCATTCCTTTAGCAGCAAATGATGAATTTTTCACTGAGAAATTGGCAGTTCAAAATGAAATATTTTTTTGTACCACTTGATTCAAACTCTTGACGTTGATGGTGATGCTAAGAGAGTCAGACTCTGATTGCTGGCTGCATGGAAGTGTGTAATAGCCTCAGAGATCTGCGTATAAAAATAAAGTAACATCGTCTATCAGCTTGCGTTGTGAAAATGGCTTGAGGCGAGGATACTTGTTTTTCATTTTTTGGCATTTTTTAATGTATGAAACCTCTATTTTAAGTGAAAGTAGCTCTTGTGTAATAAGGATGTGATAGTTCTTCGATTTAGGCCAACTTGAATTTGTCCTTGGTGCCCTTCGAAGGCAGCATGTTCCTTGCACACGTGTTTTTTTTTTCTAAGGCTTGCGCTTGGTGTTTGCAGGCTGACCGCCGTCGAACGTACTCATTGCCAGCGTGTATTCCGCGTCGTGCCTGCACACCTCTTCATGCGCAACTGCGGGTCATTTTCGATAACCTCAGCTCCAAGACATATCGTTTCCACACGGGCCTGGGAGCCGAACTTCGTGTTCATGAAATCATGGCTGAGAGCAAGCTTTCTTTCTCTTTCCCACAACTACTTCTGTGAGTGCCACCACCTGTTGCTAGCACAAACCAGTACTAGTTTGCGACAGTTATGCTAGTAGATCATTTGTAAAGGAGCTTTCTCCAGAAGTTTTCATGGTGTGTAGAAGTGAATGTCATCCAAAGTGTTCCTTGATAATTGTGACACACATTTAGTTAAGCTGAAATGTGGGGACAGGTGCTGTGTTGAAGAAGACAGGTGAGTTATTGAAGTTTTGCTAACATTATGTGCTCATTTCTGTTGTTAGAAATACCCCTTTTTTTTTTTCAGCAGTGTTTGTGTGATAAGTTGCAGAAAATGTTGTTTCATCAATGTAATGATCCCAGTTAAACTTACTTTAAAGGTGATGAGTGGACTCTTAGAGAGGCAAAGGTCATTTTTAATGCCACTTGGATGTATTATGACATGATTATTTCACAAATGAAAGGTTGCTTGCTGTGTGCATTTTCTCGTTTTTTTGTTCCAGATGGTCTGTAACACCTCAGGTTTACTACCGTCTTGGTTTCATTTTACAGCTGCTAAACTAGACTGTCTAGAATGCATAAATGAGCTAGCAGTATGTACTCATGTTAAAAGTGAGATATTTACAGCAGCTGCTTAGCAAATACTCTTTCCGCAAGACATGTCTTATTTGTGAAATGTGTACCGTGTGCATCCTCGTACAGTCTGCTTCCTTATTTCAGCAGCTGGAGTTAAGTCTCTCGGTTGCTAAGTAGTGACATGTAATGTTTGCTGTCATATCAGGGTCTCTAGCTTAGTAGGGCCTCATGTTCAGTTTAAAATTATGCATCCTGCTTTCACATTTTGCTGTCCTGTAGTTTAGCTTCACTTATGGTTCGTCCCGTGGTGTTGGCTTGAAGCTTAACTTTTTAGTGATGTATTCAAGGTGTTGAATTGTTTATATTTTTTGTTGCTGTTGTCTCTCTACATGCTGTCAGCAATCTGTGGATAAATGAAGAAAAGCAGCTGATGGACACTATCAGTCAGCTGGGAGAGGTACGCCCTATGCTTGCCTTGGGATTGCTTCGTGAAGCTGCAGTCTTTTCCACATTTCCACTAATGTCGCACGGTCACCACTGAAGGAACACAAACATTGATCAAAGTAACGAGCAGGCACTACTTCTCTTGCACCTTGGAGTAAAAATGCCCAAGAGCAACGGCATTGCCTCATGTGGTTCGATGGTACCACAAACATTTTGAGCAGTTAAATTGCAGTCATACTCTGGCAACATGTAGTTGACCACAAAAGCAGCCATCTCTTGTACATCTTGCACCTTTTATGGTACCAATTTTTATCACAATGCACTGATGCTTTTGAGCTAATGAGCGCATTTAAAGTGCACTTGGTGTTCCGCTTTGCTTTCACTTATTTAACAAAGTGCACTTTAGGAATCTGTCTCTATTCCATGCCACTACAGGCTGCCATTGCATACACTTCTGTTAATCTTCTTATTTTTTTAATGCATTCGTTCCTTTCACGCTTATGTCAGTGGGGAGCTAACACTCTTGCTTTGTTGTGCTCCATGGGATGAATGTCTCCTTTTTCTCATCATTTTAGCTTGAACATGTAATGATAAAGCATTGCAGACAACTGTGTCTTTTTTTTTTCCCTCTCCTCATGCTTGTTGATGCACAAAAGCACTAAGATTAGGCTCTGCACATTTGTAACAGCAAGCAAGCAGCCTAGTAGCATTGGAAAGCACTTGCTCCTATCCTTGTGCCTTCTAAGAAGCAGTGGTACGTGTGGGCTCCTTTTCCTGCAGCTCAGCCCCGAGTGGCAGGCCAAGCAACTGGTGGCATTGGAGCGGCACCTGTTGAGAATCAGCACCTATTCAGAGGCGCTAGAAAGCCTAGCCAAGCAACGCACCGCCTACTTCAAGCCATCCCCGTCCAAAGCACTGCGCTCGTTGGAGTTTTCCCCCGTCAATATGCACCTGCAGAGGCTCTGGGTCCACAACACCAGCAGCCACAAAAGTGAGCCCGCCATTTGCAGAGATGTGCCTCGCAGAATGCAAACAATGAACTGTGACTCTCAAATTGCTACCTAGAAACAGATTTGAGTTCGCATAAGCAAAGAAAGGGCTGGAGTCACTAGGTTGAATGTAATAACCAGTTAATAAAAGAAGCAAGTTGTACAAAGTGTGAAACATCATGGAGTTTGCCTTGTCTTTTGCAGAGTGCGTCTATGACGTAGTCACGGTGGGAGCATTCACTGCATATGCTCAAAAATTTCAGCAAGGTGGCCTTCACAGACTTCTAAATCAGCTAAAGAATGCCTACCCCTCTCTTCAGTGAGTGCTGTCGCCTTTTTTTTTTTGTGACGGTTGAAGGGATTGACGCGTACAGTGCAGGATTCAGTTACTTTTATAGCACTTGTCGTGGTCGACTTAAACAGCAAACGTGGCAACTGCAGGGTACTTTTGTTTAAAATTACTACTCCACTCTCTTGTCCAAAGATTGAAACCAAAATGACGTTGAAATTAGCAACTTTCCTCAATGGCAGTTTTGTTTTTTCTGCCATGGAGCATGAGCATAACATGAGGAACTAGACTTATATTATTGCATTTTGATGGAGTAAAGAGAGGGATACAGGTGAGTAAAACGAAACTGTCTACTTTGTTCCTTCATATAACCTTGTGGCAACATTCGGTGATATAAAGAGGGAGAACATATAACCAGTGTCAAGAAGCAAACTATAGTTTGATGCAGTAAAGAGCAGTCTGTGATAAGTGCTAGTTACGTCCATTAGGTCATGATACGAAAAATTACCAACGTGGAGAAGGCTTTGAATGAGATGCTTGTCGTGGTAGCATCAGGTTCACTTTGGCATGACAGCTTTTGCCTGCCAATGCCTACACATAATAGACTTTTGTGCCCTCTTTGAATTCCACCCTAGGCGGGAGAGCCAGCCATGCATATTGGGGCCCGACCGGCTGTCAACGGCAGCGCAAGCTGTGCTCAGCATTGAACATATCAGGGAAGACATTGAGGCTGACGTGCAGCAGCTCATGCAGCTGGCTGACCTCAAAGACATTGTCTGCATGGAGGCTGCAGCCACTAAGATTGGAGAGAAGGTGTGTTGCTGACCCTGCTGGCACTTTATGAACCACAAAGGACACGTTCCATTCACGCAACAAGCTGAACTTTCATTCTCTTTTCTTTTGCTCTCTTTATCCCCCTCTCCCACTTACTGTGTATAGCCAACCAGCCGTTGCCCCAGTTAACCTCCTTGCCTTTCTTTTTTTTCTTCTCTCATTATTTGGCTGTGCACTGTTGACACGTGCCGAGGACAGTGGCCAGGGGCAGTACGCTAAGTTTCTATGGGGGGACGTGATTGCAAGCATGTGTTTAACCCATGGGAAAGGTGTGGGCAGGGGGAGCTGCTTTGTTTTTACCTTCGCTATACATTCTGGCGGCAGAAGCCATTCAGCTGGGTTAGCCTCTAGCCTGCTGTGTCTGTGGTGATGGAACCTGTATTACTATGTGTGCACAGCTTTAATATCATCTCTTTGTAGCTCTGTTCAAGTTTTTTAATCCTTTTTGGCCCTGCTCACACAAATGTGGGTGTACAAAAAAAAAAATCTATTCTGGACTCCTAGTCCAGATGTTTGTGAGTGCTTTGGGACTAAACCCTTGTTCCCTGTTTGTTAAATTGCCCATAAAGGAACTTCTTGTTGCTCCATCAAAGGGGCTCACACTTGAAGACATTCCTGGTGGCATTGAAGGCCTTTTACATGCTGCAAGAAGTGTGACATTTGGTTGTGTTTTACCATGGGAAGGAAACTGCCACCAGAATCCAAGTTTCATGGAATTTGATGTTTTTATCTCTGCTGTAGTGACAGTTTTATGAAATGAAAGCCTTTAAAGCCCTGGGTTCATTCTGACAATTTTAATTTTCCAATGCTTTGATGCTGGATATAATGTTAGATGACCTTAAAGAGTATAATTGCAGAAAGAAATCGGAGCTTTTCAGTTAGTCTTTATGGGCCTGAAAGAGTTAAAGGGATTCCAGTAAGGAATTTAGTGGTGCTTGTTAGAACTCTTCGGGCATCAATGAAATGAAAGCAGAACTAGCAGTGTCAGATCTGAAATGCTGTTTCATGTCTTTTGGGGCACTTTAGTTAGTTTGGCTATACGGCTGTTCACTGAGTAACTGATCTGCTGCTTGTACTTTATTGATCTTGGTTGATACTTGTGGTTCTTGACACAGTATGCGTTGGCAGCCTCCTAGGCTCAGTTAAAATTGTATGGTTGAAGAGAGGGTGTAAAGTTTTTGTGAGGACAAAAGAATTCATTTGTTGGACTTGAATGGGCATACATGCGTAGCTCTTGAGTCTTGCTATGCTACTGAATAAAGTAGAAGGATTTGCTGGAATGTGAGAACTTTGCAAAGTGTGGCTCTCCATCATTGGCATTAAAAGTACTACATGGTACCCTTATGCTGGAAGCATGCGGCAAGATCCACATGTGTTTTTACACGGTTGCCAACCTGGTGATACACTCCCAAACTATGTGAAACACCTGCTTACTTGAGGTATTAAGTAGCATGTTCGTTTGTACTCACTAGCATCTATTTTTTGTTTGAGCATATTCCAAACTATAGCCTTTGTTACTGCAGTGTTGCTGTGGAACTTATTGCCTCCCATTGTATTTTTTGATTACTAAACATTTTGTGGAAGGATTATAGGGCCTTCTACTGTCTAACTGGTTTTGTTTGTTTTTGTTTTTGGTTGGAGTTCTACGTGCTCTTGTTTTCTTGCCTTGGTGGTTTGCGCTTCATTGTTGTGTCTTGGTACGACACTGTTCGAGTTTCTAATATATGTTGCTTCTGCTTCTTAAGCCAGAAATATGCATGATTACATTCTGCCTGACCGACTGACTAGCTAGCTAGCTGAACAAGTGCCTTTGAGTACCCTGAAGGGCCTCTTTGAGGGTCTGGGATTTCATTTAAACACCACTACCATGAACCGTCCATTTTCCCCTCCTGCTTACCTAGGCCAAGCAGCTGACGACACTCTGCCATGCCTCATTGGTCGAAGAGGCCCTCACCATCTGGGAGGGGGCTCGCTGTATAAAGCCCAGCAATGCCCTCTCAGGCAAGACATCCCCAAAGGCAGTTGGCCGAGCTCCGCCCATGGCGCGACTCAAGTCGGCATCTCTGCCACGAGAGTTCCCGGCACCACCTTGTGCATCATCTGGTGAGATCACTGATCTTGGTCAAGCCACAGTTTTCAAGCATGCACACACGGACCAGGAAAAAGATAGCATCCCTGGGCAGATATGTTTTTAAACATCACAGGACAGCAAACTAAGGGCAGAATTTTAGAATGCTCCTTATCTTACAGTTTCCCTACATCAAGTGAGGAGGCCTCCATACTTCCTTGGCTCAAGGAACTGTCAAAGGGAAGCATCAAATTTTCAAAGCATCCTTAGCTGCTCCTTGGGTAAGGAGGCCCTCAGAGTGACAAGGAATCACTTAACCAGTTAAACCTGAATGTTATAACGAACCTCCATGTGGCAATTCCTCGATATTATAAAATTTCTCAGTTCCCCAACGCTGCCCTTATTGAAGTGTGTATATTTGTGAACTCCAGGTAACAAAGATGTTGTAGCAGTGGACCTTGATATAACTAACTCTCCACACCGTCTATCTGTTAACTAGTGCTTTGCTTGAAATTCGGCTGAATCTTGCTATATTTTATGACGATAACCACGAACCGCCGTGACAGGCATGTCTGTGATCGCACCGAGTGAATGCAGTTGACAGGCGATGTACTGCAGTGGGATCAGTGACTTGTCCGTTGTAAATGCAGCAGTCTCCGCAGCTTTCGCTTTTGTAGCATCGCACCACCTGGCATGTGGTGCCTGGCATGACGCAGCTCGTGTTCAAAGTAACACAAAACAACAGACTATAGCAAAAAAGATATGGAACGAGCAGCGCGCACCCATGGCCACCACTTTGTTGCTTGCAGGCAGCGCAAGGTGAACAGTCAGTTTTCGAGGGCTATGGTAGGCGACCAGACTGAGAAACATTTTTTTTTTTATGGGAAACTGCATTTATAGAGAAACATTCAGAAAGTAAGTTTCTTCATTTTTTTTTTAAGAGAAATGGTACACCAGGTGAAACAATCGCCATAAGAATCCACACCCGTTGCTGGTTCAGCGACGGAAGGAGCGTCAGTGGAGGAGGAATGACTAATGCGCATAGCGCTGAAGGAAAGAGAGTAGCAGCAGACCGACGTGCCTGAGATTATTCGAATACAAATCATGATGACATACAAACATGGTGCTGACAGTGTGGTCGCCAGTGGAAGTGCGTGCTGTTACCCGGTATGAATAGGCACGCGGGACTAGTGTGTCCGTCATCCATGAGTGCCAACAGATCGCATGTGGTGAAGCCGTCATGTCTCGTCAAAAGGTTGGTAACTGGTGTTGCTTGTTCAGCGAAGGAAGGAGGATGAAGGTCAAAGCGGGCGCCCCTCCACATCCATGAATGAAAACAACATTGCTAGAGTACGGGACATGGTGTTAGTGGACAGGTGGATAAGCATAGGGCCATGAATGCTGAGTTTTCTTGCGTTATTTTGAGTGTTTGGTACTTATCGCTGAAAGATAATTCTCCCAGAATTTTTACAAACTTGAGATTTTACAATAATGAATACCTTCATTTACTTTGTTGCAGGTTCACCCACAGATGAATCTTCTGGTGACGAAGCGCCCAATGATGCAACATCGGTGAACGGCAACGTGTCCAGTGCTCAGGTTCGCCCCATGCCCCAGTTGCACAAATCAGACTCCATGTATTCGACGGAGGAGTCTCGCTTCTCTGGCATGTCAGAAGAATTTGAGCCTCTCGTGAGTTATTTTGTCACGCATGCATGTGTTGTTGTCATCTGCTGGTTAATGACCTTGGCAGCACCCCGATTTCTTATGGTGGTGTGCTCCGAAATGGCTAAAACTGTATTTGAGCAAGTATTGATAACGATAGTTATCAGTGCTACTGTGGAAGGTTCATGGTATGGCTACTGGCATGACTAGCTGTTTTTTGCTCTCTTTGCTTTGTTGTCCTGTAACTGGTTGCAAGTTTTCACTTGGCCAAGATCCTAGTACTCCATGAAAATGAGTGTGCAGTACTCAATGAGCCGTAATGGACTGTGTTTGGGCAACCTTCTGGTGAATAGGGAACTGAAAGCATCATACTATGATAGCCAGATTAAAACCTGGTCATCTTTGCCTGTAAAGCATTTGATGCTTAGATAAGGACTTGCGCATTTCAAGCCTGTTTTTAAGGCACAGCATTATGGCCTCATATTGCCAAAGTCGCGGTGGTGTGTTGCCCATGTAAATTTCACCTTTCCAGTGCCCCTAGTGGCACTTTCAATGGAAAAGCTCTAGCTAATGCGCGCCATGACGTGACCGCATGAAGTGCACTACGCACTATTAGCTCAGGGAGAACACGTGATTCTTCTCTACTTCTCCTGATTCCAGCTCAGTTCCCCTCCTGGTTTCAAAGCGTTTCGGCGTTTGCAGTGTTGACTCCTATTCCTTCCATAATCATCTGGCATTGGCTAAGGCATCGCGGCAGCATCCTGTTGCACTTGGTGACCACAGCAGCAACGGCTTGGGTGTGGGCACCAATGCAAGGAACAAGATCTGTCTCAGCTACATTGACACTGAGAAACTAAAACTCAGTGACGTCGCAGATTTGTCGCACCACATTGTATAATCACCTGTCATTTTTTTTTTTTTTTACTGAATTGAGGACCCTTCTCTTTTCAGGACCTGACACATCTGAACATCCGTGCCAGCATCATGTGCATGGTAGGACGGGTACAGCATCTGGCCCATGCAGATGATGATCAAAATGCTGACACTGCTGAGGTACTTGATCCACTGACCCCCGTCAGCACACCGGGCGACCTGTCCCCCTGGCAAGCTGAACTGGCACCGAGTGTCCGAAAGCTGCGCCAGTCAATGGCTTGCCTGCAAAAAGTAGCCCGCTTCACCTATGCGCTGCTTTCGCTCAAGGTGCCTGTTCCACACTTATTTGCAAACAAATTGCATTGTTCAGAAATTGCCAGAATGTAATTTTTGGTCATTTTTCTTCAGGCTCTGATAGAGTTGCAAACCGTCTCAATACAATGGACTCTCGTTATTTAGAACTCGCTTAATTCGAACTTCCAGCTAATTTAAGTTGATGGCTCGGTCTCATTAACAGCGGTATGTCTCCACTAACCTCCATAGTCTTGGGTTTTGAAGTGTCAAGGTTATTTGCTCCATTTGCACTCCATGCACTAGCGCTGACTTCATTGTCAATGTTCTGTGCGCGGCGCAAGGTGTACTACTGGGCTCCCCGCACCTCAAGCGATGGCTGTAGAGTTGGCCCAGCTAACGTGCTTAATGTGTGCTCCATAAGGGTAGCAACGTAGAGCACAGTAAGTTCGAAAGGAATCTGAGGTCAGAGATTTTGTTGGGCTCCCAGTTTCATGAGAAAGATACTGGCAGTCTGCCGGGGCTCTAGTGTGGAGGATGAGATGGGGCCACAGGGTAGTAGTGAGCTAAAGTCAAGTGCCTAGCATCTGAGTAGGTGTAAGCAAAATGCATGCAGCTAGCATGAAACATGCCTCGCTGCGAGAAGGATGCACCATGGTTTTCAAATGCTTGTGTTTTGAATGCTTCACACATAAATAGAGCCTCCTTCAGGGCGTTGATGCAAGCCATATTTCAGTCGAACCTTATTCCAAAAATTGTTCGTTGTGGGGGACATCGGTTGCATTGAACAGTTAAACCTGGATGTAATGACCCTTCATCTAGCATTCCTCTTCATTATGAAAGTTTCTCAGTCCCCCACCTTGCCCCCTCTGAACCATGTGTATTAGCAAACTCCATGTAGCGAAAGTGTCGCAGCAGTCAGCCCGATGTAACAAAAACGAACTTGCCATGCCAACTATCCATTAACTAGTGCTGCGTTACTTGAAATATGGCCGAAACACAGGAGTTTCATGATGAAGCACAAACTGCGATGAGAAGAATGTTTACAATTACAATAAACGAGCACAGTTGAAACTGCATATAGCAGTGCGATTGGTGCCTCTCCATGGCAAACGCAGCAGTCTGTGCACCTTTCATTTTTGTAGCGTCACACCCGAGTGGCTCTACAACAGCCGATGTCGACAGACAGCACAAAACAATGGGACATAGCAAAGAACACACGGGACGAGCAGTGTGCACACACTGCTGTCACTTGGTTGCTCGCACGATTCATGTGCCGACAGCAGGCTCATGGTGAGAGTGGGGTTGACGGAGAGTGCCGGCAGCCCAAGGTGAAGAATCAGTTTTGGAAGGCCACAGCTTATGGGCAGACTGAGAGGTTTTCTCACGGGAGCAGAGCACATGAAAAGGGGTGGATGCTTCCCACTTCCACTGCCTCCCTATCTCCCCACACCTTGCATAGCGCCGGCCGTACGGGGACGTGACCGCTGCTGCCGCACTCGCAATATCAATGTGGTAGGGAAATGTTTATGTTTACAACTTCCAAGTAATGGGGGTTTTCTGTGAATGTGTTTGCTAGGCCATTTCATGTGCGTTTATTTTTCATTTTGGCTTCTGTTCTGCACAGTCGTCAAGTTTTCATGGAAAAACTGTATGTAACAAAAACTTGCATGTATTTGCATGTAAAATTTGTGATGTCAGCACCTTTAAGATCCCCACCCTCAGGTGCCCACCAAGATGGGAGACAGATACTGCACCATTTCCTTTCCTCAAAAACCAGTTTTTATTTTGGTTTCGTTATGTCCGGGTTTAACTGCAGTATAACATGTTTAGCTCTCAAAGAAGTGGTAATGTTCTTCACTGTAACAGAAATTTCATTGTAGTTGCATTCGGTTTCACTATGGTGTGTTGTGTTGGGTGTTACGGCACATAGACAGCTACTATCATGCGCCATCACTCTGGTGTGAACTGTCGGCTTTTTGCTTTATGTTAGTAGGTTTGTGTCAGCGGTGCTTGCCTAGTTCTTGTCTTCCCGGTAACTTTTACGGGCAGCCTGTAAAAGATGGTGTACTGATGGCATTGCGTGAGCTAAAGTTGGCTGTTTTTCTTTGTCTCATCCTACCAGGAACCTCCACCGTCAGCATCTTTGAGCTACTCCGTGCGCCAGCGACGGGACATCTGCTTCTCCCATGCGGTTTGTGATCTCAGCACATCCTGGTGCATGCTACTCAAAGCAGCTGCTGTCTCCCGCCGATTGTTTAACGGGCTGTTGCCTTGTTTAGCCCTTTTTTAGTGTTTGTTTTACTTTAATTTAGAGACTAGGCAAATAATGAACTTGGCACATGGCAAAAAGTTTTTTTTTTTTGTGAAAGTCAGTCAAAATGTCATGTTTAGCCTCCCTTATGTTCTTTCAAATACAGTGATTATCAGTGTAGTGACATGAGATGCATTAACTCATCCTGAGTCTTTGTTCTGACTGTTGCAGCTAACATCTCTAGTGGCCGGCCTTATGTCCAAACTGTGGTGCCAGCAGGCAGATCCCTTGTTTGTGCACTGCCTGACCACTGTTGGGGTTCTGGCCCAGTTCACTGGCCTTCTCAGCTGCCATGGTGACGAGTTGGCCATACTTGAGGACATGACTGTGGCGGTAGACGACCTCCGGCGAGTCGCCTTTTGGCTTGAGCCGGCTACCAATGTGTGCAGCCCCAAGCCACGTGTTGAAGGAAGCCGGTGTGTGCCCCCTTCGCCACCAGTTTGTTCAGTGCTGATAAAACCAACACTGCGCATTACTGGCACTGCAGTTACTACTGGTATTGTGTTTGAGGCATGAACATCTGTCTAATTGCAATCTGCAGCTGCTAACAGACTGCGGCGGTCTTGTTGAAAACTGAAATTACACTTAAGTTGTGAATCCTAACAGCACAGGAGACCTCTAGTCTTCACCCATTATTACACTGCTACCCAGACACAACCATTTGTGTATCTTATACCTGTGTCCTCTTGGATTTCTCAAGGATTTGGCATTTGCTAATGTCTATTAGCAGTACTTTGCTTGGTGCTCTTCTTCAGCTGCCCAAAGTGAATGGATCTGCTTCATTGCTGGTGCCAAGGAAGAAGCTGTTAGCCACACTGTTGTCAAACTGTCCATCTTTGATAAAAATGAAATGAGCACCACAGGCACATTTTATTTCCTGACAGATGATGCTTCCTTAGTTGAAGTCACTTGTACCTTGATGGTACGGTTTCACCGTGCAGCTTTCACCGTGCCGTTTCACCGTGCCATGTAGAACCACTCCACAGTAAAGTCAGTCGGAACAGCAGAAATGTTTACTATATCAGGGTCTTTATTATATAAGTTGTTGGCGAGGGCATGACTCAGAGGATGCTCTCTGGCTGCTTTTTAGATGCCTACTGTTGGCTTATAAAAGAAACACTCAGAAATGCCTCCCACCCTACTTTTATCAACCCTTTATGTGACAATTATTTGTCTCCAGTTATAGTGTAATTTTGTTTTGGTCTTTTAGATGAATGAGGTGAACCACAGTCAGCAAAACCGGGTGTTGCCCAAAACTTTAGCAGTGAATGCGCCCGCATTGCAGAATGCAAGAGCATATGAGCTGTTTGTTTAGGCTGTAGAGGCTACTTACAATTGTCTCTCGGTGCTATATTGCTCGGTACTGGGGAGGCAGAACAGGCAACATAAAGTGAGGTAGCCTTTGCCCTGACTATTGGGAGTTGCTTTCTTTACATCGCTAAGAAGCGAGTCAGTTTGGCTATGTGGTGCATGCAGACTTCTCGCAGCCAAGTTGTGCCTGCTGCAGTCAACAAACTACTGGAAGTGCAGCTGTTTATGTATTTCGGTTACATGTTGAGTGCCCTTGAGTGTAGACGTGCTTGCGCCTGACAACGTCGCTACTTTTTTTCTTTCCTCCCAGTGTCTTCCTCTCTGTGCTTATCCCAACACCAGAAACAGTGATGGCCAGGGTGCCACACCGAGGCCGTTTTCAGTTCAGCGTTTTCCCTGTGTTTTTTAACGTTGGCATCAATGAGCAGGCTACACTGGCTGAAAAGTGAGTACTGCAACAACTCTGTAGCTCTTGGTTCATCTAAGAAACAAGCTGACATGCTTTCAAACTTAAATAGCGTGGTCAAAAAACAGACTGTACAACAATCCATATCTTTGTCAGCCAGAAGTGTTTGTGCTGGTAGCTTAATATGGCTGCGTTTGCTCAAGTACTGGACCCTGATGCTCCTTAGTGTGTGCTGGGTGCACCTACAGAGCTCTTGCCACTGTATAATACCACATAGCAGCTTGATGTACACCAGTGAAAAAAAAAGAGTCCTCAGCCTCTCATTTTAAATTTCGTTTTCTTCCTTGACTGACGGAGCACTTATTGATATTTTCCTTTAGGTGTTTTTTAAAAAGTAAAAAAGGTGCTGTGAAATGAAATTTAATGATCCAAATTTTTTTTTTACGCTATAAAAAGATTAGTGTCCTAACTAGATTCTGCTACAGCTTCGTTCGAAACATCAAAGAAGTGTCTTTGAGGAAACTTTTCGATCATTTTATGCATTTTTACAGCACAGCTGTTAGGCACCCATTCCTGGCTTGAGTAGTGTCCTATGTCCATTGTAAGATGGTGAGGAGGAGGTTAATGGAGAGGAACGTATAGGAGAGGGAAGGGATGGAGAGGACTAGTGCGGCCCACGTGTTCAATGCTAGTTGCATGACCCTGCTTTGTGACATCACCGCGAGCATGCAGCTGTCGCAATCACTATTAAATTTCAAAGCAGGAGGGGGGCTTTTTACTTTTACTTTTGCTCCTGGGTGTACACAGTCCCCATCACAAGAAATCCGTACATATACATGCAAGGTTTTTTATTGTGGATTTTAGCCCATCAAATTGGCACTTCCTATGAACAGTGGAGCCTAATAATTTAAGCTCTTGTCTGGCACACCAGAATGTGGCTTCATGCAGCTTAAGTCCTGGCAGAAAGCAGCAGTGTCTTATCACTGACACTCTGTACCATGGGTAAAAATGCTGCAAAAAAAGAATTGCCAGAGATGTCTGTCTTCTTTCAGTGTGAAAAATCTAGCAATGATTAACATAGCATATTTTTGAATACCTTTGAAAAGTATGGCAATGGACTGGGTACAAATTTTTTTTAAACATTTTTATTTGTTCAGAAATCCTGCTGTCTATTATATTTTGGATTTTAAGGACTATATATATATATATAGTCCTTAAAATCCAAAATATAATATATATATATATATATATATATATATATATATATCTCACGAGACAAGGGAAAGGAAAGTGAGGGCTCATTTCACGAATATATGAAGAAAGCCAACAGTCACCGAAACCAAGGTGCATAGGCGAATGTTTTTCTTTTAATTTGCAGTGCCAATCAATGGGAGAATAATACTTTGATTAATCTATCGGTTAAAGAAAATTACTTATAAAGCAGCAGAGAAAACAACCGCCGTAGCTCAGTTGGTAGAGCACCGGACGCGGTATTCGGAGGTCGTGAGTTCGGATTCCACTGGCGGCATGGTTGTTTTTCCCCTATGCACCTTGGTTTTGGTGACTGTTCGCTTCCTTCACACACACACACACACACATATATATATATATATATATATATATATATATATATATATATATATATATATATATATATATATATACATATACATATATATATATATATATATAAAATCTTTCCTGACTGGCCTAGTAACATTTAGGGCAATGTTGGCATCTTTACTGGGCGGTATGCCGCCACAGTGGTTCTATGATTATGGTGCTGAGCTGCAGACCTCAAAGACGCAGTTTTGATCCTGGCCACGGCGGTCACATTTTGGTGGAGGTGAAATGCTAGAGGCCTGTCTACTGCGTGATGTCAGTGCACAGCAAAGAATCCCAGGTGTTCAAACTTATCTGGAGCACTCCACTAAGCATCGCTCTTAGCCTGAATTGCTTTAGGACATTAAACCCCATAAACCGAACCACTGGAAGGTATGTATGCAGAATGCTCAGTTTATTGCCTGAAAGTGTTTAAGAACAATAAAAGAAAATAAAGCGTCACATTTCTGTGGTTTCACTCAACCTTACTTCCATTTGATGTAATTATACCTCGTTCTTCTGTGCTAGCCTTGAAACCTGAGGTGCAGCATGCTGTAGAAACTTTCACATGTGGAGGTGGCTTGTGTTTCATTCCAGAGCTTTTGCTTGATACTTCTTGTGCTTGAACTCCTTGTTCTATTGTGTTGCGCTGTTCCTAGAAGACCTGTTGCATTAACTAGTCCAATTGTCTACACTAGTAGGATTCTTATTATGTGCACAGTCAGACATTTTGGAAAAGGCAAAGTATAGGACCCTTCTTCAAACTCAAGCTTTAACTACAATGGCAGCACTTTGTTCCTGCCTTCTCTCGGAATAAAAACAGGAGGAGGCATCGTGCTCTGTGTATCGGTGTTCAGATGCGCAACGAAGGTATGTATTGATTACCTGACACAGGCTTGGTGACCAGAGCTTTCAAGAACGAATCAATCTGGATGGAGCAGCATCACTGAAGGAGTACCACAAGCAGCTCCAAAAGTTTCCCATGCCGAAACATGATGCACCAAGGACACGGAGTAAGCTCATCAAGCACTCCTCTTTGTGCTGATTGTCAAGTTTTTCTCCGAAAAAGTTCAGTGTGCTTAGGGTGTCCTTAGCTGGAACCCACCTACTATTACGAGCGCCGTGCCTCTTTTAAATACTTTGTTTTGTTTTCTTACCTAAGATGGCATCAATTGATGATGTTGATTACCTTGACTTTTTAACCTTTATGGCGTGAGGGCACTGCACATAAATGTGATGTCAGCATGATAGCAAAAGTATTGCGTTTCTGTAAATGTGGTAACTCCTATATAAGTATTAATGCTCTATGTTCGCCAGAAGATTGGAAAAGCCTACATGCATTGTAACATTGAGTAAAAAAAGATAAATGAACACTTAATTTGTTATGAGCACCAGCATTCTTCAAGAAAAAAAAGTATGAGAAAAGTTTACTTTTGCAGTGCCCAGATTATGTGCCTTGTAAAGGTTGCTTTCTTGTTGCTCCTGATATCTATCGTAAAGCTTTTTGCCTGGGGCATTGCTTAACACCCAGCTCTAAGGATTGCAGTTTTGTGATAGGGTCACTGTGATGGGAATAATTGCTTCGACAAAAAGAAACAAATCAAGTCGCCCAACCCGCTCGGATTCAATTTGAGCCAAGCAACTTTTTTCATACCTCACACCAGCGTAATTTTTTGCTGAGAAGTCGGGCACGTCCGTGTGGATTTGTAATGTTTGTAGGATTTTACGTTTTAACTCATGTACAGTATTACCCCGCCGAATTAAGCTCGGATATAGTAAAGTGAAACTGTTGGTCCCTCTCCGCCTTCCATAGAAGAATGTACATTTTTGCGTTTAATATAAAGACATCATTAATAAGAAATGGTTATAGTAAAGAGCGTCTGGCCGTGGCAGCGTACTTCCCACGCTATAATGACATTGCGGCACGCGCAGTCTAGGACATCTCAGAACCACAGACATGTAACAGCGTAATAACGAGGCCAGTATTCAGAGGCAAATTGATACTGAAGACGATAAAACGGTGCTCTTTGAGATGGCTTAACCACCAGGCACATTAGCTGTGAGAGAGTAAAATTGCAGTGAGGAGTTTGGAAGGGAAGAAAAGGGCAAACATTCACACCACTGGGTAGCATGGAGCACCGTGGCAACACTGCGTGGGCAGTTTTGCTGCGCTTGGCTGTGTCGTTTGTTTCTAATCTATTGCTTCCTAAATGACACCGAAGCCACAGAAGACGATGCTGTGTTCATGCAGAGATTTATTTTTCATACGAAATCAAACTCACATTATATTCTTAGCCGCGTTGTATTCCTGTTAGTGCGGCACTTCCGCAAGAAGTAAATAAAATAAAAAATTGTGATAAAATAAGGTTATTGAGACTGTTTTTATGTCCTAGCCAGGGTTTGTTGCAACCAGTCAGGTGTGAGCTAATATCACATCACTTCAGTGATGCTATGAGCATATGTGTAAGGCAGGAAACAGTTCCTTTTTTTTTTTTCGTCAGTCTATTCTATTAGAGCCATTGGTATGCATGCTGCCGCTGTTCAACAGAATGCAGTTTGTGTATGTCAGGCAGTGCAGCAATACAGGCATTGATTCATTACCATTTTTGAATTTGCTTAGTTCAATGTTATGCTTACTTTTACTTTTATAGCTACTTTTGATTCAAACAGAATATGCTTTTTTAATCTTGTCCACCATTATGAACATTGAATAACGCAGGAAATCATTGAAGTTCATGCCCTGTAACTGTGTTTTTCTGTGACATAACTGATGTAGCATTTGTTGTGTGTATATCTGACGTACGGGTTACCATGTGTATGTTATGGTTAATTTAGTTGAAAAGGCTGTTTGCTTAAGACTGTTTTGGAAACTGAACAAAGGCCTTCAAACTCGACTTCAGTGGCTGCAGTGGCTTGGGCCATCACAGAAGAGCGCAGAGCCCGTCGTAAGAATTTGTGGGTGGGACGTACGTGCCCTTTTGCTATGCATGCTGTTTGAACTGGGAGACTGTCATGCACATTTACATGCACATGCACATTCAGCTCGACACTAGTGGCCCTGTGCATGTTACTCATGACACTGAGTGGGCAGCCATACATGCACGCTGTACTTTGCAGGTGCCCACGGTATCTGGTGCACCTGAGAAGTGGTTGAAGCCTCTGGCATCTTGACATTCCAAGGCACTCATGGCACAGGAACGTTTTTTGTGCAGCTAGGAGTCTTGCATAATTTTGAGCGGAAACTTTGCTCTTTGTTTGCTTTTCAGTGGATAGGTTCCCTACATGACAGAGTCGGTCATGTTTCTAACAAAGGGTAAAGAGGCACCTTGAGTGCACATTGCAGGCTTTCTTGTTAACTTTGTCTAATAGTATTTATTTCAGGGCATGCTGTCTTTCGAACATTCTAGGACTAGGACATATTTCTTTCAAGTGTGTATCATTGTATTAGAGCCATATGTGTCCAGAGTAGCCAATTTTTGTAACTCGTATGGTATCGCCAGAAAATTAAGAAATTTTTTTCTTGCTGACTTTCAAACACTTTGTTAATGTTAATGTTGCTGCATTTAACATTCTCCTGTTAATGTTATTTGTACAAGCTCTAGTGGAACACAAATGAAATGAGTTTTGCTCATGTTAGCAAGCAGCCCTAGCAAGCAGCCCTAGCAAGCAGCCCTAGCAAGCAGCCCTAGCAAGCAGACTCAGCACGTTTCACCCTTATCATGCCCAGTCAAGTGTAGGTACTCTATATTCGCTGTTTAATTTGTTTCACTGTTAATGTCCCAGGAGTTAGACGTCAACGAGTCAATTTTCCGATGTTTTCAAAGTAGGATTACAAGAGGTTTTTTCTCGGAGCCAAATCCTCTGGTTGTCTCAAAGAAATTTTCTTATCTTCTGCACACCTCTCTCTGTGTTTGGGGATGCAGATTTTTGTCTTGCATTTTCCAGCCAGCCTGTGTATGTGCCTTGTCCAGTTTGTGACGTGCATTTGAACACTGCTGTTCCCTCCTTGTGCCTCTCGTGATGCGCATTGTGCAGGTATACAGCCCCGCGAAGTGCCTGTGGCAGATGTCATTGAGCAGCTGCAAAACCACGTTCGTGCGCACAAGAGCAAAGATGTCGAGATTCTTCACCTGGCAATGGAGGTATGGCACGCTCCCAGTTGTGGAGAAATTGATCCAAGCGCACAAAGTTCTTCACTTTACAAGAAAAAAGAAACGAAGTGAACTGTGACATCTTGACATGTCAGTGGGAAGAGATGTTGTGCCAGTGCAGCTGTCAGCATGCTGGTACAGGTTAAAGAAGAGCACAACCCTTGAACTGACAAAATGATTTGTTTTTTTCAGTGCTGTTGATCAAAAATTTCTGTGGGCGGAGATTCATGAGACAGTGCCTTTTCATATCCTGGTCATTTTGAAACTTCATCATAAAGTTGTGCAAGGCCTCTTTGAAGTATAGATGGCAAGGTAGTTTCTACTGGAACTGAAACCTACATAGAACTATATTTACAAAGGAGTATTATTCAGTGGTGGTAATGCTGCACCAATTGCGTCAACCTGCGCCATTGCATTAAACCTGCTGCTGCATGCAGCTACAAATTGGAGGTTTTTGATGAAATTATGCCAGGGCTACGCCAAAATGCTATTCCAGCTACCAAGAATCGCAGCGAAGAGGCTGAGGCATGACTGGTTCCTTCTCCCTGGTCATTTTGTGTGTGACGAGAAAGATGATCGACGGAATCAGACTCCATCCCATTTCTCTTTCTAGCCCTTTACCACCAAATATTAGCGCTTGGTGTGCACTTGTTTTGCACATCTGCTTTTGGTGGAGCTACCAACACTGTCCCAAACAAACACGATGAATGCAAATGAAAAAAAAATGCTTTTAAGAGGCTCAAGTAGTGCAAAATTTTGGTCCTGCTGGATATATCGGGCTTTTGCATAGCACCGTCACGTGTCCCATAAGGTGAGTGTAAGACTGCAACAAAGGTTCCAGACATGCTTCAGGAAATGTCTCGATCCCACGGACCTCATTCACTCTCGCTGTAACAGCACCATCAACATCCGAGTTTCCGTATTGTTTGTACAGTAGAACCATATGAATTCAAACTTTAAGCATAGAAAACCGATTCATATATTAGAGAGTGCTAACTAAATTAAGCCACTTGAATGTTTGGGTAGCACTCCATGGGTCAGCATACATTTACCACATTGCACACGTGTGATCTCGAGCTTGTGTGTCGTTGCCGGACGTTGCCTGCTCCACGAGCTTGAATTGTGGTTGCAGTGCAAGACAGTCCGAAACGAGTCTCCTCATTGCAAGCAGCGAAGCGCATGGGCAGCACACGACAGCACTGAACCCATGGAAAATGGCGGTGCTCCTTGAGACAAGGACTGCGCACACACAATAAAATGCTTCACTGCAAGAGGTGCAGCCATGTTGGACTGCAAGAAACCTGTGCTATGCCATGTAGCGTTGACGTTGTGGTTGTGCTCCTGCTACAGCAACATAACTAAAGTGGCTGCGCTCATCTCTTAACGATCGCTATGACCGGTGGCCTCTTTATTCATCAAAACTTTCTCTAGTAAAGCTCATTCAATCGGATCGTGTTTGAGAGTGTAACATTGCATCACATGCCAATTCTTTAATATTGCTTGCTTCAGGTTTTAAAAAGAAGCCAGTGAAAGCGACATTGATGAAAACAACTAAAATGGGTGTTTCTCAACATTTTCTACAACTTTTGCTCAGTGAAACTTGTGCTAATGTTAACAATGCAAAGTTTTGCAGATTTTTTCTGTTTGAACAAAAGTCATTTGGGGTACGTTTAAAGAAATGCGGAGAGCTGGCCAAGTTGACTGCCAATAACCGTGCACCCGTCAAATCTTCGTGTAGCGCATTGACATTTGAAATTGCGGTGCAAGTTAGTTTAAACGCCTTCTATATTTGCATTTTTTTTACCTTTCTCAGTATCGGGCTCCTGCTGCAGAACATGAGGAAGCTGCTCCAAATTGAATTTTTGTCTGCTACAGTGTCTGCTCCAAAATACTTTTGGCCATTCCTACCACTGGTTATTTCATGTCTTTTCTTTTTTCTCTTGGCTGCGGCAGTACCTTTGTCATGTAGTACACATTTAGCAAAGCTTGTTTTTGACGCACTTCTCAGATTTTTACCTTCCTGTTGTTTTCCTTTGTTTCCAACATTTTAGTAATTTCAAACTCGCACCCACAGACTTATCCAAGGCGTGAGCTTCTGCAGACCAGTACTTTTGATATAAGCCGGAAGGTACTGGTAGTGTGCTGTAGAAATAACATATGTGTGGCACTGTTTTAGTCTTCAACAGCCTACAAATGAAGCAAGCATCTTGTATTTTTTCTTTTCTGCATTCATTGTGTTGGGAATTCAGTAATTAAGTGGCCCTATTTATGTAACTGCTATACAGGCATGTCGTCGCATGCGAGGGCTGCGTTTCACAAGTTGCAAAAGTGCCAAGGACCGAACCGGCATGAGCGTGACACTCGAGCAGGGGCAGATCCTTCTGCAAGACTTTGGCCTGGATTCCAAGGAAGTGCCGAGAGCAGTGGCCTGCATGCGAAGGCAAGTTGGCCGTCCTCTCTCATGTCCTTTACAGGAAGCGGTTCCAGGTATAGTTCCCCGTTCTTTTGTGTTTGTTGAGCTTCATAAGATACGAGATTGATGACGGGAGGAAGACATGTCAGTGCAAACTTGAATTGGCTTGCTTCAAAATCTTTGTGCTCTTTTTTTTTCTGCAGCTTCAAGTTGGAGGGCAACGCCAGAGTGCTTTTTTATAGGATGATAACAGTGATCTGGTATTGCACATTATGCTGCCCCCTGTGTCATGCATTGGTGCTGGTGTAATGTGGCTGGGTGGTGAGAAATGAGAGCTTTCACGTGTGAGGAGTGGTGCTCCCCTCTCTTGTTACGAGGCCACAATATTGGGGTACGGTAATTTTTAATTTTTGGTTCAGCTTATTGCACGCTTTTTACAATAAAAAGCATTTTCTTGATTGATTGCAACGGGTGGAAATACTGGGGCAAGCTAATACCCATGATGCCACGTTTTGCTGTGTAGCCTGCTAAAATCATACATGAGGTAGAGGAGCTGTGGTTTGTGCCTCTTGATTCAGGGCATGTATTACGCGTACTTTGATCGTAATATGCTCTGCCCACACACCCGTAGCGTCAGTCAAAGATTGTCATATAACAAGGGGCATGTCTTGGTGCACTGGCTACTTGGAGCGGTGTTCCTTTTTTTATTGCTACGCCCCGTTCAACAAGTATGAATAACACATTCCTTTGGCTGGGGGTCATATTATGTTTGGTAGAAAGAAGCACTCAGTACTGTAACATTACTGAGCCAGTATACACACTTCACCACAATAAAATAGCCTGACCTGTTGACTGCATTATCTGTTTTCTTTTATCTGTTGGTGGATGTGAGTGTCTATAAATAATTACAGGTTTATTTCCTGTGTGTGCACATATATGTTAATGAGTACATCCTCTTTGACCCATATTGTGGTTCCTACCGTTTGTGCATGGGGTGAGCAGAGTTCTTCACTGGTTGGTTGCTTGCCATGCAGTGAGGGTACGAGACGACAAAACACATTCAAGAATGTCGGCGTGCGCAAGTACGCTTTCAACAGCCTACAGCTGATGGCATTGCCCAGACAGTACCGCCCTCCACCCGGAACCTTCGGCAACGTCCAGTCCTAGCTGTTCTCCGGGTGTGTGCCAGTAGCACTACATACTCCCTTCTTGTTCCCTGTGTATTTCAGAGGCACTGGTAAAACTATACATCTGGAAGGATGCTAAGTTTCCACACCTCTTCATTTTGGTGTTCTCTAGTTGAGCTAGTTGCGGGCAGTGCTTTCCCGCTCATGGCACTGTTGCTGTAAGCCGGCACTAGCAGCACTCAAACTGAAACAGGGATGCCGCAGAGCAATCCTGCCAGCACTGACGTACACAGCTTGTAAATTCAGGTGATTTTCAGCTGCAGTGGTGCCTCGAGTAGCCATGCTTGCCCACCGCTTGGGTGAGTTGTTGAGTGAGTGGACTTTTCAGAGACCTGCATTAAGTCTTGGTGCAATATTCATGGCTTTTATGAACACTACCAACATGTCTTCGTTGCTTCAGATTTCATGACCGCCGGCTTTTGTAGATGTGGTGAAATTTTCTTGTCATGAGATGTGGCTGGGAGATGTTGAATTGAATTGCTTCATCTGTCTTGGACAATGGGTAAAACCATACTGGCTCCCATTTTCTTGAAAAAATGTGGTCAGGAGCTGCCTGTGCAAATAAGAATCCCCCCATCTACTCTCATCAAAAAGTTGCCCATAAATCTGCCCCTGGTCTGAAGGCCGAAGTTATGTGCCACAAGTGCATAAATAACAGTGAACCATCTAGTTCAGCCATGTTGATGGAAAAAGCTGTGTACCACTTAAAGAGGAAATGTTTTCTTTCGTTTTTTCTTTTTGTAAGAACATCTCTCTCTGGTCAATGTTATATGAAAAATAGCGGCATGCCCACAAAGGGCTTCTTACACATCACTGCTAGGATCCCAAAGTTTGGGATTTTTAATATTTTGGAGACTAAACTTTAAAGACTTAAATGTGAGTGAAATTGCATTTTTTAGTTTGTTGACGTGAACTAGAGGTGAACAAGAGTGATGCCTCAGTCTAGTTCTGGTGTCTCAACTGAGAGACAGGTCACTGTTGGCCCCCACAGCAGTTAGAGGGGGGGAAATGATGAAAGCATGAACAGGTTTGCATGGGCGGGTTGCACACCATAGTGGTAACTGTACAAAGTGATGCATCATTGTGACAAAACATATACGATGGCAATTGGCCATCGCCTATTGCTGCTGCTGCTTCTGGCAGCACACCTGCCCAAAGTAACGGGGCTTGGAGACAGAACGGCTTATTTTTGGTGTTGCTCGATTGTAGCCGCATCAACCTTCAGTCATCTCATGCTATCAGACAAGTAGAACTCTGCTAGTAGTCCATTTCTTAGACTTCAAACAGCATAAAAAAATAATAAAGAAAGTTAAAGTAATGAAAATCTGTTTCTGGTGAGGAAGCACGCATTTATTTAATCTGCCATAATATCCAGAGTCATCACACATCAGCCAACCCCCACTTTAGGCAAAATATCGATTATGTCAAAGCCATGGAGTCATCACCCACCCCTAGAAAACGTAAGCTGCGGGCCTCGCAATTTGCAAAAAATAGTCTCCCAAACGTCGCGACTGCAAAAAAAAAAAAGGAGACAGAAAAAAACTGATTCCTTCACGCATCCTCCTGAATGCTCAGTCGGCATTTTTTCATACTGCATTCACTTTTGGGCACTCACAGCTGATCGTAGTCCTGCCTTCGAATGTTGCTCTTCTGGAGCTGCCCTTGCTCGATGCAAGCAATGGATTTTGTGGACAGTAAAACATTGTTTTATGAGTTTTGCGGGCAAAGTAACATCCTATGATAAAAGTTCAGTGCGTCTCTTCTCAAGCCACACTAGATACAAACAAAAAGGGCATATTTTTTAGCCTTTATCAGT
This sequence comes from Amblyomma americanum, assembly GCF_052857255.1. Lineage (NCBI taxonomy): Eukaryota > Metazoa > Arthropoda > Arachnida > Ixodida > Ixodidae > Amblyomma > Amblyomma americanum. The sequence continues at coordinate 174,647,323 of NC_135500.1, read as the reverse complement.
TTTTTTGTTTGGTTCCAGAGAGATGGCCCACCCCACTTTATCTATAAATTTCAGGTGGCGGTGCGGGGCGATGACTCGAGATGTTATAAGCACCTGAGGGACATAGTGGTGCGATGCCTAGCAGGATTTTTGAGGTGCTAGAACATGTAAAGTGTGTGTGAAACAAATCGAAATCACTCTTTCCGATTACATTTCTCTTACCAGCCTTTCATTGAACTGTCACAATTCTTGTGCTATGATGAAGCAAACAGCAGCAGCTCCTACGCAGAAACTGAGCTAAAAATACAAACTTTGTGCACTAAATGGATTAGATTCTAAGTAACATCCTGCAAGGTTTTGTGCTATTCACTTGTCTTACCAGCCACTTTTGGGTGATGGACCAGGTTTTCTAGAAATCCTGAACTGAGTGGAGCAAAGAGCGAGAACTCAGCATCTCCAACCTCGTTGCCCGTTGGCATGGCTTGACGTGCCATCATAGATTGTTGCCTCCTGCGGCTGCTGTTTAACTGTTGGAGTACTCTATGAATAGCACGAAACAAGATCACGATGCAGGAGACGGCATACCAGTTCATCTTTGTGGCTGCTGTTAATAGTTCAGGTACTTGAGGGGCATTCGGTATGAAGAGCATGAAAAAAGGTCACTATGCAGGAGAGAGCATACCAGTTCACCTTTTCACAGTGTCCCCTCCACTTCTGCTCCCTCTACAGATAGCACCACCTACAACACCCACTAGTTCTATCAAGAGAGAGAAGTAAAACCTATGTAAATCATGTGACCACTGTAGCCCAGATGAAGATGTGCACCCTGGTTGATGTTGGCACCTGTCTAAGGTGCCTCCACCACCTGAACTACTGTTCACCTCTGGTTCATATGCCTTTATACCTTTTTACCTTTTCTTTTAGTCTGCTCTAAACTTATTGACAAACTGCGGGTAGAAATAATAAATTATATAAATCTTTTACAAATGTGTAAGTAGGATCATTAGCACTGGATTTATTATAAGCATCCTTATTTGTTCAATATCTTTTGGGTCAAAACAGGCAGTTATGTTTAGAGAGCTTGTGCACATGTGTTAAGTGAGAGCATGTGCGTCCAGCTAAATTGTTGTACATTTCTTTTATTTCTGTCCTTAAACAAATGAAGCTCAATCTAATATATACCCTCCACTATGTTGTGCTTGGTGCATAGATAATACAGAAATGGTGCCAATTACGTTACGCAAGATTTTTTAAGAGAATATTGCGGACATGACCGCGCATGAAATATTGTAGGCCATGTTGTTTTTGTACATATATATTTACCTCCAATTAGAGCGAGCACCTGCTTAGTGGGCTTAACAAACTACTTTTTTTAGGCATCCTATCTAATATACTAGTCCCTCCTAACATGAGCACTGTGATTTGAAGTGTGTGATTTGACTTTTTGTTAGATTTTTGGAGAAAGGTTTATGAGAAAAGAAGAGGTGTTTCTGAAGGTTGCCATTATGCAGCAGGCATTTATTTGCCTCAAACTTAGCACTATATGTGTGGATTACATTGATGCCATTAGCAACTGAGCAGCTTGTGCTTACTAGCTGCATTGTCTTTTCCTCCTCCTCACTCACAGAAGGTGCACACTTGTTTGCAAATGCTCACATAGTGATTTCATATGTACATGGCTAATACATAGTCACTTACGATAAGAGACAGCCTATGTGCATAAGGATGCTTGTTTTGTTATGACGCATTGCCATCTTTAGTGTTCCGTTTTTAAACTTTTTGCATACCTTTGATAATGACCTGTACATGCTATGTGAGAACATTTTATTATGTGTAAGAACATCACGCAGAAATAAACATTGTTTTATTCATTGCATGCATGTATTGTTGGCGGGAAGTGTCGATGCAGAAATATTATTTTGAGATTAATGACGCGGCAGCACCTGTGGCTGTAATGATGCAAACACAGCGCAAGCAAATTTTTGGAAGGAGCCCAGGATGGTGCTATGGCTACAAGCTTGGCCAGGTCTGTATGACACCAAGTGACACTTCTACAGAGGAGACAAAAACTGCAGTGCAGGATCGCATAAGTATGGGGCTCAAACGCAATTTGCCGCTTGCTTAGCTTGATAAAATTTCACTTGGTCATGGAAGCAGGTGCATTAGAAGTTTTACACACTCTTCTGCAGCCAGACTACTACCGCAGCGACAAATGCATCTGCCATTTTTGGGAGTTGGTTCAAACGGCTCAGTGTTCTTCAGGGGCCCTGTGACGCAAATCTAGCATATGGTTTTTATTCTTTTTTATTTACAGCATGCGACATGGTTATTCCTTAATACCCAAGAAGATCACTGAAATCATAGTATCTGATATTTTAATCTACTCCAGAAATGTTCATTTCAGGCTGATTGTGTTGAAACATGGCAATTTTCAGCAGCGGCTGTAAGGTGGTAATCGGATCGGGTACTGCCTTTCTGATTGGTTCGGCATCTAGTTTGATCTTAAATCTTTTATACCTGGGGAAGGGATCGAAAATATGATCTCAGTATTGTAAGCTTTTCTGATAGAAAAAAAAACATGCGAAAAGAAGCAGTGCAAGACAACGAAAACTAATAAGTATGACGTTAGGTGCGACCCTTTTATATTGCTTCAAACTATTGTGGGGGGGAGCGCTTCTTGTCAAACTACAGATAGTGAGAAGGCAATGAAGAAAAAAAAAATCCGGTTGACATACTACATACTGCGGCCAAAAATGTGAAGGGAAAAGCAGTAAACAAAGGTGTGGGGTGGGAGGAGATGGTTTTCCAGTGCTACTATCACCAAAGGGACTACAGGGAAGCATAGGAGATCCCTCGAGCCCCTGCCCTGTCCGTGACATGTACATGGAATAACGACGGCCTCGAAATGCACTGTGGACTGCCCCGACAAGGAAACAGTTGCATGCAATGTTCCGCTGCAGGGGTGCAAGGCACGTTTCTCGACATTGGGCGTGTGAAATGCGATTTCGTCTGGTTATTTTCAATTTTCAAAGTGGAATAACTTTAGTTTGCACGCTGCGATTTCTATAAATATTTTTGCTCCTGGACCACACGAGAATAGTCGGCAGCGAAAAAACCATCGCAGCAGCCCCAGTTGTTACAACTTTCAATGCTTTTTGTGAAATGTGTCTGGCGACGCATCAAGACGTTGCTGCTTTTTACGTTTTGTGCCACTGCTGCTGTAGTCCGGCTGTGACTCTTAACAACGGGTTCCGCACCACACCGAAGGATGTTGTTATGGCACAAGACCAGTTGACCGCGGAAGCAAGGATTACGCAGCACGCATGGCGTTCTCACTTCGCTCACACGTCATGAGAACTGCGCGTGTACTGGCTTCTCCTACCACGGGAAGACACCGTTGCTGATGCATGCGCTGCTCCGGCGGCAACACAGCACTTATATAAAAACTGGCAGTGGCATAGCTCGGCTATGCAAGGGTATACGTAGCGAGAGGTACGTTTCCCTGACCGAGCTTGTTGTGGTCACTGTACGTTTAGCAATGAGAGACATATAGGCTCCATCTTGGCCAGTATGCGCCGTCTATTAGGCTCGGCAGTCTGTCATCTCTACTTGGCAAGCCGTTCCTCTCTCTGTTCGGGCGTCTCCTCTGCTCTCTTGGCCTTCTTACGTGCATTCTCTCTTTGTTGAGTAGCCAAGTGCCAGGCGACAACCTCAGAATCTGAAGAGTTAATCTTCTCTTGCCTATACCGCCATTTGACAGCGGCTGGACTCTCCTTCTCTGCATCCATGTCAAATGTTGATACAGCCGCCCATTACATCTCCGCCTTTTATAGGGAATGCAGCGCATGCGACGCGCGGTTCGGGTGATAGAGCTGCGAGGCGGCGATGGCGAAGCGCACGCTGCACCGGCTGCTCCTCTCCGGTTGCCATAGTAACGGCGCATGCGCACAACTTTCCTCTTCCAGCCAACGCGAAACGCTCGACTGGTAGCTCAGTGTAGCTCTCGCTACAAAAAAAGTCTCTCCTGTTTATGCATGGTTTCGCTCTGCGTTTTCCCTTCGGTTCTTTTTCCGTTCTGGCGGCAAGTCGGCCGCGTCGCTCCGGCAGGTCAGGAACCTCTGCCCCTCGGGGAATCCGCTTTTTTCGCAGGATTTGCGCCCTCTGGGGAGTTCTGAAATTTCGTCTGCTACTGGTTGAAAGCAAACGCTCGTGGGAGGCGCAGACACGAGCTGGTTCCACGAGGAGCCAGCTGCGCCTGCTATGTTGCGCGCGCGCGTTGTGTGCGTGTGTCGCCATCGCATGCGCCTGTCACTAACATGACTTGCGCATGCGCTGAGCGGCCTTGTGACAAAGGCGGGTTCCGGCGCGCATTGTGCATCTTTTTTAGCTAGTTTTAGTTTGAAAAAAGCTTGACACGTCGGAGTGAAGCACATACAGCAGCTTTATATCCCGGTCAGTACCAGTTTCACGCTTGCTTGAGAGAGTAACTTTTACTAGTTTTTTTCGTGATCTCAGGATTGATGTAATTTTATTGACTACTGTAGAAGTGCGCCTGGCCAAGGATATGGCTTTAAATTTCTGGATGATTGCTGATGCCAACGGATGATTAGATTAAACGGTGGGAAGGTTATGTCCTCTCGACGACTTATCTAGACTAGTCCCTTGAAGGCATTTAAGGAGTGTTTCAGATGGCCGTGCTGAATCAATATTCAGCACTAAAGCATGATCAGAAACGACGTCAATCTGGCGGAGTCAGCTTCAGGGAAACGATTCGTACTATTTTATAAACTACGGAGTCAGGAAATCCGATGTTATATTGAAAACGTATAATTCAATTTATATCGCAACGATTTGGCCGGTGGTGAGTCAAAGCTCGCCCTAAAAGGCATCTTTTCTCTGACTCGCTCCTCACCTGGCGTTATAGGCCTCGGAATCGCAGTAGAGTTGGCATTGCTTTCTCCGACCACGCTAGAGTACACGGGAGATTGACTGCCGTACTTGCTACGAAAACAGACATATTTTCTATTCACGTCAGAAGCGCGCGTATTTGCTAGCAACAAAATGAACGTCTGCGATGCAAACGTTTTTCGCGGGAAACCTACACCGAGATTCAGAAATTAAAGCGGCTACAATAGGCGCTTTCTGTGCGCGAACAATCGCGAATAGGACACAGCAGTGCCATCAAATCGAAATGATAACGTGCGAAACGACACACAATGATCAGCGAATTAAGCAAGACTGTCAGCTTCCTGAGCTCGCAAGAAATTTAAACCGTACACACTAGTTTGGGGACCAAGAAATTTGCACAGTACCTCGCAGATGACGGTGTGCTTCGTTGGAACAATGTCCTTACGTTCAATGTTGTGGATCCACATTTTTCTACGGCAGATGTAACTTTTCCTCGAGGAATCACGAACAGCACGAATCCATTTTTACGACAGCTTGTGCACAGAAATGCGCAGCAACCGGAGGTAACAGTATACAGCCCGAGCTGTCAGTGCGCAGCTCGACCATCTTGCGCGTTGCTTATCAACCGGCCATGACTCAATGGAGCTCGACTTGCAGCGGAGCCACCATAGCCGAGGCAGACAGCCTACTCATGGCGCCGACAAAAAACGAAAACACAAGCAAGTTCATCCTTTCGCTACTTTCGCGCGCTTTCCCTTGGCGACGGGCGGAGGAGCCAATCATCGTACAGAAAAGCTCCGAGCAGAGAGACGGGCGAGGATAATGTGCGAGGGTCTGCGGCGCAGCAGCAAACTGTAGCGAAAGGCAGTACTTTCAGAATCAAGGGGTCTTTTATCTGTTTTTGTTGTCAGCGAAGGCCACGCGTTCAAATTTTGGCTTGGTGTTTTTGGACGGACATGCGCACGGATGTCGACGACGACATCTTAATCTCGCCGCGAGATTGCCAGGATGGCAGTCTGCGGCGATGCCATTAAAAAAAAAGTTTTTGAGGAAAAGAAATGGCGCAGTAATTGTCTCGTATATCTCAGTGGGCAATGGAACCGCGAAGTAAGCAAGCTAGGGAAAGGAGGAAGGTGGTAGTGATTTTTAGATTTTCGGAATGCATTTGATTCCGTTTGTCATGCACTCCTGTTACACAAAATGTCCCTTCTTAATATACCGGCCAATCTCTTAGCATGGATTCAAGCATACCTGTCTGAAAGAAAACAGTGCGTGGTTCTGGACGGTAAGTGCTCATCAAGTATGTCTGTATTATCTGGTATCCCACAGGAGTCAGTTTTGGGCCCTTTACTTTTCTTGATTTATATCACTGACCTTACTGACCGTACCACCAGCCGTGTTCGATTGTACGCGGATGATTGCTGTATCTACCGCGAAATTGCGAGTGCGGTGGACTCTAAACATTTACAGAACGACCTGGACTCCGTGTTCTTGTGGTGCCAGTCCTGGAAGATGTTCCTTAATTTATCCAAATGCAATCTGGTAAGGTTTACAACTAAAAAACAACCAATGCTTACCAATTATGTCATGGGTGGAACTTGCCTGTCGGTTGCAAGCGAATACAAATATTTGGGGGTTATATTATCTGCCAATTTGTCATGGAATGCTCATATACATAACTTTGAAGGCTAGTCGAATGTTAAATTTCCTCAGACGAAACTTCAATCAGGCACCAACTAAGCTAAAGGAAACATTATTTCTGTCAAATGTACTACGTCCCATTCTTGAGTACGCTTGCAGTACTTGGGATCCGTCAGCCCAGTGCAACATTGCAAAACTTTAACGCGTGCAGGCACGTGCTGCTCGCTTTGTGTCAGGTAATTATGACTTTTCGAAAAAATCTCGCGATCTTTCCAAAAAGCTGGGGTGGCCGCTGCTTGAAACCAGAAGAAAATACCTGCGCTTGTACCTATTTTATAATATCTTTTACTCTAGAACAGGTATCGACAAAGATGGATATCTAAAGAAAGCAACATATGTATCTGCACGAACGGACCATTCCCGAAAAGTGCGTGAATATGCTTGCCGGATAAACTTATTTAAGAACAGCTTCTTCCCTAACACAATGCATGAGTGGAATGGTTTGCCTGGAGAAATTGTTTCCGGGACCCCTTCACCTTTTATCCAGGATCTGAAAAAATATTCTTTGGAATCGGTTTTAGCATTGCTTTTAACTTCTCATGCCTGTTTTTACACTTACCAGTATACAGTGTGATTAAGTGACGCAAATATCGACAACTACGTGTATGCGTGTCGTTTTATTTTTCACTGCTTGTTTCCTGCCTTTCAAATTGCAGCTGAATTTGTATTGTATATCATCTGTGCACTCATGTTGTTTTTTCTTTTCCCCCCTACATTAATGCCCGCAAGGGCACTGTAGGTATGTAAATAAATAAGTAAATAAAAGAAAGAGGTGCCGTATTGAAGGGCTCCGCAATAATTTCGACCACCTGTGGGTCTTTAAAGTACACTGGCATCGCACAACACACTGGCAACTTTTGCGTTTCGCCTCCACCGAAACGCGAAGACAAACGGCTCAACCCCCTGCGATTTCCATTAGTTGTGTTCTTAAAATTGAACTGCTTCTCATAATTCTGATCTGAGTGCAAGCACTTGAAGATTGGGGGGGGGAAGCTCCGTCTGGAGAAATGTTGGGGGCGACCGCTCCCCTTTCTTCCCCTAGCTGTTCCAGGCTCCCTGAACAGAGCCACCTGTGGTGCTTGTGAGACCTAGCGTTCCTGCTGCGGGAGCATACCCAGCTAGAGCATATACAGGAACACTAGTGAGACCCAGGTTGCTCTTCCCGAGCAATAGGAATAGCTCCTGCAAGCTTCATTTTCTCGCATGTATAGTGCTTCGGGGGCTGCAGATTTTGCACGTAGTCTTGCTGTTGTCTTAGCCATTGTCTTCGTTTTTAGGGAAAGTAATTATGGCGCAGTATCTGCCGCACATATCGGCGGACACCTGAAACGCGCCGTAAGGGAAGGGATAAAGAAGGGAGTGAAAGAAGAAAGGAAGAGGTGCCGTAGTGGAATAATAATAATTGGTTTTTTGGGGAAAGGAAATAGCGCAGTATCTGTCTCATGTATCGTTGGACACCTGAACCGCGCCGTCAAGAAAGGGATAGAGGAGGGAGTGAAAGAAGAGGTGCCGTAGTGGAGGGCCCCGGAATAATTTCGACCACCTGGGGATCTTTAACGTGCACTGACATCGCACAGCACCCGGGCGCAAAATTGATTTTGGGGGAAAGGAAATGGCACAGTATCTGTATCACATATCGGCAGACAGCTCAACCGCGCCGTAGGGGAAGGGATAAAGGAGGGACTGAAAGGAGAAAGCGGTACCGTAGTGGAGGGCTCCGGAATAAGTTCGACCAGCGGGGATCCTTAACGTGCACTGACATCGCACAGCACACGGGCGCCTTAGGGTTTCGCCTCCATCGAAATGCAGTCGCCACGGTCGATCAGTAGCCTAGCGCCTTGACCACTGAGCCACCACGGCGGGGTGTCTTAGTAGTTATTATTTTTTGCTGAGTTGTTCTTCGTCCGCGGCGTCTCCCTCTCTCCTCTACGAGTGGACAAGGGGAGTGGGGCAGGTGGTGAGGGGTCCGGTTGACGGGTGGCAGGTGGAGAGAGTAATAATTGGTCTTTGGGGAAATGAAATGGCGCAGTATCTGTCTCGTATATATCGTTGGACACCTGAACCGCGCCGTAAGGGAAGGGATAAAGGGGGGAGTGAGAAGAAAGGAAGAAAGAGGTGCCGTAGTGGAGGACTGCGGAATAATTTCGACCACCTGGGGATCTTTAACGTGCACTGATATTGCACAGCACACGGGCGCCTCAGTGTTTTTCCTCCATAAAAACACAGCCGCCGCGGTTGGGTTCGAATCCGGGAACTCCGGATCAGTAGCCGAGCGCCCTTGCCACTGAGCCACCGCGGCTGGTCAAATCCCTTTATAAACACTAACAGGCGGAGGCTTCACACACACACACACCGACGCCGCCGAAGTTTTCGCCTTCTTGGCCCTCCTAATGCTATCGCGTTAAAAAATCTACGAGGTTGTAGCGGAGTGCGGTAGCATAAGATTTCGCATTTGTCGCCGTTTCTGTATCCAATTTTCGGTCCGTCAACCGCCATGTTTGGACAGCTGGTGGCAGTCGTTATATCCGCTATGCTGTGACAGTGCCTACATTTGAGCATACACATTTTTTTCTAATTTTGATTTCGATTCTGTATCTATTCTGTCCAGAATCTAGGCTGCTCACAACACAGTGGGCGGGTTGTGATACGTCACAATGGCACGTGACCTCTCTCAACCAATAATTTTATTGGTTGAGGTACGTCACAAGGTCACATGACCTTCTACCTTCAGTCAGGTGGCCCATCAGGGTAGCTCGTTATGACGTCACAAGGTCGTGTGACCTCTCGTCCGAAGAATGAATTTCGCGACATCGGACATTGGCGGGGTTTTGGTGCGACAACTGTAATGCTACTGCAAATTTGCAATATCACTGGCATTTGAGCCTTCAAATATGAAAGTAGTGCACTGGTGGCCTTGCGGAGCGATAAACGGTGAAGCCATGGTACTAGAACCTTGGCTTCAGGGTAGAATCGGATTTCAGTGTGCGCAGTGGTGCCTCGAGGGTCACAGGAAAGTTGGACTTAATAAAAGCGTGTTTTATTTTCTCTACCGTATTTTATCTACCCCTAGATTTACAGTTGCCGTCGGCACCTTTGCGGGCTCTGCAGTTGTCGCGGTACTCTATGCGGACATGGTGCTTTGATTGACGTCGACTGAGGTACATAGTGCTCGGTTTCATATAGGCAAACTCTAAACGCTTGGCCTATAGAGCAGAGTGACGATCGCACAGTTATGTGCATTAGGAGCTGAAACTTTAAATCGCAGTGCGCACTGTTTCACTGAATTTTAAAAATGTTATGAGTCGCTTTTCGTATCTCGTTGAAATGTAAAGAATGCGACTTCCCCTCCTCAGTGTGCCTAGTTGTTGTTGGCCTCTGGTGGATGTGGCACGTACTCACAGTGTAGGATTGGCAAGGGTGCGTTGCTAATTTAAACAGGAGATATACACGTTGATGAAATTATACGTCGGAGAGTCAGTTGAGAAATTTTGAGCTAAAAGTAAATAATTTAGACAATTATAACTAAAAGGGGGATCTCCTGTACTCAGTGATGTAATCATGAAGAGAATCGCACACTGGTTTTAAGACGTATCCCGTGGCACTTTCCCCAGAGCTAGGAGAGGAGAGAGAGAGAATAAACTTTTTTTTTTGCAAAAATGGAGACTGCAGCGGATTGTGGGTGGGGTCCTCAGTCCAGGACTCCTGGCCAGGATACCTGATTTAATATCTGCAGCGGGTCCTTGGACCCGAGATATTAAACTTATTTTTGGAATATGGCGGTGTGCTCCGCTTGAAGCACTCTGGCACGGGTCGGCCCGGTATTGCACTGCCTCCGGGATCGGCCCGTGGCATATTAGCGTGCGTCTTTTCTTTCACTCTTAGCTCTCCTATCCTTTAACTCTCCTACTTTCAGCACGCGGCAGCGAGCGTGGCTCGGCTTGAGCCAGTAGGCAGGCCCGTACACTTTCCTTTTTCTTTCTTCCTATCAGCAGCAGCAGCAGCAACCTGGCCAGTGGCTTCCGCCGACGCTTTGGCGATGACGACTAGAGCCTCCTTGTCTCCCAAGGTGCCGCTGGCCAGCGTCACCTCCTAGGGTGCCTCGATGCGCACGCCCCCATCGAGGCACTCTACACCTCCCACTGCTCCAGCGCAGCGTCGGGCGGCTTTAAGTGGTAGGGTTTAGCTGTGCATGTCCATGTAATGTGTGTGAATGTAAGAATATCACCACGCCAGCGACATGCATCTGCTCGTATAGTGTTGGGTGAATGCGGAGAGGAGAACAGGAATATAAAGAGGGAGCCCTAGTCGGTCGAGGGGGATCTCCAAATAAGCTGTTCGAAGAAAAGGCCTCTCTGTTTTAGTCCCTTTCTCGTATACCAAAACAGCGCGCGAAGATCCAGAACGCGAGCGGAAGAGCAATTGTGTCGAAGAAGAAGAAAGAAATTGCTACTGACACCGAGGGCACTTCGCGGGTCGCCGGCTGCGAGAAATCGGTACGTCTATGTTGACTTACCGTCGACAAAGCGCATTTTACAGACCTTAAGCTCATTATCAGATATGTCATAGCCTTCGTATGCGCCGAAGGGCCCGTAGCTGCGGCTGTTTGTGCTCTATAATTATTCGCATGTGATACCTATGACTCCCGTCAACTTACCAGTCTGCAACGAAAACCACTTGTTACGGCCGTCTTCAGTATAGCTACGAATTTTCTTGAACGCACAACGCGGGCACTGCTTCAATTAGTCTCGCGCTGGAGAAAGTTTATTCCACGGAAAAAGATTCACCGATGACAGCAGTGGTGAAGGCCATTCTTTGGGAGCTGTATTCCGCACGCTGTTGTAATACTCGTATTTCACCTTGTATGACGATTTTGTGCTTGAACCGAGTTCAGTCATTCTTCGCGCCTCGATTTAAGGCGGGGCATCACAGGCGCCCTACATGTACTACATATGTTATTGTGTAAGTAGAATACTTGCATATAGTACCTCTCTCCTCCCTATCCTTTCTTTTATGCCCTCACCTCTTTCATGTGTCTTTCTTAGTGTTGATAATGTTGAAAATGTTATTGTTGAACATGAACCCTGCACCTTGTATTCTTTATAGATGTTACCGACCATTGTATTATATGTAACGACTGCTTCCCCCCCCCCCCCTTATGTAAAGTCCTAAGCCAAGGGCCTTTAAGGGTAAATGAATGATGAAATGATTATGACGATTTCTCCAGTATGCCTGCTATCCCTTTATTTCTGCTGCCCCAGCTGAGCTGCTTCCCGTAGCGCTGGCAGATGACGGGGCTAGCAAAAATCTTTTCCTTACCTTTTATTATTATTTTAAATGAACTACTACTACTACGCTGCCAATGAAATGCTTGTCCTGACGCGTCGCCAGTATGTGAACGTTTTACCCTACAGGGAAATGTTTAGGAGGTCGAACATATTTATCAAGTGGAGATTTGAGTGGATAAATTAGCATATTTAATTGTCGCGTGTGATCAAGACCAGCCTTATGCGAATATCCGTTTTCAAGAGCCTCACATATCAGGTGCGCAGCAGTGATATGCTGCTAGCTTTCCCGCGGTATCGCTTATTCGCTATTCACTGCGACGCCGACAGCGACGTATCGTATACTGACCACTCACTAGTATGAAAGCTTGTCAATGCGGAGCGGTGTGTGCCGTCACTACCGTGTGCATTTTTTCCTTCCCTCTTTTTGGATTGTTAAGTGGCACTCCCTCAGTAACAGCAGAGGGCAACGCAAAATGGTAAATATTTCAAAATATAATAAGCCACAAAACGTTCGTCGTGCGCAAGTAAGTGCAGCTGTAGGTGAACATAGTTAGACCCAGTTTATTTCGGCTATTTTATTCTGGCAGCGTACTGGAAACATTAGCACACCAAGACTAAGTGCATTTCCTTGCATTTTCTATTTCTTTTCTCTTTACTGCAGGGTACTATGAGTGGTAAGTCGCCATAACGTATACTTTAGCAACATTTGAAACTTCGGAATAGCATGTCGAACTTTCTCCATATTCGGTTCGCTGAACGAAACAAACAGTGCATATTAAAAATTCGAAAATAAACGAATGTATTAAAAGCTTCCGAATATAGTAGTCAAATAATTGGTGCAAAGTTTAAATAAGGCAGACCGTAGTTTCCTTCGATGACTCTTTAAAAAACGGGGTAAAGAGTAGTGTGCCACCCTAGGAAAGAGGGTTCAGCGCCGTGATGCAGTTCAATCGCGTGGCGGGGGTGATAATTAATCCTCTTGCGTGTGGACCCCAAGACTGGGCAAGGCTTCAGGTTTCAGGCAGGTTTACCAAACACCGTCGCCTTTATGACCGATCCTGGAGGCCATGATTCACAAATACTGTTCTAGTTTATTCGTTGTCGTCATCAGTAGCAAAACGTTATTTTTTACTATGGGTTTGACACAACGGCCATGCAGCTAATATACTGACTTCGTGGGACGTGTGACGAGCTGCGCTCAAATTTCGCATTACTGACTACTGTAACCGTGTGTCAATTATTTTTACGCTATACACTATATGTATTCGACTCGGTTTTGGAAAAATACCATTCGTATACTCCCAACGAACGCATAATGCACCTGATATCTCAGTCTCTGAACGTGCCCGTGTACAGATGATTTCACTCAAGGAATGCCTCTTGAAAGAAAATGTGCATTAAAAAAGCATCACGACCCCTTCCGTATACGGTGAAGTGGAACAGACTGCTATAAAATGCTTCCATGTCTTTTCGTCTCTTATTTGCAGACGACGACACTCAAAGTAAGCGCGTTTTTTTTTTCTATTTCATCTGCTCGAACAATATTTCTCATCTGCACATTTCTTACCTATATAGTGACTGGTAGTAATCAGAAATTTATATGTAACAATACTAATAATAATGTTTCTTTACACTTAATGCGTGCATAGGATGAGGGAGCACTGCAGAAGAAGCTGTCGTAATGACAACTTACTGACAAGGCCGCAGCCCCCCTTCCCCCGTATCTGTATGTTTATGTGCAAATTTTCGTTAGTCTATTGTAGCCCACAGATTCTGACGCTGTATTCATGATAGGCTCTTGGGTTTAAAGCGTGGTTTTTATATCAGGTGAACAAAACAAAATGCGCTTCCTTATAACAACGTAAGAATACCACTGACCGATAACTTAAAACGGCGCTCATAACGCCATATCTGTCCCTTCCGTTGTCTTCTAATTTACTGTTTGCGGGTTTTCCTCCTTCATCCGACAGATCTTACTTCGATAGTAAAAAAGTAAGTGCGGAAGACATGCGCCTAAATGAATAGTCCTGCCGAATATGCTGATTAAAATTTGTTCAACCACGTGACTATGCCCAGCAGGAGTTGTCAATTTCCGGGGCAACACAGTTGTTCGAGGCTATCGTTGCTGTTTACTCGGGACTCTTGTTAAACTCGCAGTTTTCTAACGCGGATTCTCTTCTGAACAGCTCTCAGTTATCGTTATCTGGGAACACTTAATTGATACGATCTTTCCTCTACGGTTCCGTTCGACCCACCACGTCGGTTGACAGATCCCGGGGATAGGGGGCGGGATCGTCAGATTGGCTGAGCCGATCAAGAAGAGAACAAGTTTCGGTGCACTGTCTGCTGCTTTGGACGGAACATGTGGAAGGTATACCAGCCGGATGCTGTTTTCGGATGAAAAACTGAAATATAATCGCTCAAACGTAATCCTAATTCACTACGATTCCTAAGGCCAGCCTGCTTCAAAAGCTGGAATGGAAACAATTAAACGTCTTATCAGCCATTATACGGCAGTTTTTTTTGTGTGTGTGTATGCTCCACGTGACATTACACGTACTCCCACTTGTCACAGCCATCGTTCGGTTGATGAAACCGAACCGGCATCAAGAAGGAATTCAGTTATGTATATTTATCCGTAGTAAGCGATCTCCACGTGGTGGAACCATGTATTCCAATGTCTAACGCATAATTTGGAAGAAGAAAATATGCACTTAAATTTAGGCGTCCATGGTCCTTTCACGGGTACATGCGCTTCGACGTAACTGCACGCCCGCTACACTTCGACTGCGCCCGCGGCGGACAAAAGTTGGTGCACAGAAGTTCGCGGGCACAATACGGGCGTCTATGCTGCCGTTAAAGGCGTGCCTGTCTTGAAACGAGTTTGAATTGCAACAGGGCCGCTAATTTCACGCAGGGATGCGCCCAAGCAGGACCCGCCACCCGAATCCTCGACGGTCGCCATCTTAGTGGGCGCGGGCGTGTGCATCGGCATTGTCATCGTGGTCGCGCTCTTGTTCCTCACCGGACTCGGTAGGTCGGGGGCTACCCCTTCGGACTAAGCACAGAGAAAGGAAAGCCTGACCCCCTCCCTGGGGCACTCTACCCCGTTGCTCTACCCTAGCCATCTGAGCTGCATGAAAAAAAAAAAAATAAATAAATAAACCGGAAGTCATGCTTTTTTTTTTTGCAAGGATTACTGGGAGTCTGGTCGGTGGTGCAGCCAATAGTAACGTTGAGCGCTGCGGGGTCACCTGCATCATCGGCGTGTCTATTAGTTGCCGGAGTCCCGGCGTGCCCGGGGCGAAGCTGTCTGCTGCGCATGCGCAGACGCGCTGAGATGGCGGCCTACTATATAGCCGGATACAACTCAAGAACGCAGCGGCTTTTCCCCATCAAAGGGGCCCCCTTCTAGCCAATGGCGTCGGCTGATTCTCATGACTACAGTGAACTAGAAGAAGTAGTTCACTGTACTGATGACCCTGCTAAGGCTATAAGTCCCCTCTCTCCATTGTGATGCCGCTCCCTGCATTGTCACGCAAGCAGGGTCATGAGAATCGGCCGACGCCATTGACTGGAAGCGGGTCCTTTGATGGGGAAAAGCCGCTGCATTCTTGAGTTGTACCCGGCTATAGCAAAGGGGAGTCTTCACGTCCGGCTGCAGAAAATGTGACGTAACGGCATCTCCTAAATTCTTTCCTTCCTCCATGGGACGTGAAGCGGAGATGGGGTATTTTACTGAGCGTGACATGGTGAGACGATATTCTGCGGAAATGGCTCTAAATCATTGTGTCCATTCCGTTGTGCGTGCTCGACGCCATCCATCCGCGCTCTCGCAAAGCAGAGTATTTTCATACTTTTCCTGGGTACAATATATAGAGTGTTTTAAATTAGATTAACCCTACCGCTTAAGGATATAGGAAAATAGCGTCCCTGCACAGAGAAGTATGAGTCACAACGATAGCCGTATCACCCTCTTTCCTTGCTTTGTCACTTGATAGCTGGTGGTGGAGACTGTGTGGGCGAGGCTATGGCATACTTGTTTTATGAGATGGTTGACGCAGCATAATAGACATTGAGTTTACGCTTTAAAAATAATAGCGACATACAGTTTTATTTCTCTATCCCAATGTCCCGATTCGTCAAGAGCGCCGGCATCTGCATAACCGTGGTGCAACCCTTTCATTTCACATCACCAAAGCAGCTTAGCTGCAGTGGCAACGCCCATGCCAGGCGTTTCGCCTAAAATGTTTCGTGATTTTTTTTTAAATAGGATTTATGAGTTATAAGAGCGCTTTTTTAGGCATAGCATTGTCAGTGGTATAGTGCATCAGAATACAGCCGTGTTAACTGGTAGACTGGTTAACTAATATTGAGTAATTACCTTCTACTCTTACTGTTAGTCTTCTTATTTAGTGAGTGGCGTGTCGCCCCTGTAATATCCACATCAATTTTTATAATTTCGAAAATGTCATTACCGTTGCGACCGTGGCGCAATAAATTTTCACTATTTCAATGAGTTACAGTATACTGGTGGGGCTTCTTTGAATGCAAGCTTTTCGAAAGCGCCTGTTTATTGGCACGATGTACGCAAAGTTTGTTGGGCCACAGCGCTGACGGTAACTATGTTTTCGAAACTCTAAAAGCTTGTATTGTTATCACTTACGGTGTGCAATACAGGCCACTCAACAAATAAGGAGACTAACAGTGACAGTTAAAAAAATGGAGGGGGACGCGTGATAGAGTTAATGGATGAATTGCCATGTGGAATCGGTCATTCTCTTCTTCACGTTCACATATTCCTGGGAGCTCTCATATTAGTCCTGCCGCAGTGGTTGCAGCGGTTAAGTTATGTGCCACTCACTGCCCTGCGATGGCAAGGGCTGCCAATAAAGGCTTTTCGCCGCTGCCACCGGTGGGGCTTTTAAGACCTACGCTGTTGTTCCTGAGCAACTTCTCAAGACCAATCATTAACTTCCATCTTCCACAGTTGGCAGTTTGCGCACAATCTGATAGGCAGGTTGTGATGACGTCACAGGGGGACGTGACCTAGGTGGTCCATCTGGCACCTAGGTTGCTTCTCTGGGAATTTTTCGGGGATTTTTCGCTCACGGCCAATGACGACGCCGGCTTGTCTACGACACGGGTTCTTAAACTATATATTGTCAGCACGTCTTAGCTGACGTCTTAGCTGACAATGCATATCTGAAAAAAGCGCTCTTTTTTAATTAACGGGGGCACCTAAGCAATTCTTAAGATGTGTAAATGCGATCGAGCGAGAGCAAGTATAATTGGCTTAGTGGACGCCTCAATCGGGCTGGGAGTCGGCGGTGGTGTCCACCTACAAATTGAGACTGTTATGCTCCTGCCCTTTTCACGAAAAGCAGCGGAATGTTTAGACTCCGGTGATTTTGAGGAAAGGAAAAGCTCATAGCTGGCTCCCTTGGTCAGTGGACACCTCAGTCGCGCTTTCAGGTACGTGGTGGTGGGGACGCCGGCGACCTATTTCCCCGGGAGGGGTGATGACGTCATTTGCGTGCCGCGTTTCGGCCATGGGTTTCTATGACGGCGTGGTGTTCGCACAATGAGCCAAGTAATGCTCTCGCACTAAACTTGCAGAACATCTTAGGTGAAACACCCGGCATAGGAGGCATTCACGTGACGTCACGGGCGCCGTTTTGGCGTTCAACGCCCAGCTCCAGCCATGTAGGCCGGAGGAGAGGGGGTTAAGCCCGACTAAACACGCACTGTAACCTTTCGCCGTGTTGCATGGACACCAAAATGGCGACCACTATGGCATGAGAGAACACCTTCTATAGCGGCCGCTGCGCCGTCCCATGCTGCAGTATAAACAACAGTAACATAACCTGGGCGCGTAGTCATCGTGAATGAAACGTTCCGGTCGGTGGCATTGTTCGCAGGAGGCTCCGGCTCAGGCTCGAAGTCCCAAGACGCGGGCGGAGCAGCCGCCGGCGCGAGCAAGGCGCCGACCGAGGCGTCGTCCAAAGGCGACGACAAGCCCGAAAAGCCAGCTGCGAGACGTGCCGCCTCATTCACCTCCGGCGACGACGCGGAGCATGCCACCACAGATCCGCACCGAAAGGGCAGAAAAGCCACCGTCGGCGCAACTAGCCGGAAGCCGACCTCGGCGTCACCGAAGATGCCCAAGCGTGAGCACCATCGCGTGAAAATCTGTTTGCGAACGGTGCTCTGCAAATATGAATCTCTGATTTCGAATAGATATGGCGTATTTGTGCTCGCGCGGACTAGCGATTACTGCGCCTGCCTCCTTTACTTAATTGTGATCGCCGAATATAGTTCTTTAAAACGCCGTTATCGTATGTGTGTGTATATATATATATATATATATATATATATATATATATATATATATATATATATATATATATATATATATATATATATATATATATATATCAAGAGTGATTTCTGGCAGCTGATTTGGTCAATATAATATAAAATCACCAAAAATTGAAGAAACATAACAGGATTTAATTCACGACGTTTCGGCTGGAGAACCAGCCTTTTTCGAAAAAGGCTGGTTCCCCAGCCGAAACGTCGTGAATTAAATCCTGTTATAAAAAGGCTGTTATAAAAAGGTGACGGTTCGTAGTCGGCGCTATAGACTCCGTGCGCTGCAGTTTAGAGCGCGCGAGTGGCGCCACCTGGTTAACAGCGGTGGGGAAAGGCGGACGCAGCCAACGCAGCTCTCTGGTTCAGTTTGCAGTGAGCGAGGCGAGCGGTGAGGTGTTTCGTCCGAGGGCGAAAACAAACTTGGTTAATTGTGGGTGCTCTACCTACTGCTGTGTTTACCCAATGTCATAACAGCTATAAAAACACTGCAGTCAAGGTACCGAATATATTTAAACGCTTTCCTTGGACATCGTGCATGCTTGCTCATGCACAGATGTTCTGCTGGAAATGAGTGCACTGTTGAATTAAATTCATGAGTGTGAACTGGGAAAGGCTTTACATTGACTGGGGTGTTTTGAACGTGCCATCATTGGTAGGAGCTGCTTTATGTCTTTATGTAGAGCGAAGGAATGCGCTTAGTCAGTCACAGGAAATGGCCTCCGGTGAAGTTCTTGGAGCAAGCATCTGAAGTTTAAGTCTTCGTTTGTTATGCTCATCTGTGGTTCAGCGTGTCAATTTTGTTTCTAGTTTTTTTTTTCGTGCGTATGTGTATGCAGTGGGAGCGACGTCGTACTTCTGAGAGTGCTTATGTCGTTTTTCACATTGTTTCACCTAAGCGTTTGTGTATTTATTTGCATCATTTTATTTCCTTCAGTGGTTTAAAATTTTGTATCTTTATTTGTTGCATTTATGAGATCTCAAATCCTGTTCTAGACGAATAAAAAGAAAAATAGAGAGTGGTTCAAATTTCTCTATATATATTTCTTGGATTTCACAACATCACTGAACTCTTAATTTCGAGAATTAATCTTTTGATTTTAATTGGGTTTATCGTCCCAATGCGACGCAGACTATAAGGGGCGCCATAGTAGGAGGTTCCAGATAATTGCAACCACTTGGAGTTCTTTAACGTGCACTGACATCGCGCAGTACGCGGGCCTCTAGAATTTTGCCTTCACCGAAATGCGACCGCCGTAACCAGGATCGAACACGAGTCATTTGGGTCAGCAGCTGAGCACCATAACCACTGAGCCACCGCGGCGGCCTTTCTATAGTTAAGTATTTACCAAAAGAGAAATACGACCAAAATAATTCATGTTATTGGTGTCTTCATGAAATTCCTGAAATGAAAGTCCTGTGGAAGATACTTAGGAAGAAACCAGTCGTCTTTTTGTATGCTTCTCTGAGGGGAATACACAAAGTAAAGCAGTGTCGACCCTGCAGGATATAGAGCACTATCATCTGATATATATGTGTAGTAAGTTTGCGTTTTTCGCAATTCTAGCCGACCATTCACATAGTCGATGTCACAGTGGATGTAAATTACATAGCTGAATTCATTATTTGGGTCAGAGCCTTGTTTCTCAAACTGTAAAGGTACTTAATTAATTTCAATAAGCTCAACTGCGCTGCCCGATATTGCAGTGCCGTCGGGACTGCAACACAATCATGGTTGCTCGGAATGAGTGATCAGCAGTAGCAGTAGCAGTGGTGGCGTCAAGGCTTTCAATGCCTTGAATTCCGCAGAAAAGCAGGCATTGACTTAGAATGGCATCGCGGTCAGTGCGCGTCTGCTATGCGGCCGGGCTGGCGCGAACGCATCGGGCATGAAGGAAGGCGCTGGGCCACCACGGCCAGTCTCGAAGAGGGCGCACGCGCTCTCCCTTCGAGAGACCGGCCGTGACTGAGCGTCCGGTTAATGCGGCGAGTGCCACGAGGCGGCGCTGGCGATGTGGTCGCTGCTGGCGCCACTATACCAGCGCACGGAGTCCATACCTCCTTCTCGGTTTTGGTCAGGGTAGAGTAAGGAGACGGTAGATTAGGCTGAAGTATCTGTATTGCAGAGTACTGTCGTTGACGCCTCACAGTGTAATCGTTCTCGTGCAGCTGTAAAAATCTTGGGCGCTCTTCACTCAAGGAATAGATGAGTTCACATCAGGATATATCCCCCTCCTTTTGTAATGCAAGTTCATTCGAAACCTGCATAATTTCGACGGTCCAGTCAGCTTCGTTGGCATTTTGTTGTTTCTCAGAGAAGCCGATGGCGAAGGCACCGCTGGTATGCGTGTTCGGCAGCCGCACCGATCGGAAGATGCGCTTCCCACCAGACCGCCTGTGCGACATCGTCTTCTACGACTCGCTCTACGCGAACAAGGCCAACACGTTCCAGAGCGCCAGATTCGCGCCGGACCTGCGGCGCGTCCTGAAAGCCTTCAAGTCCTACAGGGTCACCGAGCGCGGCCTTGCGGTGGCGTACACGTGAGGCGCGCTCCTCTTTTGTACTAGACACCGTGTTAACGTTACGTTACCGGAGGACGGGCAGCCCGCCCATCGCCGCTGAGCACGCACTGATTGGTCCCGATGCTGTAGGCGCACGCGCAGCTGCCGGCTACCTGGCGCCATCTGACGCCGTCAAGGCGATTTGCGTATGCGCATTGGCTGCGCGCAGGCTCCTGGTACTCCGGTACCGGTAACGATAACACGGTACACGGTATGCTAAAGATGTATATCGTTACCGGTACCGGAGCACCGGGAGCCCGCGCGCAACCAATGCGCATGAGCAAATCGCCTTGACGGCGCCATATGGCGCCAGGTACCCGGCAGCTGCACGTGCGCCTGCAGCATCGGGACCTATCAGCGTGTGCTCAGCGGCGGTGGGCGGGCTCCCGGTACTCCGGTAACAGTAACGGTAACATGGTACACGGTATGCTAAAGGTGCCTTGCTCACCTCTGCTTCTGCTTTGGGCTTAAATTCCTTAACGTCAACTTGTAAGGAAAAGAAGGCACATTAGCTACCGCGCTCTCGTTGGACACACGAACCGTGCCGTAAGGGATAAGGAAGGGAGTGAAAGAAGAAAGCCGCCGTAATGGAGGGTCTCTTATTAATTTCGACCACCCATAGGGTTCTTTAGCGTACACTGACATCGCGCAGCACACAGACGATTATGAATTTCGCCTCCATTGAAATGGGGGCGGGATTCGATCCTGTGACCTCGTCTTCAGCAGCAGACGCCCTGGTTGCTGAACCACATTGGCAGGTCATCGTGAGCTCGCGAAGACGAAGGCGGGAGCATACGGCACAGGAGCCACGACGAATATGACTTATTTTTCATTTTTAAATCATGCGCATCGTTTTGCACGCGTGGCAAAGCATCAGCTACATGCGGCCTCCTTTCCCACGGGGTCGTCTTTCAGAGGTGCTGACAAGGCGACCATGGACATCTCCTCCATGAAAGGAAAGGCGACATTTCGCAAATTATGGGCCTCAGGCGTCTATCACTACGGCGTTCTCGACTTCATCCCGACAAACCGCACCGGGGAACGCGACATGGTCGCCATGCTTCGCCTTCTGAAGGTGAGTTGTTACACGGATTGCCTTACGTCTCACTATGCCACGTGTATGTACTCTTTACATGTACTTGACGAAAATCGGCGTAATTCTGCTTGTCAGGGTGGAGCTTGCCATTCGGGATCATGTAGATATACAGGTTCGGGCAGAGCGCGGCAGTCTGATTAGAAACTATGTCAACACGCCTACGTGATCTCATTCAGTCCGAGCCGTTCTTCAAGGTACAGGTGCGGATAAAAGTAAATGGAGCATGCTATGAGTATTTCCTTCTAACATTTTTCACGCGATGCCTATTTGTAACTGGGGGCTCTGTAATGCCAAGGCTGATAGCAGACGCGAGCGCGCTTGCTCGTGAACAAATATTTCATGTCCGATAGGGAAGGTGCGATTGCAGTTACTACGGAATAGCGTGCTCCGTTTACTAATGTCCGCGCCTGCACATGTAATCGCGGTCGGGTCGAGTAAGGGAAGCGCAGTAACTTTTCGCCGCAAAGGAAAGTCACTGTCCCCGTTCGTGTGTTATTTTCCGGCGATAATTCTTCGGCCACTCTCATAATTATTGCGCCAGATATGGTCGGTTTAAAGACCACCTTGCGAAGAGGGGCGCAGCGTTACGCAGATGGCTACGTGCGGCAGTTTCCTCCCCTCACAACCTGTCCTCCTCTTCGCAAACGCCGTGCGTGCCTTGAATCATTATTCGCACCAATTAAAGAACTCAGAACTCTCGCGGACGTGGCGATATCAGCCTGCTAAAAGTGCAAAAAAAAAATTGGCGTCGGCGCCGTTGACCGTGAGCAAAAATTCCACGAAAAATCCCCACAGAAGCAACCTAGGTGGCAGGTGGGCCACCTAGGTCACGTGGCCTTGTAGCATTATCGCAACCTGCCTACCAGATTGTGCGCAAACTGCCAACCGTGGAAGGCGGAAGTTAATGATTGGTCGCGACAAGTTGCGCGGGAAGAGCAACCTGCTTCGCTCAATCCCCACAGCGGTGGCATCACCTGCCATCGCAGGGCAGTGGCGCATCACTAATGACCGCTGCACCACTGCGCCAGGGGTGGTATGAGGACTCACATGGGATCTACGAATGTTAAGTAGAGAATGACCAATTTTCGCATATATGGGCATTAACCCATTAACGCTATCGAGTCATACCCTTTAAGGCGGAACTTAAGTGTCCCTCCCAATTTTCAACCCTGCTTGTGAGTCGATTCGCTCGCGTCGAGTTCAATTACGTGGATCCCTTGTACTGTTAAATTCCATCTCTATAAGCTCCAAGACACGCGACTGTAATAAATACTCTCTTATTTTTAATGCGATAGAATTAAAAGGCTCATCGCGAAGAAACTGTATCGTCATAGAATTCACCGATTGGCTGAATGGGAAGGGATGTCACCAGACGAAGTCCCATTTCCTGGAGGGAAGTGGCATACCATACCGGATGAGACGTCACTTCTGGCAAAAGCATCAACAGATTCTAATCCTATTGCATTAACAACACGTGAGGTAATTAGGTGCTCCTGTGAAATTTTTTTGCTTCTTTGTCTTATACCGCGCAGCTTATCAGAAGGCTGCACGCCGCCCACGCCCCTAATAACTCCAGTTTCAAGCAGTACATCGCTCTAGGAATAGCGTACTTGAAGAACGCCAACGAAAAGATATACAGAACCTTCGAGCAGGCGACGAAGTGAGTAAACATTCTACGATGTCTGCTTTGCGCTTTGATGCGATCAGCATTTATTATTCGATTTACTATCACTGATCGCTCTCCGATATTCTTTCGCTTTCAAAACAGTACAGACATTAGCGATATCTCCTTCTTTAAAAAATTTTTCGGTTGTACTAAATTTGTCCAATTAATATCGAACCGATTGAAAATTTTCACTTGATAAAACAACGATCAGTTGGCTCGTACTAAATTCAGTAACGCTGCCACTAAACGCTTAAGTTTTTTTAACGTCTGTACAACGCCAAACTTAAGCACTTCAACAATTTAGTAACGCTTTGAGAATGCTGTTAAAGGCCTCAAGAAATAATTTCTATGAACATTAAATCACATAGATATCACAAAGCAATCGTCCGTGATGAAACCTTACCATGAACTCCACAAATGATACGCCCACTACAACCAGGGGTCAGACTTCCGGTTTAGACTATAAACTGAAAAAAAGCGGTAAAAGTAGACCTAAATTCAATTTTCCGCATTAATGTCTAATTGAAAAAGGTATATAACTCATGCAGGATCAGCTTTACCCGACCTTACCGACATCGACATCTTGTCGACATCTCATCGACATCTTTCTCAGCACCTCTTGATTTGGCTTGTCGTTGCTCAATATCATTCTTTGTTCAAGATCACCTCATGAAATAAGAAACATAGTTTTGAGTCTGAAGCTTTCTGGCGCAGTTTTCGATAACCCCCATGCAAGTCGTGGGAAAAGAATAATTGGTATTATTGCAGATGTGGTTGCTTAAAGCATCTAATTTTCAAAACAGGTGTTTCCCAATTAATTAATAATAAGTAAAGTCAATCACTATTTTAAAAAAGTGACAAATGGTTCCTCTTATTACCTGTCTATTTCTATTCTCCCCCTTTCAGTAAAATAACTGAAAAGGTAATTCATCGTCCACTGTCAAACTACCCAGAAAAGCTTCATTTGTTACATCTTAAACGATGGATTTCGAGCTGGGTGTTCTACTAACCTCGAAATATATTTTTTTTAACTGACCAGCGCAGATTAAAAATCGACAAAAGCAAATTTTAGAAGGCATGCTCTTGGCTCGCGAGTTACGGTATCCAGGGGACCCAATTAAATTTACTGCGCAGTTACTCATATAACCGTGACCTAATTGCAAGCATTTCTAGCGTCTTCTGAAAAAAATATTAACATTGGTGTTCTTTAGGGCCGAGTTCTTAATCCTCTTTTATTTTTGGTTTTAGTTCTTTATGAACTACCCCCTGACCTAACTAGCTCTTCAGAATTCATTTTATATGCGAATGGTACAATTCTTTTATCCTCATATAAGTTCTGACGTCCTTACGCATGACAGTCAAGGCCTTACTAGTGTTTCTGCACAGTGTACTAAAAGTAGTTGTGACGATTCCCCAAGGCAGCAGACGCGAAGGACACCGCAGGCGCCTTCTCAGCGGCAACCAGCTGCACGGGGAAAAGGGGAAAGGGGAAAGATATAAAACGCTCCCCCGCTTTTCAAGGAGAGGAACCAGTAACTCCCGCGACCAACGTGTACTGTCGGTTTACGGGGCGCCTCTTCCCGCGCCCTCCTTAGGGCACGTCGATGACCCGTTGCGGCATTCGCTTCCAAGCTCGCCCCCTTATAATGCTATAACAATTCTGGCGACGAGGTAAACATTTTCCAGCATCGCATTATCTGCAACTATTTAGTGACTCTATCAGCAACCATGCCGACCTACGGAGCATTAGAGCCATTCCACGGGGAAGGAGGAGACTGGACGGAGTACTTGGAGCGAGTCAAGCTGTTTTTCGACGCCAACAGCGTTCCAGAGGAGAAGAAAAGGTTCGTGTTCATGACATGCTGTGGGTCCAGCCCCTACTCCTTACTACGGAGCCTGCTGACGCCTAAAACTCCACATCAAGTCTCCATCGACGAGATATTCTCCGTGCTTTCGGGCCCCTACATTCCTAAGCCTTCCGTGGTGGTCGGCCGCTTCAGATTCAATAGTCGCTCTCGCCAACCGGAGGAATCTGTCAGCGACTACATCACATCACTGAAAAAGCTTTCAGTGAACGGCCTTACTTTTCGAGCCCGTGACATAACACACGCGGAGGAGGTCGCCATTCGGTCGTTCCAGCGACGGTGGCGGCGCCACGCGACCTCTTCCTGAAGCGGCGAGCCGGTGATCGCTCTGCGCGGCGCGTGCAATCGCAGTGGTTTGGAGCCTCAGATACGCGTCAGAAATTAGCATATTCTGTTGTTCTACAATCTGCGAACATTCCAAATAGCAAACATGTTGTTTCGGCCAGCACGTAAAGAGTTCAAAAATCAGAGATTAAGTTCATTCTGCAGGTTGGTAACAAGTTTTAGCCCAATGACCCGTCTGTTAATCAGCAACATACTATGTTGATGCCACGACACCGTGTCGTCAATGCATTCCTATTCGGAGTTTTGTTCATGCTACCAACGTAGCCTATTACAGCTGCATGAAAGCAGTGCGGTGCTTAAACACTGAAATGATATGGAGTATATTGGTTATATTTTAAGGCGGATGTTTGCAGAAAACAGATTTTTCATCACGCTTCAGTTCATTCTGGTCTAGATTAAACACGGCTTTCTGGCCACGACTTGATTGCTAAAGAGCGATATGAATGGCAAGAACTTCACAATTGTACCTTTATTCCTCGGATATAATGCGTAAAGTGAATGAATAATTGCAAACGCTTCTTAGCAACTGTCGTCTGCTCACTCTACAGCGTTTTCCCCCGCTAGTCAAAAACATATTTTGAGCGCTAATTTCGACTGTATTATAAAGCTTCGACGACCCCCTGGGACGTGCGCTGCAGACGGACTACAGTCGGATACAATTAAATCTGCAGGAAAGCTCCGTCCACGTTCAGGACCACCGAACAAAATTCCTCCGTGAGAAAATGTAGACCACTGGTAAATGTTTTCTGTTTACCTAAACAATTGTAGGCTCAAGGATTTTGACGTTTCTGGCTTGTTTGATGCAGTCCAACGCTAAAAAGTTGATTTTGATCACTGTTGTAATTGGTAGGCATTGTAATATTACGCTGCGGACCATGACCAGTGTTACCAAGTGGTGATTTTTTTTAGTTGTGTCCTTATAAGATCAGCACGCAATAAATACACATACCGTGTTTACGCGGATAAGGGCCGCCGTCGTGTAGGCTCGAAATATAGCGTCAGACTGTGTGGATCATTCAAGTCGTTTATTTCCGCTTTCGGGTGAGTGCCGAAAGAAGAAAGTGAACGCGCAAAAAATTACAGTTTAAAGTGCTCGTCGCATTTCACCATGCTGAGTTCGCAAGTTTCAACGCCAACGGGGTTTTTGCGCGCGCGGCACTTGCGAACTAGGGATTCCACGCTCATATCGATAAAAAAATTTTTCGAGCCTGTAATGCAGCCAAACTCAAGCATAGGATCTTATTTATAACCAATAATAATTTACTGCTGCTTATCTACACTCTAAAAATCACACCAAAGGTGCCACAACGTCAAGAAGCCGCTTTGCTTGTATAGAGACGCACGCTATGGCATCGACGCCATCACCGCCTCTTCCGCCATGTCGCACTGCCGCCGCGCCACCTATAGGAGCTGGAATGACCGAATAGCATTGGCTGCATCTCATCCCACTTCCAAAACAATTATTTCCGACTCGCGAGGGGCCTGTCAGAACGTTGAGCAGGGCTGGGTACCGTACCTAGCCTACCGCCTTCTCCAAAGCAGCGTCTACACCGGGGACCCCGCTCACCGGACTATTGTGTGGGCTCCTGCTCACATGGGTCTTGAGGGAAATGAGGCAGCTGATGCCGCCGCCCGCGCGCATTCTCACCGGGCATTCCCCTCCCACCCCGACGACCAAGAGCTCGAATTCACACCGGCTTACTCTTTCCAAGACATTGTTTTACTTAGTCAATCTGGCCACAGCCTTTATCCGCGCCCGTGTAAAGGCCTCTCAAAAGCGGAGGAGCGGCGGCTTCTGCTCCGCCTTTATACTAATACTTTGCTGGGCCCGGCAGCTCTCAAACATTTTGACTCTTCTTTCTCGGGCAGCTGTCCGCACTGTGCGGAGAAGTCTTCGGACATCTACCACATGGTGTGGGCCTGTCCCTCCAACCCTGCTATCCCCCCTCATCCCAACCCCACCCGGGAGGACTCGGAGGCGACCCTGCTCGGCTGCTTGACCTACAGGCTCAAAAGGCCTTGGTTGAGCGTGCGCGGGCAGCGGCTGACGCCACTGGGGTTACGTACCAGGGACCTCACCTAGTGTTTGTGAGGGCCGGCCCCTTAACGGTCGGTCCATATCATACCTCCCTGTAAATACTTTTTTCTAGCCAATAAAAGTTTTTCACCACCACCACCCATGCAACGGCGCATGCTTGAAGAGCCGAACTTGATTCAAGCTCAGGGCATGGCGGAAGCGCAGACAGTTCACAGTGCGATGAGAGCGCAAATGAAACAGACGATAAGTTGTTATCGCTGTGGAGAGCCGCACTACGCAACATTATGCCAGCACGCCATATCCCCCGTGCAAAGCATGCAGCAAGATGGGGCATCTGGCCAGAGTATGCCGCTCAAAGGCTGCCGACACGAAGCAAGAGAACGTGTCATGGAAGCACAACAGGCGAAGGCAACAAAAGCAGCCAATTCACAGCCTTGCGGACAGTGGAAATCTTCCTGGAATCCAGTCACAGGTCTACGAGACGTGGCAGATGAACAGCGAGAAAGAAATTCCTCCGTTTGTAGCATTTTTGCAAGTCGCAGGCAGGCCTCTTAGAATGGAGCTAGACACGAGGGCCAGTGTGAAATTACGGAGTACTATAAGATCACAAGAAGGGAATATCCTCTTCCTCACAAAACCCTAAGTAAATATGAAGAGCACATAATCAGGCGACTACAAACTAATACTCTGCCCAATCCTTACCTAATGAGTAAATGGTTCCCAGAAACCTACAATTCGTCCTGCCCCTTCTGTGGAGCAGTTGGCACACTCTTTCACGCGGTTTGGGAATGTCACGAAAACCCAGACTTGGACAGCAATCCCGATCCGACTCATGAGCGCTGGGAGGCAACCCTTCATAGCCACAGCCCACTCGACCAGAAATTGCTGGTTGAGAGGGGCCGGATTATGATGGCGACCAATGGGTTCTCGTACTGAACCCACCCAGTTTTTGTGCTCTGAATAAATGTTTTTCCTCCTCCTCCTCTCCGTAATGGGGGAGATCGCATTCCAACAGCGGTTTCCCGAGCTCTCTGTAGACCCATCAGACGTAATTCTGAAGAGTTATTGCGGAAGACTGACATCCGTTAGGGGCAAGGTTACCGTTTCAGTCCAGTTCCGACGAAGAGAGGCAACACTGCCTTTGTTTGTATACCCCCGGATCAGTGTCCAACCCTTCTCGGACAGAACTGGATCAGTGCACTGCATCTCGACCTAAATGACGCCAGATCCGTTGGCTCACTTACGAGCGTTGACGAGCTGCTGACTTGCTACAAAGAAGTATTTTCAGAGGGGCTAGGAGCATTCAAAGGCGTGCGCGAAAGCCAAAATTGTTGTCAAGGAAGATTCAGCTCATAAATTCTTCAAACCGCGAACAATTCATTTCGCACTGCATGACAAAGTTGCAGAAGAATTGCAAAGTATGCAACGAGAAGGGGTAGTTACACACGTCAGAACGTCTGAGTGGGCAGCCTCAATTGTTCCTGTGATCAAGCAAGACGGCCGCGTGCGCATATGTGGCGACTTCAGGGCCACAATTAACGGTGTCACAGTGCTGGAAAAATATCCTGGGCCGCGAGTCGAGGACCTCTGGGCGAAACTTTCAGGTGGCAAAAAGTTTACGAGGCTGGACCTGAAAGACGCTTACCAGCAAGTAGAACTTGACACGAGCTCACAGAGGCTAGTGACCATCAACAAGCCTCAATTAAGGCCTCTTCCAGTACACCAGACTACCTTTCGGAGTAGCTTCAGCGCCGGCCATATTCCAGAGAGAAATGGAAAATTTGCTACAAGACATGCGCCATGTCACTGTGTACTTTGATGACATCTTGGTAACAGGATTGAACGACGCAGATCACTTGAGTAACGTAGCCAGTGTACTACAACGTCTACAGGAAGCAGGCCTCAAGCTCAAGTTAGAGAAGTGTTCATTTCTAGCGACAGAAGTTGAGTACCTGGGCCATGTCTTAAACGCAAACGGACTGAGGCCAACATCAAGATATATAGTTTATTAAAAAAAACTAGTTGTCTATACGCAGATAATTTCAAAACCAGTAACCTGAATTCCAAGCAGTTACAATCAGTGGCAACCAGTCGGTAAGCAGGAACGGTGCAGGCATCCGTATAATGGTTAATGGCTTCGGCCTGAGTTGAGTGGATTATCTTCTCCGAGACTGAGCTCGCTCTGCGGTTGGCGGCCTCTGCTCCGTCCTGTGGGACTCGATAGGAGGCGCGTTATGCCGCCGCCTTCGCAGGAAAGCTCGACTGTGACGTCATCAACTTCGTCTGCAGAAATGTATCTTCTGTCACTGTACAAAGAGAGAGCATATCACACACCTGATCAAGCGTATACAAAAGAGGTTGTGAATCATAACTTTCGAATTTTTGTCTATGGACTCACAAAACTCTGCCATTAGAAATTGCTTTCGATTAAAACTTTAAACTGGTGCGCGCGCCGATTTTTCATGACATTTATAGTTTGCTTATAAATTTCTGGTGACGTTTTCGCGATTGACCCCCAGACGTCTTCGAGCAGAAGGGAGTATCAATTGCGTATACCATCATTAAAACTCATTTCGCGAAGATGATATAGATAACTACAGTTCTTCATTCACTTCCCGTTTGCCTCGTCTCATGTCAGCCCTAACCACGATGTAAAAGACAGCAGTGCAGCAGCAGCAGCCCGAACCAGCCCAAACAAAAGTTCGTCAAGACTAATCAAGCCGCTGTCGCAAATTTTGATCTTTTTCTCGCTCCCTACTTGCTCATGAAAACATTCCCAAAATCTCAATGATAGGCTCACTGTTGTATTTCACATATTCCAACATCCCCACGTATACGCACGAGCTCAGGAGCCCTGCATTGTTTCGTATACGTTCGCTCAGAGCTTTGTCGGGTACGAACCCTTGCAGAACGGGGGTGATTCAGCTTGCCATCTTGCGTACACACATCGGCACCAGTAACCAGGCGAGCGGGACGCACTGCCGCATCACAGGGTCGACATTGTGGGGCAAGCCTGTCGACAACCATCAACCGAACATTGCAAGTAGACGCTCTCTCTCTCTCTCTCCCCTTCATACCTACTCTTTCCAATTGCTAGGATCACCTGACATAGTAAAGTACATCGAGTACTTAGTAAGGTTTTGTTCACCGGTCCGCAGGAAAGCACATTGGACTACTTGCGCCGGCGAAGGCCTCCCTTCGGGGCGAACACCAGGGTGCTGATGTCGATGTCTCTAGCTGGACGCTGGTACTCGTCTCTGGTGGGAGGAAGCAACAGGAGCGCCTACGCGGTCGGCGCTAAGTGCAAATCGTTCAAGCTCGGAGCTGCAAAGCAAGTGGACTCCCGCGTAACTGTGAGGGCAACATACCTTTTACGTAGTGTTCGCATTCCTTACCGTGAAACCATTACGCGCTATTACATAACATGCATCACGTGAAAGAAAAGCTCGCAGACAGCCGATAGTCTGAAGTGTAAGCAAGGATTAGAGAAAGTGAAGGCGTACGTGCTAATTCCCCGCAATTTTTTTTTTGATTAGCCGCGAAAGATCAATCTAAATACTTCGCATTACATTCACTCTAATAATCGATCGTCGTTAGCGGTAAGATGAATACATTGGCTTTTTAATGCATTGTATTACGAAACAGGAAGTCTTGATGTTCTTTCACGAATGGCAAACCTTCAATATATCGTACGCCATAAAACTGCTTCTGAATGAAAATTTTCTTTGGCTTAATTGTAGCTATCACCTGGAGTGTTCCATTGTTCACTGAGCTATGCAAATTTTGACACGGTCGTGATCTGTGAATTACTGGCCAGTCGATTCACTGAAGTTCGCAAAATGTACACAAGAAAAAGCAGTGACACTAGAAGTGTCACGCATACATATTTTAAAAGAAGTATAGACACCAACTTTTTGGTTGCGGGTTTTCTTGTTATGTTGCGTAGGGCATTATACTGATGGAACACCGCGTGTTTTTCCCCTACGACTGCTAGATAATTTAAAATTCAGTTGTTTTCTGTCATGCTGTTCCGGGTTTTGGTTTCAACATCCGAACAATGACTTCGACGTCAAATGTCAGTATATATCATGTGAGGCATGAGCAACTGCGATGTAATTGCTGCTGCGTCGTTCTAATTTTCTAAAATGCTAAAGCCAGCCTGCCTCAAGAGCCAGGATAAAAACGTATAAGAAGAAGCAGTGATTATATTGCAGTTTTTTCATGACTGACGTGACGTGTACTGACCTTCGACGTCATATTTTTCTTCCTCCATGTTCGACGTCCTGATAATCCATGGAGGAAGAAAAAGAAGAAAGGAAGTTTTTTCTTCCTCCATGTGGTCATCGTTCGGCTGTTGAAACCGAAACTGGAACAGTTTGAGAGGAGAAAGTGAATTATATTTAGTAGTCGTGAGGTGGTGATCTGGTAGTAATTTCCCATGAGTCTTTACGAACAAAAAAACATGCAATCAAAATTTAGTGCCTTTATACTCTTTTAAGAACAGAATCATTCATCCCAGCGATAGTGATCAGGTGTAGCGTCCGTATACCGACCTAGTTTTGCACTTGTATTCTGCGCTCGGGTCGTTTTTTTTTTCTCTCTCATGTTTCGAAGTAGATTCACTATAACCACTCCTGCAGAGGGTGCTTACTACATTCTGCCCCTGAGAAGCTCGACGATTATCGACAAAGGACTCAAATATGAGACACGCATTTACACCGTCAAAAAACATTCCAGAACCTCCAAGGGGAACGTCATCCTCGGAGTAGTTTGTGCTGCAAATGTGTCGCTGCGCCGCGCAAGGACGGCCGTCTACTAAGATTGACATTTATTTACCCTCGAAGATTGC
Source organism: Amblyomma americanum (assembly GCF_052857255.1). NCBI lineage: Eukaryota > Metazoa > Arthropoda > Arachnida > Ixodida > Ixodidae > Amblyomma > Amblyomma americanum. The sequence goes on along the minus strand of NC_135500.1, from coordinate 174,614,657 downwards.
TTTGCAGTAATCCTGCTGGCTCTCCAACGATACTAACGCTACCTGCCGAATAGCTAGCTGCCTTCATGAAACATTCATCAACACTTTCACAATGGACTCATTCCCTCAGTGAAGTCTTCCGCTTTCACTCTAATTCTACGGCCTGACCTCCTCACAGATATGCAACAAGCATCACTACGCTTACGCGGACCATGTGTCCAGGGACAAACCTCACGAAGTGATGACCACTTACGACGACAGCACAGCGCTGGCCTTCGTTTTCGACAACGAGGAAACGCTTTTCGCAAAGGCAAGTACAGCTGCCTCCCTCGTGTTCTCGCGGGTCGGTAATTTGGTGGGTCTTACTGCTGCGCCATCCTTTGTCCAGAACTTCATGAAAGCGTTACCAGTGTGCGAGCGACGTATAGCTACGGCTATGAGGTGGCAGGATTGTTTTGCGGGTTGTCCGAAAAACACACAAAAACTTCACAAGGACACCGATTTTTATTCTATGTTGGCAATAAGATAGCATTCGCAGCAGTTGATGACTTTACCCGAAGTGACGTCACTTCCGGTCTGGTTACATCACATCCATAAACCATTCAGCCAATGAGAGTGCTCCAGTCTGGGGGCGTCTCTTCCCTATGCAGCCAATGGGCGAAATGTTTGGCAGGCGACAGATTTTGGCCTCATGGGGCTACTAATAAAATGCGGAACATTTGTATGCATGACTTGTTTAGTGCGTTTAGTTCCAAAGCATTATAGGTCTTATGGACGGCCCGAAAGTACTCTTCCCTTGCTACTTAAACGGAATATCAGCAGGGAATATCAGAAAAAGACCACAAACGAGATGTACGGTGGAATTGTCTTTGATCTGCTGAAAACGTCAAACCAATTTATGTTAGCATGCACAGGATGTCGAGAGCTCAGTTTGTTTTTTTTACTTTTACTGCGACAGCTGTTAAGCGACCGTTCCTGGGTTTCGCATAGTAGCAACAGTAGTATGTTGTAGTCGTCGGCGTAACCGCCGGGTGCGTTGCCATGGGAACCACTTGGAGGGTAGTTACCGTGGAAGAAGGAGGGCGCGACGTGAGTCGGAGAAAGGTGCTTACCACGGGAACCATCCGAAGGACGGTGATCGTAGGAGGAAAAGGGTATTGCGAGAGCAGAGGAGCTCGATCGGAGGGTAGTCACGCTGGAAGGAGGAGGAGAAGTATTACCGTGGAAGGAGCAGGGAGGAATGTAACACGGCCCATCTATCGGGTTAGCCTCTGCGAAATGCCCCGCCCAGGAAAGGGTTATCGGTGGCGCCGTCCGTCAGAGCGGCGGACTGGAGAGGAGCGCTTGTCGAAGAACGAGTAGGTGTGGAGAACTAAAAAGAATGAATGAACTTTGTTATATCGGCAAAATAAAATTGTTAGAAAAGCTCCAGTAATGTCTCGGACAATTACTTTAGCCCTTTCTTCTTCGTCTCCTGGTTTTGTTCTGGCGTTGAGACTCCGTGAGACAATGAAGAGTGCTCAATTGAGGACTATACAGATATGAAGTCTCTCTCATATTCTCCACCGCAACTGTCACCGACAAACGTAGCAGGAAGTAGACAGCGCAGCCGTTTACTGGGGCGAGGATCGCCGAACAGCCGCGCTCATTCGAGACAAAGAAGACGCTCGGTCACGTGCTAAGGTATAAGTTTCAGCCACAAGGTGTCGTCGGCAGAGTGTCTGCAGTGTGACATTACCCCCCTGCCTTCCAAGAGGCATCGACTCGATGCCGCACGTGCGTAGAAAAAAAAAGGTAAGAGTTAACGGCACGAGTGTCTTCGGCCCCGGAGGTGGACCCTGGAAACGGGTAGCGGGTTAATGTAAGGGGGCAATATAAATACCTTAACAGCTGTCGCTAAATCTCGCGTTACGCAGTGGTAACCGTCCTGCAATTTTTTATCCGGTTCGCCCTTACAAAAACTTCTTTAGGCAGTCTATAGACTTCTGTCTATAAAGTTTATACACACTCTACAGACGAACCCCAGAGAACAGTCTATAGGCAATACAAATCCTGTATTGCAGTCTATAGACAATCTTTAGATTTATGGCCATACACTTTTAGTAGACTTTTGTCTATAGAGAGTCTAAGACTATGAGGTGACAGAAATAAACATCTCTAGGAAGGCAATAGAGTCTATCAGAAGTCTATAGACTGTCTATAGGCCATTCTTATAAGGGTCGTCTGCGTGCCTCTTAGCATTCACGGCAACGCGGCTATTGAAAATCTCCAGGTGTGCAAGGCGTGGAACGTCGTCGGGAAAGGCGTCCGGCACATCGGCGTTGCCCTCTTCGACGCCGAGTTCGACGACTGGTCCAACGCGTGCTCCAGCTGGAACAAGTTCGGCAGCTTCTCGCTCACGCGCGCCGCCCGCAAGACGGTGGACGCCGTGCAGGCGCGCAACTCTGCTCGCCCTCTGGACTGCGCCACGCTGCCCACGTGAAGACGCATTGCATGGCAACCTGCCAGCTAATAAATGTACCATGCGACCTTGTGTGCGGAGGTTTACGAACATAAGGCACAAGCAATATGAAAGGTACATTCTAAACACGAAAGGAGTGAAAAGGGAGTAAGCTGTCCTAGTTATATATAGCCCACTCCCTTTAAGGGGCAAAGTATGCTGCCCAAGCCCTGGGGTACATTCTCATCACTAAAAATACGGAATACTTGGTTGGCAACGGAAACAAATTCCTTCCTCAAAACGTGCGAGGCTTTAGTAGCGACGAAGATTTTAACCGAGGTTTCAATCTGTTCTGTTGGTTAACATCAGGACCTTCTATTCCGCATTTAAAAGCCGCCTCCGATTGGCAAGAGTAAGCGTTCCGCATATTTATAGATCGAAATCTACTCCGATACTTGCCCTGCCCTTATAAAAGGAAGGGCGCTAGAGGACATCTTACTCTCTTATTGTATAGAGTAACACCCTGTACATCTCCCGTGACTTGCGCGGTTTAACGCCCCTAAATTAAGTGACACGTGGGCTGTGAGGCACGCCGTAGTGGAGGGCTCCGGATTAATTTCGACCACCTAGGGATCTTTAACGTGCATGGACATCACACAGACCACGGGTGACCTTATTATTATTTTTTGCGTTTCGCCTCCATCGAAACGCGGCCGCCGCGGCTGGTATTTAAGGGTCCTGCAGCTCAGCAGCCTAGCGCTCTATCCACTGAGCCACCGCGGCGGGTACTGCAATACAGGAATGCTATCTTCAAGAATGAATGAGGAGCACTTTAAGTGCAATTGCGCCTGTTTGTCTCTACTTTGCCCGGTGTTTCAAATTATTCGGCATAGGTTTCTTTTTCCAAAATCGTGAAAGATAAACGGGTGCAGTCTGTGCAGGTTGGTTGCGTGGCATGGTCGGCATTATTTATTTATCAAAAGACAATCAGTTAAACTTACCTAATCAAGTTGTTGTTCCAGAGCACAAGATTATATTGCGAAATCAAAGGCAGTCAACGTCACAAGTGAGCTCACTTTTTTTCTTAGTTTGCGAATCGGCAACGTGGTTCGAGACATCGAGCACGAAAAAGGTATCTTCGAACGCTCCTTAGGTTTGCTTTTAACGCGAAAGCATTATATGACCCATCAGTCAGAAAATCCGGCGTTCCCTTCTAGAGAAACGAACCCAAAACCCACGTGACCTCATGACGTCATCGGCAGTGCCTATATCACCAGGGAAAAAAAAAATACTTTCGAACCAAGGCCGCAGCAAGCATATCAGCTTTACTGGCCACTTCATCGGAGCACTACACCATCGCCGCAGCACAACAATCCGCGCGCTAAACTGACAGTCTCTCGAGCTCGGTTTGGGTATCGCCGTCTTCATCAACTTTATTCCATTCGGGTGGCGCGAGCAGATCAGCTTCACTGGGGACTGCATTAGAGTAGTAGGCCATCACCGCAGCTGAACACTCCGCGTGCATGCTTTCGCAATCACAGCACGTAAGTAAACTCCGTAATTTTCCCCTGTGGAAGGTGCATCAAATGGCGTCGCTGCACGTGATGTCGACACGAAAACAACGTAAACGCATACACAGCACGCACGAGCTGCATAAGTATTTTTAGCATCACATATTCGAGTGACGCCACTTGATCTTGATGCAATGACAGAGAAAGCAAGCCTAACGAGTTTTCAAAAGCGTTTTCTTTTTCACACTCGACATCTCCAGCTGCAATTCCGATTTCGACATTTCAAGACCTCACTTCGCCTTCGATCGACGTTGACAGCTTCCAGCTTGGAAATAAACGGTTCGCCTTAGTAAAACCAAGAATTGAAATTCTGATTAGTTAATCTTAGTTAATTGTTTATCTTTCAACCGAACTTTTTCACGTGAACAATGTATAGTTATAGTTAGCTATAGTCGCACTTATCATTTAGCATGAGAATATGATTTGCATAACGTTTGTCGATTCTTCCTTTTTCGTCTTCTGCTTTGGTCATCTTGTTATATATTCATCAGCGAATCATTATTTTTGCTTTTGTAAACATTTAATTCCCTCTCGACCGCCTTTGGCATGCTATTTTTCCCAAGTATGTAGCCGGTTGGCATTTTTAACTGTGCCACTGGCTATGGGGTACTAACGAATGCGCACTTGTTGCCTGCGGTGACCTCCATTTTCGAGTGAATCCCACGTCACAGGCTTCACTTGAAGAGTATCACTGCTTGGAGAAGCGCAGCCAGGTGCTGCATTATCTCCTGTGACCAACAACACGTACGTACGTGTGAGGACTCCCGTCACCAAGCAAAAGTTATCCCCAGCCCGCTATAATGCAGCCCTTGGCAAAGAGTCAGTCGATCTAGTGCACGTATGTGCCATTAATATCTGGCCAGGTCGGTACGTTCAAGCGAACCCTCAAACGTACAGGCAGGAGGAGAGCTAGCCTCAGCTTGATTAGGGGCACTCATGCGCAGCCGCACGCAAAGCGACGTAACGAATCTGAAACCGGAACTAATCCGGTGCCGAAGCCAATTCAGAGTTACTGCATTGAGACCACGAGCCGATCGTAGCAGTAGCAGCGCGCGAAAGTTGCCCATAGGGCAGTGTCGATTTGCTGTTCGACAAGAGTTTGTAGTAGCGCCTGTGAAGTTTTTGTTGTTGCGAAATAATATGTTCCCCCTCTACGGCCATGCTTATGAAGACTGTAAACGCGACTTGATCTTGGGATTACTGCAAGAATTGAAATCCAAGAACAGAAATGAGCAGCCTCCGTATCGTGAGGCGTTCCTCGCATCGCAAGCACGCTGTGAACCGCTCTTTCAATTTTTTCCCCGTGATTCTGAACCGGAGCCATTTGGCGACATTCTAGACATGGATACGTCAGAGCCTGAAGAAGTCCAAGAACAAATCGTGTCAAGCAATGCCCGTGCGCCGTACAGGCCCGAAAGGGACGAGCTTGAAGTGTGTGGTGCCCCGGATGATTTGACAGATCTGCCTGAAGAAATACAGGTAGTAGCAATGCAGAGTGTCTTTCTTTCTGCTATAATGAATTAACTTTCTTGTTCCATAGCTGAGGGAGCGGCTCTGAGGTACGCTGTAGTGGAGAGCTCAGTATATCGCGTAGACCTCGGTGCTCGAACGTTGCATTTCGCCTCCATCAAGATGCGGTAGCCGCGTTTGGGTTCGAACCCGTGGCCTCGTACTCAGAAGCTGTCCGTCTTTACACAATATATTTGTTCATGTAAGACGCAGTCATGAGTGCTTCGTCTGCCATGATTCGATCTTGCAGGTAAACATTTCGAAGATAAAGGAGGCTCTGCATTCTTGCGATGAAACAGCCATTCAGACAGCTGACCTTCGTTTTATGGTTTCTGCAAGGCCAGAAACGGTATGCAGCAATGGGAAAATTAGCCCTTCCATGTGGCAATTTGTTTCTGTGCTTATTCGGTCTTTTTGCCGACGTTCCGTCTAATATTTTTACAGGTCGCTGCAGTTTGTGATGAACTCGAAACGGACAGTATTGCCGACTCAAAGACGCTGCTGCTTCTGCGTTCGTTTGCTGAGCTTAAGTCGGTGATAAGCCTCATTAACGGCGTTGTTTTCGTGAAATCTGCTCTTTTGCCCAAGGTACGTCGGAGACTTGTTCTCTGTTGTGCCGTGCAGTGCTTTTTCAACTAAGGTTCAACATAGCATTATTGTGTGCAGTAGCACGTGTGTTATCTGCTGTTTTGTCCTCATAATTTGCTCTGAAAGAATGCGGAAAGAAAATTATGCTTGAATGAATTCCTCAGGTTGTGTAATCATCTGCTTCTTGAGTCAGTTATGCACGGTTTATTTCCCAGGTCACAAATTTGGATGAAGGCACCACAGCTCGCTCACTCATGGATTCCATCGTAGCCTTTGCACAGGATTTGCCACATGTGACAATTGAAGGCCTTCTAGTCCCGTTGATTTCTGTTGAGAGCATGGGTTAGTTGACAAGGAATTTATTATTGCATGTGCACTTACCTGTGCTCGTGTAAAGAATGGCTTCAAAGCAGCTGTTTGCTTAAGCTTTGTTTCAGTTTGCTTTGTATTCCTTTTTAGGAAGGGCACAAGGAGAAGTTGTGCAAACAATAATCAAGGAAGGGATTCCCAAGGACTATTCAGCTGCCTGCCTGAGGCATAGTATTCATTTTTTGTGTTGTTCTTTTGTTTCTTGTTTCTAATGCAAGGTTGTAGATTGCTCCAAAATTTTGGGCTGAATGCATTTAGTGGGTCCCCTTAATACTGCAAAATGACAAATAGGCAGCATGAAAGTTGAATTACACACACTGTGTTTCTCAACATTTTGCAGTGTCTAATAATGAACTTTGCCCTCTGTGCTTAGTGTTACTGAAAATGAGATAACCAAAAAACTGTGCATAAACTATTATTGTGCACTTGTATAGTTTGTACCTTGTGTTATGTTCAAATTTTTACAATTTTTCATGTTACCTTACGTTGCATAGTTCATCTAATGGGCGATGAGATACTTTTAACACTTTTTAGAATGCCACTGCTTGACATTTTTGCTTTATGAACATTGTCCATGGGCCACTGAAGACTGGGCGATGTAAAACGGACACGCTGTTGTTTGAGTTTATTGGTGCAAGCAGTACTTTCATACAATTTTTGAATGCTTTGGTGTGTCTGTTCCATAATGCCTCCTTTTTTTTTCCTGCATAGTATCATTTATGAGCCACTGTCTGAAAGATGTGCAAGTTTTTGTTGTAATGGTGTAGAAGGTTGGACATAGTATTCATTGCTTGACCTAACTTTAATGTCAATATGCAGGCGAATACTTCAAGAATCAAGGGTGTGTGTTGAGACGCTTGTTACTTTCGTTCACACTATAATATCAAAGAGGGTAAGGACTTTCTCTTCTGATGGCTGATTTTTTGCCTGCACCGTAAACTAACTTTTCCTTGATTTTTTTTTCCAAGGGTCCCTTAGAAAGTGTTCTTGCAGAACTAGTCAATTGGCTTATATCTGTAAAGGATGAAAGAAGCAGTGACAGCAAGTTTTCAAAGCTGCTTATGGATTTTGTCAGCTTTTATGGGCCACAGGTAACACCCTTTTTAAGTTTATCAACGTACATCTCACGTTTCACAGTTCCCACTAAAATCAAATATAACATGTATGAGAAAAACTCCCATTACCTATATGCCACTACTGAAGACATTTTATTCCTCAACCTCTTTCCCAAACATCACTCACCAGATGCCACCTGCCCATTTGGACAGCGTCCTACAAGTGGTCGATGTCAACAGGACTCTGCTCAAGAAGCCAATCCAGAACATGCTCTCAAAATTTATCACATGAGCTCAATGTCTGCACAGGCACATTTCTTGGATGCAAGCCTGGTATGGGCATTCTACCATTTCCATGATACGCACAATCAAACATTATTGTGCAGTAATTTTTGGTGTGTGAATTTGAACTTAATAAAAAGTTTATTGCATTTATATTTTATTTCTAAGAAGTACACCGCTTGTTCCTACCTGTATGGTTTCTTGCTGTAGCTTTCATAAGAAACTGCAGGCCTTTTGGAACAATTCTTCCCACGTGTGTGTCTTCACCCGCCGCAGGCTGCAGAACCCAAAGTCGTGGGGTTGAATCCCGGCCTCGTCGGCCGCATTTCGGTGGAGTAAGAATGTAGACACGTCTTTTGCGATCGTAGACTCTCCGGTCAGACTCTCACATCAGTCTCTCCGGTGCTCCAGCCCTCCACTAGGCAACCCCGTAGCCCACGTGCTGATTCTGTTCGGTCTTCCCATCTTTTCCTTATTCCTTTCTTCCTATCCTTCTTAATAAGTCTATCCGTGTTACCTCGTTCGTTCTAGTTTGTGAACGAAACAAAACGCGAGCCGTGTGCAAAGGACGAACGCCTTTTCAAGCGCTGCTCGCCGGTGCGGCCGCTGGCGACACGCACGTGCTGGGCGACCACGGTGTGGCCGTCGCTGCCGCAGTGCGAGTGTCGGCATGCATGATTTTGCGGGCCCAGTGAGCCACATAAACGGAACCAGGCCGCGTCGATAAGAGGAGAGCGAGCGATGCCCCGGGGAGGTCAAGTTCGAACGGAACCTGCTGTGGGGGGCTGGCCAGTTGCCTGCTCGACGAGCACGCGGCGGCGAAGCGCGTGCATGCGGCGCGCATTCTTCTGTCATCTGCTCCGGGTCGCTCAGGATGGGCGAATCGCTCCGCGTTTCCACTCTCATCCTGCTGGCCCTGGTCGCTTCGGCGGAGGCCCTCATCAGGTACGTACTACGTGATGCCGCCGCGATGCACGAGCTCATCGCATCTTGCCTGCGCTTGCTCTATCCGATGCTGCAGCCGGTGCGGGTGCCGTTCTGGGTCAGACCACTTCGATATCTGCGAATTGCAGCTTTATAGTAAGCGATTTCTTTTTCAGTTTGCGAGAAATCCGTGAATCTTAACTTACTCTTCCGGAATTCATTACCGATCCGTCGTCGTCACCAACTCTATTGGTTTTACGGCCGGAAAGTTTCCATGAAGACTGTGTGAGCCATGGCTGGAAAGAAAGTACTCGCGGACCTGGCTCTTAATTTCGACTGGGAATTCGATGAGTTGACAGGCCTTGATGCTAGAAAAAAAGCGTTGCCCCCTGACATGATGTGTTGCTGGGGGATTCCTCACAGCGCACGCAAAAGACACAGACACAAAGAAACACACCACAAGCACTGTATGCCGTATATAATTGCTCTGAGAAAGTAAAGTGATGGGGCCAAATTGAGGTAAACCTACTAAGACATATGAACATATTCACAATTAATTGCCTGCCTTGTATGCTTCACTTGTCAGTGTTATTCAAGTACTGTGTTTTGCATGTGGAGAAGGCCTTTTAACATTTTGTGATAAAGTTGCCTTTTTTTTTTCATTACCCGCAGCATTCCCCTTCATCGTTTCAAGTCTGTAAGGCAGACCTTGGGTGAAGTAGACACTGAGGTGGTTGTAGCCCAGCCAAAATACTACAACGATGCCAGCACTCAGCTGCCCATTCCTGAACCACTCTCAAACTACCTTGACGTGAGTTGTCATCTAAATACTTGTTAGAGTATCTGTAGTTTTACCCAATTGCATGCAGTATTATACTCAGTGTAACATTGAACTAGAGAGCATGCTCTTGTCTCAAAGACACTGAATGCTGTATTGCATAAATGTGATGCATGCCAGCTTACTCGTGTTCTCGCTATTTAAGGGTGCAAATGGTGCATGCAGAAGTTATTAACACATTGTGAAAACCTCGCAGCTTAAATATGACAAGTGAGAGCTTACATATGGTATTTGTATGCTCTGTGAGTAGTCTTCTCTCAACAACAAAAAAGATTCTATAAGTAGTTGGATAACCATACTGACAAAGCTGGGAAAGCATGTGTAAATTGCTTAACAGGTAAATTGCTTTCATATTTTTTGTAAAACTTTCTCACATGCTGCTAATATTGTGTAATTCTCTCGGCAGTTGGTTGCTAATTCGCATGATTGCATGTTTTCTGTTTCATATTTCCAGCTGACATAAACGTGAGTACACATCTTTTTCTCCCTGCTTATTTACCCTCACATTTTTCTTGCAGTTGGCTTTTGGCATGTAAGACAAATTCTGTAATTGCATTTCTGGGGCTTAAGTGTTCACAGCTCTGGATTAGCAGCCAAGCAGCATTGCTATATCACTTAAGTAAGGTGCTGATGCAAACCAAATTTTTTTTATTGCAAGGAAAATAAAGTTTTGTTAGCTAGTATATACTGGTTTCCTCATTCAATCCCAGATGTATTCAACACCATTGATTTCATGAGAAAGGTATGGATTGTCCAAAGTTTACTATCTTGTCAGCTGTTTAATTTACATCCATGCAACAGTTTTCTGAGGAGGTGAAATAAAGAAATAGTGACCTGAAAGAAGTGTATGTACTACAGTCTAATCCAGGTATTTCGAACTCAAAGGTGTCTCGAAATAGTTCGATATATCCCCACCGGTGTTCTGGCCGCTGACTAGGCATTGCAGGGCCTAGCCTGACTAGCACTGCCTATCATGAGACATTTAATCCTGCTACCTATAAATTGAATATTGTAAGCACTGTGAGTGACCTTCATCTTCATCTCAGCGTAATCATCATCGGTCATCGGGTCGTGCGAAGAAGACGAAGTGTTGCTAAGCTGTGACTAGTCGGTAGCTGCTGCTTCGGCCTACCTGAAGTAAAAAGGTGAATTTGCTGGTGCGTTCTTCTGCCTCACAAGTGGTGGAGGTGACTCCTGATCCCAGCGTCCTCAACGCGGCACCCCCTGGAGCTCCGTTCCGGTCGTGTTCTTGGCGGCACATCAACCGCCATGGCGCAGTCACATTCCCCTGCTCTCACCGTTCCGGCGCCTGTAGCTACCGATGGGCATCCCACGGCTGCCCATGCCACCTCTGCACCACTGACGTCCCAAGGTGCACTTGCTCAGCACCATTTGACCCACCCAACTTGGTCTGTTACCTCACGTCAGCGCGACCCTCCGGTTTTCGCCGGTCTCCGCGGTGACGACGTCGAAGACTGGCTACAGCAGTACGATCGGGTGAGCGCTTTTAACGGTTGGGACGCTTCTATGAAGCTACTCAACGTCTCATTCTACCTGAGTGACGTGGCTAAGACGTGGTTCCTCAACCATGAGGACGCCATTCCTGACTGGCCTCAATTCACGACACAGATCCGCCAGATATTTGGAACTGTTGGTGCTGGTCCGACCTCTTTTCAAAAGAAGCTAGAGACCCGTGTGCAGCTTCCAGGAGAGACATACACATCATACATTGAGGACGTACTCGCCCTTTGCCGGCGAGTTAACAATGGCATGGTCGAGGCTGAACGTGTCGGACATATTTTAAAAGGAATTGGCTCTTTTGCCTACGCAGCTCTAGCTGCCCAAAATCCCGTCACGGTGGCAGACATTCGTGCCACTTGCCAGCGACTTGACTATCTACAGTCGCGCCGCCTCAACAACACCTGGGATCCGAGCCAAATTCCCGAAACTGATCTGCGCACCATCATACGATCTATAATACGGGAAGAGCTCCACAATGATATTTCGTCGGTTCCTGCCTTCTCACGCCCACCTGCTCAATCTACTGGGTTGCGTGGCATTATCAAGGAGGAGCTTACTTCACTCAATCGTCCCATGGCTACAGAACCACCAGCCCCTCCCTACGTTCCGACGTATGCTGAAGTCACTGCGGCTCCTCCTCCTTCACCTCCTGTCCATCACGCGCCCGTCCCACCCAGCCTCGCCGCCCTGTCCCCGCGACCACCGGTGTATGGTAATTGGCGGCCTCTCCCACCTCGTCCAGTATGTTTCTACTGCGGAATCCGCGGCCATGTAACACGCGTTTGTCGCCGACGACTGCGAGATGAGCGTGCGAGCTATGGGTACGTTCGACGTGACGACGCCTACCAGCTTCCTCCTCGCCAGTACTACACCGATAATGACCTCCGTCCCTCTTCCTCCCCGTCGACTTCTCCTGACCGGTCTAGGACAGCACGGCCATCGCGTCGTCGCTCCCCGTCACCCTTTCGCCGGACTTCGTCGCCCCTTCGCCCTCCATCTTCAGCTTCTGCCCGCCAAACGGAAAACTAACCTGTGCAGTTTCCGGAGGTAAAACTTCACCGCCTGTCGTCGCTCCAATTCCTCCTCTGCTCCCATCAAACATGTTGACTGTATTCCTTGAGGGACATGAACTGGAAGCTTTAATTGATACCGGCGCCGCTATTTCTATTATGAAACTTGACTTGTGTTTAAAACTGCGAAAAGTGCGCACACCTTATACCGGTCCTCCTTTACGTGCTGCAAATGGACAGAATATTAACCCTTGTGGAGCGTGTACAGCCCGAGTCACCATTGATGGCATCTTGCACTTCATTGAGTTTGCTGTCCTATCCTCCTGTGTCCATCAACTCATCTTCGGCTGGGATTTCCTCCAAAACGCCTCAGCAGTCATTACGTGTTCCCCTCCCACTATTGAAGTCACTGAATGCAACATTCTTGCCGATAGAGAACCACTTTCTTCCCGTGTAGTTATGCTTGCCGATCACGTCCTCTATCCGGGCAACGAAGATATTCTATCTGTGACTTCTGACGCCGTCACCGATGGCGACGTCCTGATTACACCCAGCCCTCGTCTCCTGTCAAGAGGTATTATCATCATCGTGTCCCTTCTTCGCTTCTCCAGCGGTTCTTCTCTTCTCGCCGCATTCAACACCACATCAGAGCCCATTCTTCTGCGACGCGACTCTACTGTTGCATCAATTGCTTCCGCCCAGCCTGTCACACTTCTTCCCATTTCCACCTCCGATCGCTCTGATTCATCCCCTGCCTCGCTCAGTGCAGCACTTCGCCACACGATCAGCACCGACCTGACAACAGACCAGACAGACGCATTGCTCGCTGTATTGAACAAGCACGCAGACTCGTTCGACGTCAATTCCGGCACACTGGGTCAAACCGCTGCAGCAACGCATCGCATACTCACCGACGGATCAAGCATAGTTAGACGCCGGCCTTATCGTGTTTCTCCAACCGAGCGCAAAGTTATTCAGGAAAATGTTGCTGACATGCTTGCACGCAACATCATACGCCCATCGTCTAGTTCCTGGTCATCGCCTGTTGTGCTAGTGCAAAAAAAAGACGGTTCGGTTCGTTTTTGTGTAGATTACCGTGCTCTAAACAGAATAACTCGTAAGGATGTGTATCCCCTCCCTCGAATTGACGACGCCCTCGATTGTTTGCAAGGTGCCCAATTTTTCTCCAGCCTTGACTTAAGATCAGGCTACTGGCAGATCCCCATGAATGAAGATGATAAAGAGAAGACCGCCTTTGCAACACCGGACGGTTTATACGAATTCAATGTAATGCCTTTTGGACTCTGCAACGCTCCTGCTACATTCGAGCGTATGATTGACACAGTTCTCCGCGGCCTCAAATGGAAAACATGTCTCTGTTACTTAGATGACATCGTCATTTTTTCTTCGTCATTTCCTGATCACCTTACTCGTCTCGATGAAGTTTTGACAGCACTTTCCAGCGCTGGCCTACAGCTAAACACGAAGAAATGCCGTTTTGCATCAAAATCCATTAAAGTTCTTGGCCATCTCGTAAGCAGCGAAGGAATTAAGCCTGACCCTGAAAAAATCGCTGCTGCGCTGCACTTTCCCCGTCCAACTCGGGTCAAAGATCTCCGCAGTTTCCTCGGCTTGGCATCATACTTCCGCAGATTCATCCGCAATTTCGCCTCTATTGCCTCACCTTTACATGCGCTTCTTCACAACGACACGCCTTTCATCTGGTCTCCTGCTTGCGAAGAAGCATTTGAAACTCTGAAGCGTGCTCTGACTTCGGGTCCCGTCCTCTGCCATTTTGATGATAAAGCACCGACAATTTTGCACACCGACGCCAGTAGCCATGGCATTGGCGCTGTCCTTCTGCAACGCCAAAACACCTCTACAGAAAATGTTGTTGCCTATGCGAGCCGAACTCTGACTTCTGCGGAACAAAACTACACTATTACCGAACAAGAATGTCTCGCCGTCGTCTGGGCTGTTCAGAAGTTTCGTCCTTACCTGTACGGCCGTCACTTCACAGTCGTCACTGACCACCACGCCCTATGCTGGTTATCCACTTTGAAAAATCTGTCCGGTCGTCTCGGGCGGTGGATCCTCCGCCTTCAAGAGTACGACTTTACTGTCACTTACAAATCGGGCAAGAAGCACAAGGACGCCGACGCTCTCTCTCGTTGCCCTATTGCTTTGCCGTCGCAACCCATGTCCTCGCATTCCTCTCCTGTCCCAACGGAGTCAAGCCATTTAAACCCTACAGTTATGCAGTCTTTGAGCGCCGCCTCTATTGCTCCCATGCCAGATATACACTGCAATCTTGCTCACCACCAGAGTGCTGACCCTTACTGTCAAAAGCTGATTGATAGTCTCAGCGGTGTTCTTAGACCTCCAAATGCCCGTCTCCGTCGTCGGCTCAAAAATTTCAAGTTACAGGATGGCACATTATTTTGGCACAACTACAGCCCACTGGGCCACACATGGGTTCCCGTAATTCCTTCTTCCCTGCGTCCTCAAGTTCTACAAGCCTTCCACGACGACCCCACCGCAGGTCACCTTGGGTACCACAAAACCTATGACCGCATCAAACGTCGTTTCTTCTGGCCTGGCCTTTCAACCTCAGTATTAAAATACGTAGCGTCTTGCATCCCTTGTCAACGACGCAAGCGGTCTACGTCGCCTCCTGCCGGTCTCTTGCAACCTCTCCCATGTCCTTCCACACCTTTCGAAGTCGTCGGAATCGACTTGTATGGACCCCTGCCCTTGACTCCAGCTGGCAACCGCTGGGTCGTTACTGCCGTTGACCACCTCACCCGATACGCTGAAACCGCAGCACTTCCTTCCGGCTCCGCTTCCGAAATCGCCAACTTCTTCCTCCACACCATACTTCTTCGCCACGGCGCCCCTCGCCTCCTCCTTAGCGATCGTGGCAAGTCGTTCCTCTCCACCGTCCTCGCCGCAGTGCTTCATGCTTCAGGCACGGTGCATAAAACTACATCTCCTTACCACCCTCAGACCAATGGCCTCACAGAACGCTTTCATCGCACCCTTTCTGATATGCTATCCACCTACATTCACCCTCAGCACAACAACTGGGACTCTTTACTCCCCTTTGTAACCTTCGCCTACAACACTGCCGTTCAACGAACCACCACCTACTCTCCGTTTTTTCTTGTTTATGCCCGCCATCCTACCTTCTCCCTCGAAGCATCTTTCTTCACAGCTTCTACTCCTTCTGCCGCGCCTTCCCACGAACAGTTCCTGTCTCGTATCGCCCACTGCCGTGATCGTGCCCGCCTTCAAACTGAAGCCACTCAAGCTTCCAGGAAAAGCACGTATGATGCGACTCATCGCTCAGTGTCTTTCCGCCCTGGAGACGAAGTGCTACTCTGGACACCTACTCGCATCCCCGGCCTGTGTGAAAAGTTTCTGAGCCGTTTTATTGGCCCGTACACGGTTTTGGAACAAACTTCCCCTGTAAACTATCTCATCACACCTGCATCGCCTGTTCGCGATCGTCGGTGTCGCGGCACCGAGATTGTGCACGTGTCGCGCTTGAAACCCTTTAACCGCCGACCTTAAGATTTAATTTGCGACCAGGATGGTCGCTTTCGTTCGGGAGGGGGAATGTTGTAAGCACTGTGAGTGACCTTCATCTTCATCTCAGCGTAATCATCATCGGTCATCGGGTCGTGCGAAGAAGACGAAGTGTTGCTAAGCTGTGACTAGTCGGTAGCTGCTGCTTCGGCCTACCTGAAGTAAAAAGGTGAATTTGCTGGTGCGTTCTTCTGCCTCACAATATTAATAAGAATAATTGGTTTTTGGGAAAGGAAATGGCACAGTATCTGTCTCATATAGTGGATCCAAAGGAAAGCTGTGCGATTCATGTTTTCACAATACAATCGAACTGCTTCAGTCTCTGCATTAATGCAGTCGAATTTAATACCAACTCTTCAGTCCTGGCGCAAGTTTCTTTGGTTGAAATTCTTATTTTTGTTATTTAACCGTAAACTTGGAATAAATTCTTCACCGTATCTTATACTACAGAACACCAGACGAACTCGACACTCCCACCCCCTTTCTCTGACCCCGTACTTTGCAAAGACTACCTTATTTCAGCACTCTTTCTTTCCGCAAAACATCAGTGATTGGAACAGCTTACCAGCTTTGTGTGTAGGGTCTCTTGACCTGATAAGTGAATATTGTTGGTTTTTTTCTGCTTGTTGTGTTAGCTTGTTTTTTGCCTTTTCATGTCATTTCCCGCTGCTCGTGTTCTGTTTGCATTTTGGTATTTTTGCTCAATTTGTGATCTGTTTCTGTAGTCTATGGGCCTCATGGCCTGCAGTATGTCATAAATAAATAAATAAATAATAAAAATATATCGTTGGACACCTGAACCGCACCGTAAGGCCGCCACGAGAGTGGGATATGTATACAATCCGTGAAATTAGCAGCGGAAGCAGGTACATTGCTCAGTGAAAACCGTTAATTCGACCCAAGTAAACGTTTATTCCAACTCCTCAACCCCCGTTAATTCAGATAATCCGGACTACCGCCAAAGTTCCGCCAAACGTCCGTGTAAGAGAGTAGGCTTTCACCGTGGTGTTAAGACTATGGCGTACGTCGGAAGCGGGTTTATTCGTACGCCGAGGGGCTGGCATCAGCCAATTTGGACGGGCTCCCAAAGTGGTTTCGTGTCGCGCGATGACGTGCTCGACTAACCGATCACCGAAATATTCGTCTCCAGGCCTGAACTGCATGTTACATTGCTTATCGGCGCCCTTCTGACACGCGCAGCTGCAGGTGTTTTGACGATCGGCAGGCCGACAGTCTGTGCGTGTAGTTTCGTTTTCGGAGCTTCGCCGCCAGCACGAAGTGGCGGCGGCTGTCGGCTGCGCTCATCAGTCAGCCAGACGAGCTACGCGCCGTTTAGAACGACGATTGCGTTGTCGCGGACATTTGATACTTGTGTTCTTCCAGCGCGCCGGAATTCCGCGCTGGTCATGTGCACGTGCTGTTCGCTGTTTCTGCGTTTCCTCACGTTTGTGCGTTTCCTCACATTTGTGCGTTTCCTCACGTTTCCTCACGTGGAAGAAAAACGCTAAGGCGCCCGTGTGCTGTGCGATGTCAGTGCACGTTAAAGATCCCCAGGTTGTCGAAATTAATCCGGAGCCATCCACTACGGCACCTCTTTATACCTTTCTTCTTTCACTACCTCCATTCCCCCTTCCCTTATGGTGCGGTTCAGGTGTCCAACGATATATGAGACAGATACTGCGCCATTTCCTTTCCCCTCAAAGCCAATTATAATATAATTCCTCACGCCACGTGTGAAGCTCCAGCGCTGCCGCGTCGTGCACTGGGCAACGTAGCATTAAAAAAAAAAAAGTGCACTCGCACGGCTCCCCCCCCCCCCCCCCCCCCACTCCCCCCCTTCCCCTCCTCCACGGTTGCGAAGGATTTACGAAGTTGAAAGCTTTGAGGTTTGCAGGTATGCAGTTAGTTTCCGTACGCCTTCTGCAATGAAGATCGAAGCACGAGCACGCCATGCGAGGGCCGCCGCTACGCTATAGTTAGTTAGGTTGGCTTCACCGCATGACATCGATATGGCGTGAAAATATGGTACAAGAGATCGAAGACCACCTTCAAGCACAACCCATATTCACCTTGTCACACGGTTTCAAGTGCTGCCACTGCCAATATAGGTGCCCAAGGCCGCGCACCCGACTCATTTGTGCGCGCGAAAGTGCGAGAAAATTATCGAAGAGCGCCATTAGGAAAAGCACCACTTACAGGGGCATAGTGTCTAGTTCGATATATCGACTGACCGGCGAAATTGGAGTTCAATATACCGTGCGACTTTCCTATACTTTTAAAGAATATTTTCGAGGAAATAATATGTGTGTTCGATAGAGCCAATAATTTGAAAAATCTGGCGATATATCGTGTCTGGCTGTACAATAAGCAGCAAGATGTATAATTGCCTCAAGCTATTGATGTCTTGATTACTAGAACGCAGTTTTGCAAGAGTGAGCAACTGGCATTGTGTTATAGTATATAATATATTTCTGGTTGTTTTACAATTTTAGGCTCAGTACTATGGACCAATCAGCATAGGAGAACCCCCACAACCATTCCGGGTTGTTTTTGACACAGGGTCATCAAATCTATGGGTTCCTTCAAGACGATGCAAATGGACCAACATTGCATGTTGTAAGTTTTTATGCGGTATTTCTTTTGTCTGAGTTAGTCAAGTTTTATGAGCTTTTACATGTTCTGATTTTTAATGTTCTATTTATGTATTCTAGTAAGGCTTTCTGACGGGCTAGTTGGTACATATTCATTTTTGATAGGTTGTGCACTAAAAAGACATTCACAGGAAAAAAAAGGGTAGAGACAACAGGAGAGAAGCACAATTTTCAACTTGACGACAAAAGAAGCTAGATGCACTTATATATCCGCTCATATATAGAGATGAGCTGCATGAAAGAGCGTGAACCTAACAACCAAACGAGAGAAAGAGCAATGGAGCATATCTAAGTGAGATTATAAAAAACCCAGGAAGGTGAACATATCAACATGTGCCGAGGTATGGTAAAAAAAGATTCACATGGGCTAACAACAGTGCATAACAACATGAAAATAGAGCTGCATGAAAGGTGACAGTGAAAAGAAAGATCTGCATAACAACATGAAAATATGCATAACAACATGAAAAAATTCTGACAGTGAAAAAAGCAAGAGAGATGGGGATAAAAATCATGTAAAGGGCAGCAAAAAAGATAGAAGCACATTAAAAATTCTAAAAGTAAACCAAAATACAGAGCAGCGAACGGGTTAAGAAACTAAATGTAACCACCCAAAAAAGGATAGTTCATTCCTAGAAAGGTGAATAGAAGGCGTGCTAATGCACTTGTCTTTTCTTATGTCAATGAAAAAGGCCTCAATTACTTCTCTCTCAGTCTTGTCCTGAGCCTTAGCTAGAAACTTAGTTTCATTAAACTGGGGGTAGCAGTTTTGGCAACTGCTGCGGTGTAACGGAAGGTTAACTCCAGATTTGTTCTTCAGGGTGACGTGCTTGCGGGCGAGCTCATTGAAACATTCCCCGGTTTGCCCCACATACACTTTGCTGCACGTGGAATCTCATACACAACATCGGCAGTGCATAGTGTGTACACAATTTGATGCTTGACATTACATGCCTTCTTAACACGCTTCTTGGTCACCATCGGACATAATTTCGCCAGTTTGCAGAGAGCCAAAAAAAACAGAAAAAGCCTTCTTTCCTGCCGTCTCTACCCTTTTTTCCTGTGAATGTCATTTTAGCGCACAACCTATCAAAAATGAGTATTTATGTATCTTCTATATAGCTATTTGTGGTCTTTATTCATGACATCACTGTGCAGCAAATATCTTGAAAAGGAAGGAATGAAGCGTGCAGCACTGTTTGTAAGATGATGAATTAGATATGCTTGAAACATGCCTGTTTATATTCACTTCCGATAGAAAACGTAATATTATGAAAGCCCAATTTGATATACAGTCGTGCCTCATTAATACGAGCACCGTTTATGTGGACAACTTGAATTATGGACAGTTTTTCTGGAGACCAAGCTTTTTTAATGTATTCAGGCCTTGTTAATGTGGACGCTCGCTGTCCAGCCAATGGACAGGGGAAAAATGAACAGAGCTCATTTGGGCCCATGCATTTTTGTCGCATTAATATGAACTGTGATTGGAACAAAATCTCTACTGCCCCAACCCGATGTTTCTTTTTCGGCGTTTGGAACATAGGACACCACAGGAATGCCATGCAACACTGCAAATGACTGACTGACGGCTCTTTTCTCTTCAAGTTTCATGCTTTAAAGTTAAAAGTTGCTACGTCAATGCCTCTTACCATTTGCTGTATTGCATGAATGGCCGTAAAGAAAACTCGTTCTCCAGCTTGTGCTGTATAGAAAGCCTTATTCAGCAGCTCTGAGCCAACTTAGTCGTGGGATGTGAACAGTAGTAGTGTGAGCTGGGTCATCTAGCCATGAGACATCAAGCGCATCATACATCTGTCACTAGGTGCGGGAAGCTGTGCATTATTTTGAGCATGATTGCGACCAGGATAATGGGTTTGGAGATCCGAAAACTGTGCCTAATTTCAACTTTACTGACCACCACTGTGGACAGAAGCAGACCCTAATCATAGTTCGTTTTTTTTTTCAATAAATTTTTCTTCACAATTCGCTGTTATAATAAGGGAGTAGTTACTCATTGGCATCCACCCAAGCGCAGCTGTGTAGCTTTCCTTTGTAGCCGTATGGCTGTGCTTGGGTGGATGCCAATGAGCAATTACTCCCTTATTATGGTACAAATTTACTCCACTTTGGGGGATTCCCCTAAAACATTTGACAAATTCGCTATTATGTATGACTTGCTTTACGGATAGTTTTGCTTGGAGAGCAAAGTCTCCATATTAACGAAGCATGACTGTATACTCTTAATTTTGCTGCAAAGTTGATATATTATTTTGAGGACACAACTGAGCGATGTGACATGTATTTGCAGATCTATGTGAATTTGATTACACATTTTTCCTGCTTTCTTCATTTCCTTGCAGTACTCCACAAGAAGTACGATCACACGAAATCAAAAACATACCGCAAAAATGGAACATCTATTTCCCTGCGCTATGGGACTGGCAGCATGACTGGCTTTTTGAGTGTCGACACTGTTTCACTAGCAGGCATTAATGTGAGTGGTCTCAGATTACGCATCATTTCTTTATGCCACAAATAGGGCTAATAATTTTTTTTTTTCGTAGTATTACATGATGCTTGAATGGATGGCTTTTGTTGTATGTTCTCATAAGAGTTTAATGTTATTGCATCACCTAAATAAACTGACTTAAGGAAGATTAGCATCAAAATGCATGCCTTTAGTAATTCTGTTTTTCATTAGAAATGTGCATTTCATTTTCACTGTGGTTACCTGTAACTCATAATTCTGTTAACATACTGCTTTACCCAGCAGTTAAGATGGAGTATTCAGCATTCTTAAGGCATCTATTGCTCACATAGCATCACTGTGTTAATCTTATTCAGAAGTTAGAACAAACCAAAAAATGAATAATCTGCTTATTTGTTTGAATAATCTGTTATTTGCCTTGTATGGACTTCAGTTGCTATTTTACCAAGGGGCACTAGGCAATTGTTCTGGAAGACTGTTGTTGATTTTATGTACAGCTGGAAGCTTTTCTTTATTGTTGCATGACTGATGCAGGTTCAAAACCAGACATTTGCTGAAGCTGTCACTGAGCCAGGTTTGACATTTGTAGCTGCCAGGTTTGATGGCGTCCTCGGTCTCGGCTTTAAAAACATCGCTGCATCTGGTGCGAATACTGTTTTCGACAACATGGTCCTGCAGGGTCTCGTGCCTCAACCTGTTTTTTCATTCTTTCTTAATCGGTAAGCTACCTTTCTCCAATTTACTTGTGCCACATGATGGTGAATTGTATACAATTTAATTTGATGTTTGTCTTGGAAGCTACTATATTTTTTGGTTTTATTTGAATCTTGGGAACTAGTTGTACACTCCTCTACATGAATTCTTTCTTCTTTTTTAGAGATCAGTTTTTATTGCATTAATGAAATAAATTAATGTGGACTATAATGCATGTAGTCAGCCTTAAGAGGTATATGCATTCTGACTAATCCTGCACGCGGACTTGATCTGCACATAAAATTTAAGTAATTTTTTGTTTTGCCATCATCATGGCATATACCCGGTGTGGGACGTTTTGAACTATTGCTAATAGGTTACCACATGAGGCAAGGTTGGTGTTGACTAGAAGAACCAAGATTGTGTTGGGATACTAAGAAAGTCTTGCATAGAAATTACACAGAATGAAATGCATGGGCAGATCCAGCTGACTCATACAAAACTGTTGGCATACAAAGGCAAAGACCATTAGTTTTCATCACCTCCTTATGTCAAAATAAAAAATGCACTGGAAAAATTACCAACCACTGTTGTGATAAATTAGCCATCATGCAATCTGTCTCATTAGTGACACTTGAGTGATACTGTGTATACCTACAATGTCTACTTACGTCACCTTAAAGCCGGTTTCTAGACTGCAGCCTCACCTCTGCTGTAACGACAGGTGGCATTGTTGAGTTATTTGTGACAGTGTGCACTGTGTGTGTGCATATATTGACCTGTTTTTTCTCATGTGTGTCATGTGAGGTTTTGTTAAGAAGAAAAATAAATTTATTAGATAGATGGTTCCACAGAATATTTTGTGAATCACATAAGTGATGACTTCGCATACTATGCCGCTGTAAGACCCGGGATTTCACTCACTGTTCTCATTTTTTTTTTAGTCACACAGTGATTTATGCGTGCATGTGCTTTCTTTGGTTAATTTTCTCAGATTGATTCGATGCTGCAGAGCCACATATGAATGCTCATGAAAATGCTACTTGATTTTTGGTTATAAAAATGTAAGACTGACTGTTAGCACCCATATCTCTTGTACCCTCATGCCTGTAACAGCATATCTTTTATAACTTCATAGCTGTAACAGGTAATTTAGGTTCATAGGTGCATAAGCAACTAAAGCTATCATATGCCAGGTGCAAGGTTAAAAATTTGCAGTTTCTTATTCTGAAAAATGTGCATTGTTCCTGATATATTGCATCTTATTTACAAAATCTGCACCTCTTCTTAACTCATGTATGCCTTAACTTCTGGAAATTAAAAAAAAATGAAATATTTCTTATTAAAATGTTTATTTCACTTCATGATAACTCAGAATCATCCTTTTATTGACGGAAATATTTTTCTCAGTAACGACTTTTGAGCCATCTTACAGTGTAGGACTCTAGGCAAATGCACAACCTATTGCATGTGGTAAAGCTTGAAACATTTGACATCAACTTTAATGTCACATTTTTCAACACGCTTGGTAGTTTTCTCATGACAGTACG
This sequence comes from Amblyomma americanum, assembly GCF_052857255.1. NCBI lineage: Eukaryota > Metazoa > Arthropoda > Arachnida > Ixodida > Ixodidae > Amblyomma > Amblyomma americanum. The sequence goes on along the minus strand of NC_135500.1, from coordinate 174,591,598 downwards.
CAGCATTGCTTGCTTTTGTTGCGGAATCGCATTGTACTCTATGTGGTCGAATCTGCTCACTGCTTCCAGAGGAGACTGGTGGCTTTCTGAATGCACAAAACTGAATGCGCGCTGCACATCGCTTGCACAGGAAAAGTTTAGAGCCTCTTGAACCTTTGCTAGTGGGAGAAAGCTTTTATACGATAAACTTGTGGTGTTACTGACAAAAAAGCGGTGTCCATACATACAGGACACTAAGCATCTATGGAGCAACTGCAGTGCCCACTGCAGTGTATTGGTTATAAGTTGTGATTACATTTTCTTTGTGAGAGTCATCTGAGCTATCTTTTGGCTGTTGATAATGCCTTTTGTGGAGTGAGTGTTTCTAGCAATGAGGACGGCTGTTGTTCTTATTTTGTATGTCCATTTCAGAAACGGCAACTTTTCTCATGGTGGTGAGATTACATTTGGTGGTGTGGACAAGCGTTTCTACAAGGGCACTATTGATTACGTCCCAGTCACAAAGAAAGGCTACTGGCAGTTTGCAATTGATGGGCAAGTCATAATTTTCTGTTGCATTTTGGTGAAACTGTTATGCAGAAATTTGAGTCTCTGTTGGTTAGACGTACACAGGGACCCCGGAGCAGGGGGGGGCAAGAAGGGCGGCCGCCTCTCCCCCCCATGTCTCCAACTGCTTGCACTTTGATCATATTTCTGACAATTGAAGTACTTCAGTTCTAGGACTCTTTTAATGCAAAGCACAGCGCAGCTGAGCTACTTGGCTTTGTAGCCAGTTGTAAAGCATTTCGTATATGTGTAACCTAAACCAGTCATGCCCCAACAGAAGTCGACTGTCTGACCCGTGTACATGATCATGATTACCAAAATTTAAACAAACTATGCTCAAACTTTTTTAACCAATTGATCGCTCCTTGTGCGCACATCTATAAAGCTGCCCATTTCAGTTCGTTTTATATTGCCGTGAATCTTTTCACCTTTGATCGCTTGCAATCAAAACCGCCGGCACATGGCTTTATCATTTTGTCTTGTAATGCTAGATGCAACCAGATTTATTTCCATTGATCGTGGCCACGTGCAAATGCTTCTACATTTTTTCAGATTGTTGCAATTGCTGTTGGCTCTTTATCTCGAAGGTTCCTTGCCAGCTTTAAATTGACCGCAGCCAAGAAATGCATGCATTCAGTTCGATGACCACCCAGCGCACTTGTAACTACTGTCGCCGCCGAGTCATTCAGTTCTTAGTGGGCGGGAGTCAGCCCCTTAAAAAGTTTCTTTTGGAAGTCTTTTCGTTGTCCTGACTGTTGGAACGTTGTCACCACAACGTGACAGTTTGCATCAACCTTTGAACATTGAATAATAAATTAATAATAATAATAATAATAATAATAATAATAATAATAATAATAATAATAATAATAATAATAATAATAATAATAATAATAATAATGATGATGATGATGATGATGATGATGATGATGATGATGATGATGCTGATGATGATGATATAAAATCTAATATGTGAATTAGCATTAAATAAATAAATAACAAAATAAGCTCAAAGTCATGCCCCCTCCCCACTAAAAAAAAAGTTCCGGAGTCCCTAGACGTACAACCTTTGTCGAAAACATAGTAGTTTGCTTCTCAGCCCAGCAGTATGGCTTATTTTCCATCCTCAACGACCCTAGTTTCTTGGAAAAGGGGGGAAATCACATCCTCATACCTCTTAAGCTTAAGTCTGCCAAATTTTCTGGAGAGCCCCGCTAAACAGATTGAAAGCAAATGCCATAAGCTGTATAATTTTGGCAAGGACTATATTACAGGCACTGAAAGTATGTAATGTATTGTGGTTTATTAAGTAAATAATGAAAGCTTATTTTTCCTACACATTTCAGTACACAGGAGAGTCAGGTGTTGCATTTCAGAAGGAACAAATTATTCCTTTTTTGTCACATGTGCAGCCACTTATGCACTGAACCCTGGATTTCATGCAGGGCTAAGACTTTAACTACGATGAAGGGAGACTTCCCTCATGAGAGTGAGCTTGGGGCTGCCAAGTAGGATGCTGTGGCTGCAGTACATGGTGTCATTTAGCCCCTTGCGCCTTTTTGATGGTTCAGCTATGAAAACTGCTAGTACAACATGGTGTCTAGTGACATGGAAGATCTGGAGTTGTCAGGGAAATTTTGTGCGCCTGGAGAGATCAGGGAATTGTCAGGGATACCATAAGAAAATTGGCAAAGTCAGAGAAAAGGGCCGGCTGAAATTAACTTGATGGTCTGCCATAAATTATGAATATACAGTGAGCACCCGATGAGCAGGCTGTGCATATTGCCATGACATCTAGTCCTTCGGTTCTAGCTTTCTTTTTCTTGTTAAGCATTGCGTACACACTTGTGTTCTGTACAGCTTGCCATACTGCTTGCTATTTTTGGGCTTGTGCAGATCAAGGAACGTAGCTGCATTCAAAGATATCTTCCACATGAAAAGCTGTACTGTTATTGTGCAGAATTTGCACACTCTCGCATTTCTCATGCTAGGTGCCATGCTGCTCCTCCATGGCATCAAACTCATTGTTCTTTTGGAAGGCTCCCTCTCCTCTGTTTCTTGGCCACGCCATTACCATAGGAAAGGAGCCGTGCAGGCCATGCAAAACATACAGGCTAGCTGCTCTATGGTTTAAGCCCTCAGGACAAGGTCATTAAGAAGCCCTTACTTAGTGTGAAAATTGTATTGTGCTTGCCCTATTGCGCTGCTGCTGCTGTTGAAATAGGTGTCCAAATGAATTTAGGGTGTATTGCCAAAGGCTTGGGAGAATCTCTGGCAGCGTAGCCAATAGTGATGTTGCAGTCATTTGGGAAATTTCCTGAATATATCTTGAACTTAAGCTGTCTGTAGCTCTTGTGAAAGCATATGTAATGCCATCGCACATGACTACCACCCTTGTGAACCCATTAAAGATGCACAAAAATTTTAAGCATTGTTTTAACAAACTGCCAAATTTTAAGACCTGAAATCACTCAGGCACTGTTGTTGTGCTGAGAAGATAGCAGCACTGCTGTAATAGCTGTGCTGGTTGTTAGTTGAAATGCGACAGCTTTTACAGGCCATTATGGTCTGTGCTTACATTGTGGTAAAACTGATATTCGAGGGCTAAGCATGCCATGTCCTGTCAAGATCGCTACGATTCAGGCGCCATTCCACAGATGGAGCCTAACTTTCAGTGCCATGGGAGAGCATGGAAGGGTTCGTCTGGCTTAGGGTCTCACTCGCATTATAACCCAAGCTGCCCTCTCTTTATCCATTTTACAAGCCATCTTATGTTTCATAGCAATGTGCCAGGCCATGACTCTCCAGTAGCAAGTTTCACCGCACTCTATCAGTGAGGGAATAGCAGCCATATCAGCCACTGTCAGGAACTATGTCTTTTCGGTGTCTGGACTGTGACAAGCATCTGTACTTACAGAACACATTAAGCCGCCCATTCAGTAGTCCAGGTGTCATGTGAGCATTGTCATCCAGATATAACTTTTTCCTTTATGCTTTGCATGAACTGTACCTGTGCTACATGATTCCCTCTTCCCCATTATGTGATGAATTGTAGGTGTTAAAGAAATGATGAAGGATGATCAGGAGAGTAATATATTAGTGTTTAATAAGTCTAGTTATTTTGTTTTGCTGTGTTTTGCAGAAATGCCTTTTTTTAATTTAAACTCTCCGTGTTGGTATTTGAACAATATGAAAATGTTCGATTCTATTTGAGACAGACATTTTTTTATTCTAGTTCACTTCCTTTTATTTTCACTCACTATTTTTGGAAACATCAGGTGCTCGGTAGAAAAATGAAGTGGATGGCCACCGTTATTAAAGAGCTTGAAGAGAAGAAGCTATAGTTAATTCATAAGTCACAGCTTGAAGCTCATTCAGAAAAAAAAATAACTCTCTTGAGCAGAAAGATTACATCCGTTTCTAATGCAGCTTTTGCAATTTAATTAAATTGCGTTTGCGGTGTGTGTAATCAACAGTCAGGCCATGTTCTTTCGTACTTTCAATGGTCAGGGAATTTTGAAAAGTCAGGGAACTTGAAAAGACTTGCTTGCTAGACACCCTGTACAGGCTGTTGAAGGGCCTGGTCATCTGCTCTGCATAAGAATCGGGGGGGGGGGGGGGGGGGGCTGCAACTACAGTAGACTCCCGTTAAGGTGAACTGGGTTAACATGAATTCTCGGATAAGATGAACAACGTGAGACCATTTGCCTGGTTTCCCATAGGAAGCAACCTAAAAAAAGATTTCCTAAGACGAACTGTTTTGCTTGTCCTTCGGTTAGAAGAACTTTCGCAGGCACTGTCATGGAAAAAAAAGTATAAAAATGCTTCTACGAAAAATAAAGCACCTCTACAAACAAAATGGCTTATGTGCACTTTCACGCAATACTGCGGGGGAGCCGTCTTGCGGGAGCTTGTTTTGTGGGAAAGCATGCTTGCTGGGAAGAACGCAGGCACCATCGTGCGTGCGTCATGTCCCAAGCGGTGCTTCCCGGACCAAGAGGTGCATTTGTGCAAAGTGCACCCACTCATTAGCATGGGTATTAAAAACTCTGGAGCTGCATTTCCAACTGACGCGGTGTCACAACCCGCGTTATCGCTTCACAGAGGTGGCCAGATATCGACGCCGCACGCTTTGCCTGCGGCGTAAGGAAAGGCTTGTGATGTGCCTACAGAAGGAGTAAGATAAGAGAGATGTACGGCTATCCTGCTTGGCACCTTCAAAGTGCTCAGAGCAGGATGGAAAGCAAAAAGTCAGAAACACACTCACAAATAGCAGCTGCTGTAGGATAATAAGAAAAAAAACGAGACAATGAAAAACATAAAATTAGACCAATTCCCATTCAAATAGTATAACATGAGCTTGTGTCACGCCCTCAGCCTTCAGCTCACCTCATGTATAGGGCAATGAATGGACAATTTGCAATTATCCTCTCTGTGATAGGCGTTTTTATTGATTGTTTTCATGTAACGCATATTTGGACATTTCTAGCACGAACTTCTGATAAGACCAACAAATTTTATGGTCCCTTCAAGCTAATCTTAAAGGGAGTCTACTTGTCACACTGAAGACTTAGGGGCATTTGCATTCTGACGCCTGGTGTTGTCTTACTAGAGAGGCACATTTTTTTTACAGGAGACCAGCAAACTTATAAATTAGGCGTCCTGAAGGTCACACAATGCTCTTTTCTAATCTTTTCATCTACTTGTATTCTTCGCTTTTCAACATGCAGTTCTCACTTCATGCCTCAGGCTCTTGATAATGGGTCTTGATGTGTTTTGAGCCTTTCCTTGGCACCACTGCGTAAAATCTGTGCTCGATGGAATGCTTAATTCAATCTTTTATACTTCACTGCTTCATACTTCGCTGCCGTGCCATGTGCGCTGCGCTCAGTGATCACACTTTTTCCCTCATATTCCAGGATCTCTGTGGAGAACAGCTCTCTGAGCTTTTGTGCAAATGGTTGCCAGGCTATAGCAGACACAGGCACATCACTGATGGCTGGTCCCTCCTTGGAAGTAATGAAACTGCAAAAAATCATTGGTGCCTACCCTTTCTCACATGGCCAAGTATGGACACTTTCGTGCTCATTTGAAAACAAGAGGACCTAGGGGAAATTGACAAGTGACTGAAGACATTTCTCTGATGTGTGGTGATCTAGTGGTACATGGTTATGAAAGAAGGAAACTTGTGTGACAAAGCAGTGAATGCCATCACATGAATGGCTTGGCTTGTATATCTGACACAGCAGCGTGCAGTTGGCTGTGAGTAAAATGCGAGATGTTCATAAAATATACCACGTGGCATAAAGGGCGTGCAGCAAGCCGCAAAGACGATATACACACAAGTCATCATTACATTGGGAAGTCACTTATTTTTCTTCCCTCATGCAAAATGCACAAAATGCAAGGGAGGGACGTAGTAGAACTTAAAAAGAGATTACAGCAAAAGATTCTAGACAATTCTGAAGGCTATAATCAGTAGACCCTGTTTTCTGTTACATGCTCTTGCTATGTATTCTTTAAACATTTAGATGATTTGAATTGAGATTAAATAACTAGTTCCAATTTCAGCTTTGCTGGATTACAACAATCATCAGAGCAACAAGAATGTTCCAAAATATCTTCAGAAACAAAAATGACGGCACACAAAGAAATTAAGAAGAGGCAAATTGATGTACCACATAAGTGTGAGCAAGAGCTGCACTCAAGATAGCATGAGTAGAGTACTGTACCCCTATCATACTGGGCGATTTAATTTCATTTGAATCGAATGACATTCGATGCATCTAATGGAATTCGGTCTCTTTCGGTGCTACACTGTAAACAAAAATGTCATTCGCAAATGATGGCAATGACGATCAGTGAAAAAAAAAAAAGGTACAATTAACGCATAAAAGGTGTTTGAAATTGTGTAGGTTTTAAACCGGGTGAAAACCTTTCTGTCAATATTATAGGCTTCAAATGTTATTTGGCCATGCTGTAGAACGTTAGCCATCAAAAGTTACAGCTTTACTGCCGAGCTGAACGCACGTGGAACGCCAACCAACAAGAAACGCAGAACCCAGAATGATCACCGGTCGCAGGTAGGGCCGTACTTCACGCTTGGCCGCTGCCAATGGTTGCTGCTGAGACTGAGTAATAATTATCCACGGCAGCCTCTAGTGAGAATAGCTTCACACCATATTTAACATTTTTTTTTTAGCAAACCTCAACTTTTTATTTTTTTACTTTTGCAGTGCACACATTATTTTTTTCGCGTTGCTTGTTTCTGATGCGTATCCGGTATCCAGAGTAGATATTCAGTTCAAGATTGAGTGCTCCAAACTCATTTGACAGTGAACGTCATTTGAAGGTAATGACGTTAAGTGCTCTTGTGTAGCAGCCGATTAATGACATTAGACGCTAATGTCATTCGATTCGAATAACATTAAATTTGCTAGTGTGACAGGGGTATTAGACTTACACAAACTGGTCAAGCTAAGAGCACTTGTTCATTAGTAATTGTTTGTCAGCTGCACTGGTTGTAAGCACATATGACCTTTGAAACATGTTTCCTGTCCTGTTTTTCAAGTTTACTATTTATTTCACAATGGAAAGAAAAAAATCACCTTTTTTGAACAATTTGACTACATTTTATTTTCATGTTTCATACAAGCTGCATTTATGTTTGAGATGAGTCATGAATGTTTAATTTCTTCTAGTATTTTGGATATAGTATGCTTTCTATGCTTGCCTGTATAAGTGTGTGATACCTTGTTTTGGCAGTTTGACATAATTACTGCATTAGTTTTTCCTGTGTGCTTATTTCGTTTTCAGTATACAGTAAAATGTGAAGATGTGCCTAAGCTTCCAGCCGTTAAGTTCCAGATAGGAAATCACACATACACGTTGACAGGAAATGACTATGTCCTGAAGGTGAGTTGCATTTCTAGGTGTGGATTTATATAAAATCATTGCACAAATACAGTAATATGTGCTGGCTAAGAACGGTGGATATGTGGTGTCATACAATATAAGCTGTACATAGCTTTTTGTTACTCAGTAGCAGCTGTATCTGAATATGCTTTTGTTTCATTTGTGTTTAACAGCATGGTACATCTATTGTGATGATTCCTACTTTGGTTTGGTTAAGGCACTCATTGCTTGCTTACTAAGTGCTATAGCTGTTACATGGGAGCTTTAAATATACCATCATATGAATTGTACACTACTGATGTATCAAAAAGAAGTTGGATTCTGTAGCGTGATATAGGCAGAGGTTCTTGATCAGACGCTTCACCACTTTTTAAATTTATCCCACCTAGGGTATCTCAGATTTGAAAATGTCAGCAAGGTGCAATTTTCATGAAGCAGTAATGGACAATCTTTATCACTGCATTGCTTATAGAAATTATTAAAACTGACACAGCATCAGCAAACAGTATCTAGATACTTTGCCCTTGCTGTCAAGCTATGAGGCTCTTGACTAATAGATGCAGATGCATATTAATTTTTTAGAGAGCTCAGCAGCTGGCATATTCGCTTATGATGGGCGCAGTTCACAGTACCTTGAGGAGATGGTTGCAGTGGAGCACTTTCCCACTATGACGCTTACTCCTGATGAGCCAAATTTATTCTTGTTTATTTAATTCACTTGCCACTGTTTATGACATGGCTAGGTTGTTATATGGGCAATCCAACCTCTTTGCTTCATTTTGATGTGCCACATGCACTAACTTGCACCTTAGTACTTGTTGCTAGTGTTAAGTCAGCTACTGGGTTTTACCAAGCAGTGTTTCGGCTTTACTGCCTCACTTCTGTGCATGACCCTGATGTTTTGTGTGGTGAAAGTAGAAGCTGTGATTTTTAACAGTGTATCTTGTTTCACATCAGTAAATTTTGCTGTTATTTCTTATGTTACAGCAGCACCTGAAGGTTTAATATTTGTTGTTCTGCTCTGTGCCATTTCAGATTACGCAGTTTCGTCGTAGCTTGTGTCTTTCTGGGTTTGTGGGGCTTGACATACCAGCCCCACAAGGACCACTCTGGATTTTTGGTGATGTGTTCATAGGCCGGTACTACACTGTCTTCGATTACGGTGCTGCACGTGTTGGCTTTGCTGAGGCAGCTGAAGTTCACTGACTCTTATGTTTGCTCTTGGTCCTCATTCACCAAGTTTTCTCTTTTCTTGGTGTTCATTGCTTGGGCATTAAACTTTGCTGGATGGATGAAAGCTTGTGTGTTATGACTCTGTGGTTATGTGAAATGTTTCTTTATTTATTATGTATTGTTCTTGTAAAGACCTAAGTGAATTAAAATCTGCTTATGCACCGCTGATAATGCTGTGCCGAAACAAGCCCCCTGCCAACTCAAAACACCTATTTTCAAAAATTTTACGGGTAAAGTCTTGGGTGAAACACCCTGTATATCGACTAACTTGAGTTGATGAAATTTGTTGGGCCGCTGAACAAGCAGTCAGAGATACGTTGCTTGATTGAAATTAATGCCCATCTCTGCTATGGAGCTCATTTTCACATTGCAACCAGATTGCAGCGTGCTCATGGAGTGTAGTTGCATTAATATGTTTAAGTAAAACCCTTTAAGTTGGATGGCTCAGTAGCTTATAGTTGTTGGGAGAAGTTGGGAGGGAGGTCACATCCGGTGGTCGATGCCGGTAGCGCGCACAAAGGCCCACAAGGATCAGGGTCTTTGGTGCCAGCAGAGTTCCGGGGCATAATACAATCCTGTAGGTAGCGGATATCTGGGGTAATGTGCTGGGCGCGGATTAGCTGTATTCCGATACACTCACATTAAAAGTGATATACGTTCAGAAGCGTTGCATTTTGGGCGAGTTATTGGTACTGCATACATATTGCGCCTGTGTGTGTCCCTTTTCATGTTGTGTCTTGTGTGTGCGCAGTTGTTTCCAAAAATGTCATAAATAGTCGGGCTCGTGCCCATGTCACGTGTAGAACAGGATCGACACTTGTAAATCCGAGGGATCATGATAAGCTTTAGGCAGTCGCCCTCTCTTGGCAGTATGGTTTCTGCACTTAGCAAAAATGTCGGCAGTGTATGCTGCTCCAGCGCGCGCGCTGTGAATGAGGACTTCATCTCGTATACGTAGGAGTGCTGGGTTTGACTGGGGTACATTCGCGAGGTCGGCATCGGTCCGCATGGCGGGCTGCAGCCTTCTGTTCGATGGGTACGTCGGGATAAATAAATGACGGCCACCGCCTCGGTATTCCATTGCTGGCCAGTGGCCGTATTGTCGATCAGCCAGTCCCCCCACGAGTTCGGCAGACCATCATTGTGGAGAAACGTGGGACGGTCGTCGGATTGCGGGCACAAAGGTAGATTTTTGGGAAACTGAGCGACAGTGGGTGGCGCATGCACAGAAGCTATGTCCCCAGGACGTTAGCTTAATTGAATCCAGCTATGGTCCATGCTAGGACCATAGAGCACGGCCCGGACCAGTCAAACCCTACAACGAAATCCTCTGCAAAAAACAGATTTAATCCCGGAAGGTACGGATTAATGTATGGTACGTGGGAAACGAGTTTCGAACCACCGCACTTGAGGACTGTCGTAAATATCGCAGCTGAGAACAATAAGATGAAAATGCCAGCGCCAGCCTTTCGGCAAGCGAAACCAAAGAACGAAACTGAAAACCGGGCATGTCCTTGTATGCTTCATTGGCTGAAGCCATAGACGCCATAGAGTTAACGGCCGAAGCCGATCTAATCCGTTTCGGGGCGTGCGCGCGGAGACGCGGCGCGTTGTTACTCCTTGCATGATTACACCCGAACTTATGAAATGCTGCTTGTTTACAGAGCGCAAAATAGAGTTTTGATTTAATTCTGACTGTTATATGCAGTACATCACATGACGCTTTTACAGAACATCTTGTCGCGGTGCTTGCGAGTGTCCGGATTCGCTATCCAGAGCGCTGCCATTGCGTACTGTTTCGTAGAGTTCTGCGGTGATCTAGTGATAGTAAGTGGCGCACTTGATAGCAATGCGATCGACTAGCTTCATCTACACATCGATCGACGACAGAAGCGCTGACGTTTAATCAAACACCGTCGACGTTTTTCTGGTTTCAGTGCACCGGATCCTCTATGGAGCCTACCATTACGACTAACGACATCCTCATCACTGAACACCTGTCAGTGCATGCTAACAACATTCAGAGGTAAATGCGCCGACGACGCGTTGCGTTCACGATATATGTAACAAAAACTGCCGACTTTTTGCAGGGGCGACATCGTCGTAGCTAAGTGCCCGAACAACCCGAAGCAGAACATTTGCAAAAGGGTCGTTGCTGTTCATGGAGACCATTTGATATACAGATCATTCAGGCATAGGGTAAGTTTGACTTCTTACGTATGTACAGTCGTCAGGATGGATGGATGGATACGGCTGAACCCTTTACATCGGGCGGTGGCTCAAGCCACCTAGCCATGTCTTGTGAAATTTCCTGTCTTGCTTTTAGCCACCAATCAGATAACCTTCGCTTGGTTACTTCTAACCTCTTAAAATCCACTTTCCCTTCACTATCCCTAAACCCCAAAGCCTTGGGTAAGTCAGCCCCGCTGCTTTCCACTGTAGGGTGAAGCCCTTTACAGAAAAGTATCAAGTGTTCAGCCGTTTCCTCCTCCTCTCCGCACGCAATGCACAAAGTGTCTATCTCCTGGTAGCTGACTCTATACGTCTTAGTCCGCAAAACTCCAGTCCTGGCCTCAAATAACAAAGAGCTTCCCGTACAATTATCATAGATATTTTCTTTGACAATTTCCTGTTTAAAGGTCCGGAATGTACCCAGTGCCGATTTCGTCAGCATCCCTGTTTTCCACAGAGCTCTCTCTGCTTCTTTAACCTTTTTCTTAACCGATAATTGCTGATTTGCCCCCTTACTGCTGTCCAGATATTTGCTTGTCAATTTTCTAGTTCGCTTTCTCCATTTCGTGTCAACATTCTTTATATACAGGTATCTGAAAACTTTCCTAGCCCACCGCTTTTCCTCCATCTTTCTCAATCGTTCCTCAAATGCTATCTTACTGCTAGCCTCTCTGCTCTCGAAAGACGCCCATCCCATATCACCCTGTACCCCCTGATTTGGTGTATTGCCATGTGCTCCCAAAGCTAACCTCCCTGCTCCCCGTTGTTTAATTTCTAACCTTGCTTGAACATCTGGTCTCATGCACAGGACCGCATTACCGAAGGTCAGGCTAGGGACCATCACCCCTTTCCGGATCCCTCTTACCACCTCATACCTATTGTAATTCCACAGTGCCCTATTTTTCATGACAGCTGCATTCCTAATAGCTTTATTCATTACATATTTTTCATGCTCTGTCAGATACTCAACACTGTTATTTATCCACACACCAAGATACTTGTACTCATTCACTACTTTTAGCACGAACTCCTGTATTCTATGCTCGCCGCCCTCTTCATTAAATATCATGACTGCAGATTTTTCCTTACTATACTTGAAGCCTAATCTATCTCCCTATGTACTGCATATGTCTAACAACTTCTGCAGGTCTTCCTTGTTGTCAGCCATTATCACTATATCGTCCGCGTATGTTAGTCTCGGTAATGTCTGTTTAATCAATTCCCCTTGCTTGAAAAAAGATAGGTTGAAGCCTAGTCCGCTCCCCTCTAGCTTGGTCTCCAACCCTTGCAGGTACAACATGAACAACAAAGGGGACAGAGGACATCCTTGTCTAAGCCCCCGCTGTATCTCTACAGGCCCTGATACATTTTTTTCCCATTTTATGAGCACTCTGTTACCTCTATATATATCTTTTAAAAGATTAATTACTCCATTTTCCACATCCAATGTGCCCAGTATGTCCCACAAATGCTCCTGAGTAACGCTGTCATAGGCTCCCCTAATATCCAGAAATGCTAGCCATAAGGGCCTATGTTCCTTTTCCGCAATTTCTATACACTGTGTCAATGAAAATAGATTGTCCTCCAACCTCCTTTGTTTCCGGAACCCATTCTTTAGTTCCCCTAACACCCCCTCGTTCTACACCCAAGCCTGCAGTCTATCCTTTATAATTTGCATCACCACCCCGTAAACCACAGATGTCACTGTTATGGGACGATAGTTACTTACGTCTGCTTTGTCCCCCTTTCCCTTATATATCATGTTCATTCTACTTAATCGCCATTCATCGGGGACTTTCTCATCCACTATCATTTTGTTCACTACCTGTATTAATGTTTGCTTGGATTTTGGTCCTAACTTCTTTATCAACATAATCGGCATACCATCTGGTCCTGTTGATGTGCCACTAGGAACCTTCTTCTCTGCCCTTTCCCACTCTCCTTGCTCAAGTGAAGCTATTGCTGTAACCGGTCTATCCTCCTTCGATAAATGTACCACATGCTTTGCTGAAAATTTTTCCGTCATCCTTGTTCCTATGTGTTTTATTGCTTCATCCCCTTCTAGTCGAATACCCTCATATGTAACAATAAACCTTTGTTCTAGCCTAGTTTTATTACTCATTGCATTTAGATGTTTCCAGAATTTTTGGGCTGCTTTTCTATCCTTTTTATTTACTTTTGACATCCATTGGGCACCCTTTCTTCTAATTTTCTCATTAATCAAATAGGATGCGTCCCTTGTACAATTAATGAAGGTATCCCATTTTCTGTCTACTTCGGGTTTTGGTTCCCCCCTCTTCTTGGAATATCTGTGTTCCCTGGACGCTTCCTGGCGCTTTTCTATTGCCCTCTTGACCTCCTCATCCCACCAACTCTTGGGTTTGCATCTTTTCCCTTTTAGCTTTACTCGCACCTTAGCTAGCTCTAGCTCCAGTAATCGAGTTAATTTGGTATAAGTCCATTCTGTTTCACTATCCTCAAAAATTACTTCCTCAATTTGTTTGGCTGCTGCTTCCAATTGCTTTTCTGAGTAAAAATTCCCCCCTGATTGTTCATCTTGCTTCAGTCCTACATTGCTTTTTCTTCTGAAGCTCAACTTGATACGCTTGTGGTCACTACCTAGACTTCTGGAACCATCTTCATCTATGCTCATTACCCCTAATCTATTATACATCCTCTGTGACATTAGTGCATAATCTGTCGTTGAGTGCAGACTCCCCGCCTCCCATGTTATGAGCCCTTCACACTTCTCGGTGCTGTTGCATACAACTAAATCATGCCTGTCACGCATGTCCTGCAGCATGCTTCCTGTCGAATCCGTGTACCCATCCAGGTCTTCTACGTGTGCATTCATGTCGTCTAATATAACTATCTCGCCCTGTCCTCCTAGCTCATCAATGTCGCTGGCAATACATTCTAACATTTTCCTGTTTTCCTCTTTGGCATTAACCCCTGTCCACAGGTATACAAAGCCAAGGAGTGTTTGCTTGCCTGCCACTGTTCCTTTTAGCCATAAATGTTCCCTGCATCCCAGTCTAACCCTTTGAAAATTCATACTTTTATGAATGAATGCCCCAATTCCACCTCCTTTTCTGCTGCCCTCTGTTCTATTGCAATATTCCCATGCGTAGTCTGGGTTACAGGGTGGTTGCTCCATGTCTCCAAGATGCGTCTCCACTAAACCATATACCATTAATTCCTCCTGCCTTAACTGTTCTTCTATTTCCTCCCATTTCAGTATATTCCTGCCACCTTGCATGTTAATGAAACCTATATCTGAATTAACTTGGCCCTGGCGCTTGCGTCTCTTTCTTCCCCTATGGTTCCATTGTCCGTTTGATCTTAATTCTTCCTTCTCTACACTGGTTCCTACAGAGCTCTGGGTCCCCCCAAAAAAGCTGTTGCCTGGCGACCTATCCTACTACCCACCTTCTTGCCAGTGGCACCACCGTAGTGGATGCCATCCTGTGCAAAAGCACGCCTGTCTAGAGCGCCGTGTTGCGGATAAAACTGGAATTTTGACTCGGCTCATCTATTGTTGACAGAGTGCAACTGCCAGGGCAAATTATGCGTCTGTGCCGCTTTGCTCCTATGCAAGCGTTGCTTCTAGAACCGTGTAGTACCTGATTAAGTTTCCTTGTGCGACAGCGCGGCGTCCGAGTGCTCCAGACGGGCGCGCTAGGCATTCCAGCTTGCATCCCAAGTGTCTGTGAAGAGGGTATCGATGCTCACTCTGCATGTTTTGGATGCAGATACCCAAAGGACATGTGTGGCTGGAAGGCGACAATAAGGCCAACTCGACAGACTCGAGGACGTACGGTCCCGTCCCGGTTGGCCTTATCAGGGGCAGAGCAGTGTGCAGGGTAAGCGTTTAGGTCACCGAGCACCTGTGTAAAAGCCGCTGTAGAAAAGCTATGAAAATAGATGCTTAATGCAGTACACATGGCAAGCGGTTTTTGTTTACTTGCAATTGGTCATGTGCAATCGATATCTCCGATCATTTAAAGGGAGCCATTCACACACACCGAACACCTGCCTTCCATGCAAGGAGTGTTTTTAATGTGCTGGCCCCCAAATTAGGAGAAATAGTGAAGTGCATAGTTTGACTGAAACAAGATCTTTTCTTTGCAGCATGCAGCTACATCTAACCAATTGATTCCTTCACTTTTTAAGTGCTATTGTTTCCAACGAACGGATGTGCATGATATGAAACCTTTCCAGATTTCTTGCCTAACCCATCTATTCCATTTGCACTAAACAGCATTGCTGCAAATGTTGGTTGTCAAGCTTGGGAATGCATTAAATTTCCTTGTGTGTCTGGTTCTTGCAGGTGTACCCATACAAGAGAGCTACATTTTTTCGAAAGGAGAGCCAGTAACCAAATGCACAATAAAGGCAGTCAGTGTTGTCCCAAAGCACGTTTATTCACAAGCTTCAAGACGGGTGCTGAACTTTTCACTGTGGAGCTCCACGGCCACGTCCGAAGCCTCCTCTCTGAAAAGGAAGGTGTTTCAGTTAAGTTTAGTAACACATTCGTGAGGTACTGGTAAAACATTTAGAAGTTGCTAAGCCACAGGAAGTTATTTGCAATAAGCTTGTCCACAACCCTAACTTCTACCACAAGTCACATCACACAGCTCCCTTTAATTTACTGACATCATGGCCCATTCAACATCAAGTGCATTAAATAAAAAGCCCCCACGGTAGCAAATTTTCAGTCCAAAGACTAAAATTGTAAACTTATGCTAGCAAGGTAAACCAGCTCCATTTCACATGCAAGTTACTGGAACTTGAGCCATGGAGAAACATGAGCTCTAAAGACTCCAATGAGCTGTACAGTGTCTAGAGAAAGGCCCAAGGTCACCATTGTCATGACTTGCATTTGTGTCAAATGTTCCATGCTGTACTGCTTGTACTGAGGTCATAGTACATACACGTTGGCACAGCCACAACTTCTTTTGGTTTCTTCAGTGTGGCAGAACTACAGAATGAAGCTGAACATTCCACTGGGGGGGGGGGGGCTGGTGCAGGCCACTGGTTCAAATTATCAAGGTTCTATTGTACACTAATGATGCATACTTTGGGTGCACAAAGCTCCATTTAGACAATAACAATACTAATAATAACAATAATAATACAGCCTTATAAATATGCACAACCTATCAGAAGCATACATTGGCTGATAAATGCATACATGAAACATGTAGGACCCAATAACTCATAGTGATAAGAGCACCAGGTTTGCTGAAAACTGCTCACCTCCCTTGCGTTCCTGATAAAACTGACTGCACTTGAAAAGCAGGATGTGCTTAATTATGGTCAACGCTTACGAAAAAAAAAACCCTGAAAAGCAGGGTCCTTCCAAAGCACTTAAATTCACTAATGCGGATTTCTACTCTCATGACACCATTCGGGCAGGGAAAGGCCACAGGAAGAAAGAACATTATGTTCTTGTGGCACTACACAAGTTTAAGTCAACCGCTTCTTTTTCAGTCTACTGATAGAAAAAATACAAGCTCAGCAACACAAGAGTTGAGAGGAAAACTACTGCCGTGCAGCGCACACAGCTGAATAATTGCATCCCACTATGTACATTGCTAATGCATCATTATATTCAATGACATTAATCACAAGTGCTCTATCTATAGTGTCAACACACACATAGTAAAATGAGCACATAGTTACAGTCGAACACTGCTGTTATATTTTTCAAGGGAGCGCGAAAAAAAGAAAGTACCTGCTGGGAAATAAAAAGCGATAGTGAAAAAGTGAAAAAAAAAAAAAATTAAATAAGTACATCATTGCCTTTTCATATTTTTTTAAAGTCTCCAGTAAAAGGAAAATGGGTCTCCTATGGCCCTCACCATTGTTTGCAGGCACAGAAAGTCCTAAACGTCCAGCAATGGTTTTCAGTCTGCCTAAGCAGCCGCAAACAGAAGAAAAGCAGCAGCGAAAAGGGCGGGCGCATGGAGTGGGCATAGTTTCTTCACATTTCAAACGTAGCATGTGGGAAAGGTGACGCAACTGCGGTGTGAGTGAGTTTGCATTTCATGGGTTTCAATGGGAGCTTGGAGAGGACTAGCCCATGAAAGCGCAGCACCTGGGAATGTAACAGTGGCGTTCTACTGTATGTGGTTGCATTTTGGCAATTCATACTCACGAAATCGAAGTTGGTGTCTGCTCCAGGTCCAACATCGCCCTTCTTGTCCAGACCTGACATGGAACACCAAATGCAACATTCAACGAAGAACCACAAGGCACAACAGCACTTTTTCACAACTTTTCACTACAAAAAAAAAAAGCCATGGCTGCAGCCTCCATAGTCACCCGAGTGCACTAAAGTGCGTGTTGAAGGCATCAGCCATTCCTATAGCGGGAACTTCTCTTGCCACAAACTCTTGCCCCAATCCACAAGAGTGGTATCATCCCGGCATCTGCCTAATGCTACTAGACAGTTTTAGTTGACCGGAGAGACGGTCCCGCTCCACTCACGGTAGCGGAGCGCTGTCACCGAAATAGTTTTTTGTTGCGTATGAAACGAGTTTCCCACAGCAAAGGAGGGCTCTCGTAAAGCCCTTTGTGAAACTAAACTGGAAGCACTACATTCGATAAATTATACAAAATTATACACGGTCATTATTTCTTTTTATACTGTAAAACATACTCTTTTAATGTGGTTGAAAATAATTTAGGCAGCAGAAATGTTTTTAACACATACTGATTTACTTCGACAGGTCGGGTCTTCCCGATATCCAAAGCAAGCCAACAGCAGCTCTAGCCAAGGCTGTACTACAGTCGAGCCCACTTATAACGGCCCCACTTAAGATGAACTTTCGCTTATAACAAATGAGACCTGCGCAACCGTCAAAATATGCATTGTTTCAATGGCATAAAATCACGCGTATAACGAACGTCATTAAGCCCTGCTGGTCGGTTACAGTGAACGGACGGCGTAAACCCTGCACCGCAATGCGAGATAACCTGCCTCCGACCCCTTTGTGAGACCGGTGCGCGGCATGTTTTCCCGCGACCCATCGCAGGCCAACTGCCTGCCTCGTTTCGCACCTTCCAACATGCCCTCCCGCCCCTTATCGCAACTCTGCTCCCCTGTCCTCACTCTCTTGCAAATCCGCGCGTGGCCTCGGCGATCAACCGCACCGCTGCCGATCAAGGAGGTCACGCTCCGTGAAGCGGGCCTTCCGTGGCAGCCAAGAGGTGGCTGCACTGACGCCCCTCATTGGTCTCTCCGCTGCCGCTGTGCAATCTCTATCCTAAGCTTGACTGGCCTGATTGCCACCTGTGCACGTTGCACGTCTACCCCATCGCGTGCTTTTGTCACTCTTGTTGCGGCGCGGACGTTTCGTTGGCTTCGTTCAAATCTCGGGCCCTGGTTGTAATTCGGGATGGCGAACGGGAACACCGTGCCCATTTTCATTGTATGCAGTGGTAGAGATGATGAAAGCAGCTTGGGCGGAGGTGACGGCCACTGGCAAGCGGAACTGCTTCCGCAAGGCCGGCTTCGTCAACACAGTGTCTGATGCCGAGCCTGATGCTTCAGAAGATGACCAGCCTGGCGGCGTTTTGTGGCAGCGCATCGTCGACTCTGGCATAGGGGGTCATGACATTGGTTGGAATGATTTTATTTCTGTCGATGACGACTGTGATCGCGGAACCAAGCACGGATGAGGGCATTGTTTCTGAAGTGCGGGATGTGAGTGACGCGGAGGAATCGGATGAGGATGAAACTTCGGAGCCAGCACCCATAAGCGTACCTCTAGCAATGTGCTACATAGAAAGCCTCAGACAACTTGTCTATGCCAAGGGCCTCGGCGATAGCACGCTTCTGCTTTAAATAAACTGAAAACCTCCCTCATCGGATCTGCGCTGCAGAAACAGACGACCATCACGGACTTTTTCGCAAAGAAAAAATTTTGTGCTTTGACAAGCAACTGTCTTTAAAGCTGTGGTCCACTTACTACGAACTTCGGGATATAACGAACGGACTCTGCGTGACGCTCATGTTCGTTATAAGCGAGCTCGACTGTAGTTTTTCCCCGACGTTGATTTCACGAGCCACTGTATGCATGTACGTACATCTTCTACATTTGCTACATCTACAAAGTCGATGCCAAAGCTGAATTAGCACCGCTGGTGAAAAAAGTCCGACGAACTCTGCGTGCTTGCCTCGCTGGGGGCAGCCATCTTACTCCGCTGCCGGGGGCCCGTCTCACTAGGCTCGCTCCACTAGGGTTGTCAGCGAGCGGAACGGGAGGTGCGCTCCAGTAGCCTGCTCAGGGCCAAGCGGGCTGCACATGCGCAGTTGTGTTCCCGCTGGGCTGCCTGAGCTGAGTGGGACGCCGCTCCGGTCAACTTAAACTGTCTCCTACTGCCTGCTACAAATTCTGATCAGCTCAGTCTTGAGTAAATGATCTGGTTGGCTTAACCCGCAAAACAGAAATTTAAACGAGTAAAAAGGCCCACCGCTTTCTTTCCCAGCTGCAGCAAAATTCAAACAGAGAATATCTACAGCTAATGCTCGACCAAACAAGAACTAAGGAAGAAGTTAACAGACCTGGCGCCCTCCTGTAGTCGCTGCGGTCATCTGCCGTTTTGCTCTGCATGTCTTGTGTCACTGCAACAGCAAAAGAAATGGTTGATTGTAGCATTTGCAGCCAAAATAAGCAGCTCTAAGTCACAATGCTTTGCCCTGCTTGATGCATATTATGAAAATATTGTGAAATGCACACTCCAAAAACAACCCATGGTTGCTGCTTATCATACCTGGAGTGAAAATTCTTAAAAATGCAACAGTGTTCATGCTCTACAGGATGGATGCATGGAGGAAATCATCCTTCTTTTAACCTGCCCTAGCTGTAACACTGAAGTAACACAGATATTATGCCATTTTCACTCACCCAACATTATATACACTTTGCTAGCAGTGCACACTGTGCATATACTGGCAAAGCAAAGCAAAATTCCAGCTACTACTGTCCTTTAATTTGCGCACCTGCTTTCTGCAAGCAAAAATTTCAACCAGCATCTTAGAAGGGATACCGAGGACCAACTAAGTCAGCCTGTAGAGGTAGATTACCGTATTCTAATTACACAGGATACTAAACTGTGCACTAGCTTTTATAAGCTAGAATCAGTCAAAAAAGGAAGCACAGGTATCGCTGCCAGCGGCTGTTCTTGCAAGTAGAAAGTGTTGAGGCCAAGAGAGTTTTGTGTGTACCAATCCCCAAGGCTAGGCTACAAAGGCACTTACTTCCAAGTAGTGATCACGGTCCTTTAAATGCTTGATGTCATGAAAGCTTTAAATTTCATATTTAGAGCAGTAAATTCATCTTTCACTGCCCTACAAACATCAACATAGCCAGAAAGAGCCATACAACTGATTTTACTGAGAACAAAAACTAGTTGTCTTCAGTGTCCCTTTAAGAAGGGGGACTGGGTCATAAGAGCAGAAAATTTGAGAATATATCAATTTTAAAATTTTGTCACGTGCATATTCACAAGGTTCTTTTCCACCGACAAGCGATGTCCCTGTTCCCAAATTAGAGACTCTTTAGACAAGATAATGACCACAATATGTTCTGCAGTTGACGATATGTGCAACACACCAAAAAAATGGCTGTAGGTTTCCAAGTGACGATTATCAAAGCTAGCTGTGCTGTGCCACAAAAGAATTTGCCTTCACCACTACCTATTAGGAGCAATGCCTGCACCCATCAAATGCAACAGAATAACTCATCTGCATCAATGAAAACAAAATGCCACCACAGACCACTTACCAGGGAAAGTGAACTGCCATGTGCATTGTTGAGAAGGCAAGAGAGGCCAGCACAATACCCCATGATTGGCCATGAGCCTACATATGGGACTGTGTTCTCAAGTGGTTAGCTTGGCATTGCACAACACAATCAGCAAACAAACACTGTGGCTGTCTTTTTTCAGGGGGGGGGGGGGGGGGGGGGGGGGCGGAATGCAGTGCATGCTTTGACAAGTGAACAGCTGTCAATTGAACTTGCAGCACACCAGGTGGGAATGCCAACCACTCACGACATAGCCTAGGATCTTGGCCCTGCCTTTCCAACATGTTACTATGTGAAGGGCATCATTAGCAGAGTGTGTGAACTACAAAAGAGACCCTGCCCATCCGCCCACCAGTGCTTAGCTAGTGCGATGCCCTACCATGGCAAATTAAGCACACTCACTCTTCGGCCTTCGGCTTGGCGCCTCTTGGCGAGACTGCTTCTTCAGCGTGGCAGGCACAATTTCTGGTGGCAGGTGCAGGAAGTCACGCAGGTACTGGATGCCCTCATTTGTGAGGTACCAGTAGTAGTGGCGCCAAGCAAACTGTTCCTTCACATAGCCGCGTGACTTGAGGGACTGCAGTGCCTTGATCACTTGGAGGTTTGGGATGGCCTCCAATTCTGGGTGCTTGGGCGCATGGAAGTCCTTTTTCGCCACAAGCACACCCTCCTGAAAATAGCATTTACACACGAGCCAATTAAATGTGCAAACACTGCAGGTTGCATGAAAAACAAAGGCAGGCTTGACATTGTAGTTCCTGTAAACTAACAATCGCATTCCTACTTCAATCTCAGGGAAGAATGATCCCTTGGTGTGCTCAGATTAACAGAAGCATGAGTCATGGCAGTCAGTCGGAAAGCAAAATGCTGTCAATGCGTCAGGACTGTGGATAAATTCCCACACCACAGCATAGTGGGGTAAGGCTGTAAGCGCTCAAAGATGCAAAAACTATCGCTGAGCCTTTCTAATTGCAGCATTTAAATAGGGTTACCGATTTCTAGTGAGCTAAGTGTTATGCCTGTCAGCTTGTGTTTGTGGGCCATCAGAATATGAGGTACAAACTTTTCTACTCTGAAAAGCTTTGCTCTCTCTTTTTGGTTAAACAATGAGCTTTAGACAATGCGCTTACCCTAGGTGGTAATGTCACAACTCTGCGGCAAAATGGACGGTTGGGCCGGCACCCACATTTACGCCACCTGCTAACTGAAGCTCGTTCAAGAGGTACGTTGAATGATCCGATTTAAGCAAACACAGCATGCACCGGCTACATGAGCCATAAAGCTCTTACATGGACGGAGATTACATTATTTCATGCAAGCCTTTGACAAACTCGAAAATGACCTCCGCAAACGTGAAGATTCCAGTTCCCCTAACACAATGGGAGTCTTTCGGCGGGACGCCGACGAATGCGACTCAATTATGCGCTGTTAAAACAAATTCTTACCTTGAAAAGGTATTCATAGATGGCGACGCGATTCTTCTTGGGCATCAACATGGTGAAGCTGCAGAGATTCGTGCAGAACCAATGACACAAAGCTCACATCAACAGCCTTATGAAGTTGACTACACTGTGAACAGCGACTCGCTGTGTTCAGACAGAGAACCCGCAAAATGCACAGTCCACGCGTATTCAATTACTTTTGCAGCACGCTAAACCCCAGCACACAGACTACACAGCAGCACGCAGACCACACAGCAGCACTCGCAGCAAGCCGCTTGAACAGGCGTGATCCGTCCAGGCCCGGGCGACTAAATCGAATTACAGTCTAACAGCTGCTTAAACAGAACGACACAAACCAACAGGTCCACAATCAACGTCTTGAATTACGTGCGAATTCTGCAAAAATTACGTTAATATGGGCTTCGATTACTTCGATTCGTTACTCACCTCTAGAGTCAAAAAGCTCCCGACATGAAAGCTAAGCGGAAAAGGAACCAATGTCGCAGGAAGCACACTCTCAAACGCAGGCGATTTCCGGTTTTCTATAACTCTGCGTTTGAGAGTGCGCCAACCACGTGGTCACGCATCACGTGATGAATATAACAAAAACAAAAATGTAGCCGCCGTCAGCACTCGACTCAGCACCGTCAGTCCATGGCCAGTCGGCCAGCCGCTGTAGTATGCGCGAAGCACCGCGAAGGCTGAGGGTGCTACTTAAAATGATACGCTGATGGAAAGATAGCAGCCTTACCATCAATTATCGGCCGTCGAACTAAATACATTTCTAGTCAAAGTCGGATGGTGCCAGCTAGAACAGTGAAACACTGCTAGAAGCTGGTAGGCAACCAAAGAGGACCAAGCGGATCGCGGCGAGTTTCGGGATCACACATGTGCCCCAGGAAAGCATTGCCGGTGCTAAGGCGTCAGCGTTCGTGTCATGGGTTCTGTAGTACACCTAATATTGCTGTCATGTCTTATCATTCCACTCGTCTCATGCGAAAAATTCAGCGACCACAAGTTGAGAGTGTACAGGTAATCTTTTGATTCTTTCACTATCGCAATCGTCTCTCCCAATGTTTACGTAGCATAGTGTATGTGTTGACATTAACGGAGCGTACTTAATGTTTATATGTGCAGTACTTGTTCGTGGCCTGTCACTGTTCTTGCAGCAGGGGTACCGTGCATATCGAGCTAGAAGCAACAGTTTTAAAAGTCTCATTTTGTTGTTCCTAATGTTTGTGATGCAAGTAGCTTGCATTCGCTAAGTTGCCAGTCTGCCCATCTGCTTCTGTGAATATTCAGTTGCAATCATGCCTTCGTTACAAGTTAACTAATGCGGTGTCATTTTTAGCTCAACCAACTGCTCGCTTGTCTTCCCATTTGAGGGCGCCAATGTTTTAAACAAACTCTAGGTATAAAAAGCGTCACCTTTAATAAAAACTCTAACCATGTGTTTGGCGCATCATAGCCTCAGCTGTTTTGCGCCATTAAAATCAATCTAATTAACTAACCATCCATTTGAGGGCGAACTTTAATTGCCTTTGTCAGAAGGCTTGATAAATTTGTTTAAACGCTGCTCATGGACATAGAGTGCTGCTGATACATGTGCAGATTTCAAGCAATAGGTGTAACAAAGCCATATTTGCAGTTACAGCATTGATGCAATTTTAGAAGGACGTTTTGAAACATATGGGCTCACGTCAATTCTTTTCTCCCTGCATGATATACATTACACTGCAGCTGACATAAAAGGAGTTAAAAGAAATACTGTCACGCGTGAATGCGGGAGATCACTGACCTCAAGAGACAGCGGCGTGCTTCGACGAACGTTGTTGTTGTTGTCCACATACAATGGCACATGCCCACATAGGGGGATTGGCCAAGAATTGGCGGGCACAGAGAGTTTTTGAGGTAAATAATTCCTGGACGAAATTAAAATGAATGGTGAGGAGGGAAGAAGTAAACAAAAAGGAACAACGAAATGAAACGGGAAATGCATAACACACGCAGGAGATCGAGACTGATGTTTATAGCCGAGTAGTTAAATGATAATGATAATTGTAAGAATAAAAATAATATTGAAAAAATTAACAAGGTAGCCGTCTTGATTCCATTAAAAATTTTTGCACGGCAGTAAAAACAGACTTGTGGCTGTACCCAAGTATGGTGGCTCCAAACGGCAATAAGTCTGGGCTGTTCAAACAAAGGCCAAGCTGTTGTAGAGGTTTCTCTAAAAACCGTCTTTGCATCATGGTGTACCGGCGACAAAACAACAAAAAATGGTCTATGGTTTCGTGCTCACCAATAAATACGCAAACGGGATTAAGTGCCAATCCAGACCTGTGCAAATAAAAATTTAAGGGTGGGATCCGGCAGCGGAGCCTTGATAGAGATACCTCAACCTGCCGTGAATGGCATGATTGCCTGCTCCATGAATACCTCAGGTGCAGGTAATCATCGGATCTTAAAAGAGATCCAGTTGTCATTCTTAAGAAATTTTGTCGCCGGAACCTCGCTGCTGTAATGTATGCTGTAGCCGGAGTGATAGCACGGGGCCATTGAGAGACGCCTTTGCCAGGCAGTCCGCTACTTCATTGGCTGTCGCACCGCTATGACCTGGCACCCATATCATGTGAACAAGGCTCAAATGCGGAGGGAGTAAGGAATGGAAGGTGTTTAGAATTGGCGAATCTACAGCCGAAGCAAGGTACGAACACAAAGAAAGAGAGCCTGTAATGACAGCCACTGAAGAGAAAGCTGACTCTAGTTTGCGAAGAGCAAGCACCACCGCCAGAAACTCCGCTTAGAAAATTTGGGTGTAGTCGGGGAAGCCGCACAGAAAAAGACCAATCTAGAAGCGGGCAATATATTCCCGCCCCTGCCTTTTCATCACATTGGGATGCGTCAGTAGCTATCGTTAAGCTAATAGGTAGGCTTTGTAGATGGTCTTCTAATAATCCATTTAAAATGCGGGGTGGTAAATAAAGCAGCTGAATGGACTAGTTGGTTTTGCATCTTAGTGAAAAACAGCGCACAAGCAAACACAGACAGAAAGAAGGGGACAAGCGCTGAACTAGCAACTGAGGTTTTATTGAGAAGCATGGCGAAATATATACAGCACAGCATACAGCATTCAAAAAGCATATAAACAGCACATAAAAGGCGGATAAGAAGCCAGCATCCAAACTCATCGCTTAACGTCGCATATCCAAGAATTCCATCTCTTTTGTTGAAAGAAGGATAGACGGGGTGCTGACACATGAGTCCTCCGCTTTTGCTATCGCCCTAGCCTCGATAATTTCCCTTGTTATCGTGCACTTGTTTCGTGCCAGGATTTTGCAGCCGTGAAGGTCGGATATGCAGGCAGGTTTATGATTGCAACGGTGACAGTGCTTAGCCAGAAAACCTGATGAAGCAATGGATCTTACATTGTTGTTATGCTCAATCTAACAGGACTTGTAACACACATAGACAAGAGTGAGAATTTGTCATTACAAATGTTTTTCGCCGCCAAAACGCACAAGCCAGAGTGCCCTTTCAGGGTCATAGTGTCGGAACGTGGGACGTGGCAAAAGAGCATTGGAATTTTCTTGCAGGACCAGCTGAGAAAGCTTACCTTTGATGACCCGTTCCTAATCAGAAATTCCAATGAAGTTGCTAACTATCTCAATTCTGTAGAAGGAAAATCAGTGACGGCCTTTTCTATTGACATCAAGGATTTGTTTTATTCACTCCCGCATGATAGATTAATGTCGTGTGTAGAAACGTGTATTGATAAGGCAGGAGCTGTTGCATTCCAGAATGTGTCGGGTATAGATGTAGGGGGCTTTTTGGAACTATTGCATCTTTATCTGACATCTACATATGTAGACTGGGGAAAAAACACGTATCTACAAAAGCAAGGTGTGTGTATAGGCTCATGCATAGCGCCCTTGTTGAGCGATTTATTTCTGGCTGAGTGTGACAATGTGTTGTTAACACGTCTGGACGGCTGCCAAGTTTTAAACGTGGCACGATATGTTGACGACTTTCTGATTATAATAGAAAGGACAGACCGACCTCTTGACGAAACTATCGGGAGCATTCTAAAAATATTCGAGGAGTGTTTAAACCCCCTAACATTGACCAAGGAACTGCCTCTGGATGAAAGCATCCGTTTCTTGGACTTAAGCCTCCGGTTTACGAACAACCATGCCTGTTGGATTTATGATCCTAGGGGAAAAAAGCCGATACTTCCGTACGATTCGGCACACTCGAAATTGGTGAAAAGGGGTATTGCTAAGCTTTGCTTTCGTAATGCATTAAACAGGTCGTGTTTTCACACAGTTGAGGAAAGCCTAATGAAACAAACTGCCCATCTAGGTGCGGCTGGCTACCCCAGTGAATTGCTAGTGTCAGTGGCGGAAGGTGTTCTAAAAGAGAAAAAAGCGTAAGGGCAGATGGGATGCAATCAACAAAAGGGACAAAGAGATGATAAACAAAAAGTTGTGGTCATCCCTTATATGCATAAGATCTCGCACAACCTTAAGAAAATAGCCAAGAAGGCCGATGTTAAGGTTGTGTTTTCTGCCCCAGAAAAACTAATAAAACTGTGTAAAGCGACAAATGCAATGAAAAAGCCTCGTCCTGGATGCAAAATCAACCACCAGAATCCTTTTGTTGCATGTGATCAGGGTGTTGTTTATGAAATTAAGTTACCGTATGGAAGCAGATACATCGGCCAGACCGGTCGGTGTCTTAACGAAAGATTACTGGAGCATAACAACAATGTGAGATCCATTGCTTCATCAGGTTTTCTGGCTAAGCACTGTCACCGTTGCAATCATAAACCTGCCTGCATACCCGACCTTCACGGCTGCAAAATCCTGGCACGAAACAAGTGCACGATAACAAGGGAAATTATCGAGGCTAGGGCGATAGCAAAAGCGGAGGACTCATGTGTCAGCACCCCGTCTATCCTTTTTTCAACAAAAGAGATGGAATTCTTGGATATGCGACGTTAAGCGATGAGTTTGGATGCTGGCTTCTTATCCGCCTTTTATGTGCTGTTTATATGCTTTTTGAATGCTGTATGCTGTGCTGTATTTATGTCGCCATGCTTCTCAATAAAACCTCAGTTGCTAGTTCAGCGCTTGTCCCCTTCTTTCTGTCTGTGTTTGCTTGTGCGCTGTTTTTCACTAAGAAAAAAAGGGGTGGTAAATGCTTAGCGTTTTTCGGGAAAATGTCGTCACAGACAATTTCTACAGAGTGCCCACTGTTTTTTGTCGGAAGGATGTTAGACAAAAGAATATTTAAAGGTTCAAACAAATTTTGTACCATAACTACCTGCGGGGTATGAAATCTGGGCCAGTGGACTCCAAAAAAAGGAAGTCGGCTGGCAATAAAAAAACGGACAAGGAGTGGTGTAAATCTGATTCATATATCCTTAGGTACATCTGAACAGTTAGGAATTGTAATCTAGATGATAAAGGAGGAATACGGGCTTCAAGATAAAGCACGTTATTGGCCACCCATTTGGGGAGGCCAAGGCACAACCGAAGCGCCTCCCGCTCCAAAATAACGAGCGGGTGAATTTTATAAGCAGCCGTACCAGAAAACAGCACAGATCCAAATTCTAAAATTGGTCGGACATACAAAACATATACCAGCAAAAAGGCATCTCTCCGCATTCCTGACCGGGGATTACTTAATCTACGCAACATGCCCACAGAACGAGCCCCTTTCGCTGCGACATGGTCAATGTGGGAGCGCCATGTGAGGCTGTCATCATAAATGACACCAAGATATTTTAATGACTTAACTTCAGGAATATTTTGTCGCTGGTAACTGAGAGACAGATGAACAGGATTTTTCATTTGAAAAACAAGTACAGTGCACTTATTTACATTTAAGGTCAGACGTAAGTCACTCAACCAACTTTCAAGCAAATTCAGGAACGATTGCAGGCGCACATAGAGAGATTGAATGTCAGCTGCAGCAGTGAAAAATGCAATGTCGTCCGCATAGACAAACGTGCGAATGTTTTGATGGCTGGAAATGGAGCTCATTAGAATATTAAAAAGCACAGGCGACAAGACTGCCCCTTGTGGAACACCTCTGGATATATCTCCCAGAATTCACACCATTTAGTATACAAAAAAACTCTGTTTTCAAGGAACGCGGATATGCACGCAAGTAAGTAATTCGGGAACTGCAGAGTATATAATCTTTGCAACAATATGTACTGTTCTACGCTGTCATAAGTTATGGATACATCTAATGTCGCCAACGCAGCATGCATTTTTTGGTGCCGCGCAAGACGAATGTGACTCTCAAGATCGATGTGAGCATTCCATATGGAACATTTTTGACGGAAACCAATTTGACAGGGACTAAGGATATTATTATGGTCCACAAACTCCGAAACACGTAGGAGTATGACCCTTTCAATTAACTTAACCACGTTTGATGTCAATGAAATGGGTCTAATATTATCCAGAGAATAGCCACCACCATTGTTTTTAGGTAAAGGGATCACTTTTGCGATTTTCCACTCAGGAGGAATCTATGCATGTTTGATTGAAAAATTAACCAACTGCAATAAGGATGTAGGGGACTCCTCAAAGAGGATCCTTAACATTTTTGATGTTACCCTATCAGGGCCAGGAGCAGCAGTTGGTAACCTCAACACTATCGGGGAAAGCTCAGGAAGGGTAATAGGGGGACATGTTGAAACTGGTCCACTGACGCCACAAATGCGAAGCGCAAAGGAAGTACAGAGGCGAAACGCTGCTCTAATCCTTTGGCAATTGTCTCAACTGTTTCTATTGCTTCTTGCAGGGTCAAAACACATGAGGGTGAATTTTCTGATACCGGAATCTTTTTCCGCAATCTTAAGAAACCGAAAACCAAAAAGTGCGCGACGATTTCCTGATTTTGATAGGAAATCAAAATGCTCAGATTCATAATTTTCTTTCGCTTGTGAGACTGTGCGTTTAAAAGTAGCCGCTATGAACTTATGATCATGCCAATTTTTTGGGCACTGATTGTGTAGGAGCTTCTACCATGCAGCCTCTCTGCGTCTGTAATCCCGCGAGCAATCTGCATTCCACCGTCTAGCCGAGTGCTCCCTCTTGATGTATGTACCAAAAATTCGGACTTCTTTCGGCATTCCTCAATAGCCAAGCATATGCCTTTTGCTGTATGTTCTTCAGCAAAATTAACCGCTGAAGCAAGAGTTGAGCGCAAAGAGGACTGAAACTGGTCATAGTTTATATATGACCTCAGCTGAGAGCACGCCGGAGTTAAGCAGCAATTAACATCATAAACGATAGGTATGTGATCGCTAGATGTTCCACAATCCACAGTCGACCAATTGAGTACAGGAACGCTAGGGCTGGTGAAAGTTAAATCTAACACAGATTGAATTTGTGCGCGGAGAAATGTGGCCGAACCTGAATTCATACACGAAACGTTGTTATCAGTAACCCAATCCCAAAGGCGCTTACCAGAGAAATATGTCCTAAAGCCCCACAACACATGATGAGAATTAAAGTCACTGACCAAGAGAATTGACTTCTGACAATTTAGGGGCAGGAGATCTAGCAGCCTGGTATCGTGCACACTGCAAGTAAAATAAACATTTATTAATGGAATGGATAGCACCGTGGAATTTCAAAGTCTAAAGCCAATAACTCACAGTCTATGGTAGAGGACTGAAAAGTAATCATAGCCCTGTGACAAAATTTAGAAGAAACTAGTATAAGTAAGCCTCCTCCTCTTGACTGTCGATCTTGTCGAAATGAATAATTTTGCAAATGGAAGTGTTTTTCAGATGTAAGCCAAGTTTCTTGTAAAATAATTATGTCTGGATTATGTTGAGATATAAGGTACAGCAAGTCTGTTGAAGCTGAAAGAAGTGACCGACAGTTCCACTCGAGAACTCTTAGCACCCCTATAATTGAGAAATCCGGGCAGCAGCATCTGCCTGCCCTAAAATAGTTTCCTTCGGCTTAGAGCCAATCTATTGCTTCTTTGATTTCGGCTGAGGATGTGAAGAAGAAGGGTTAGACATGGGGGGTCCGCTGCATTTGAGGATTCGCGTATCCGAATCCACCATCTCTTCATCATGAATAATTTGAGCATTATCTGAATTAGTGGACCGAGGAAGTGGAGAAACAGCAGTTACTTGTTCTTGGGTCTGAGACTGCTCAGGCAAGGAGTGTTGGGTCATTAACGAAGGCATGGCTGACCATGGCAGAAGTCATTACAATTTGCATGGTCTGGGTAATGTGCGTTGCCAGAGCATTAGATATGCACTCTGTGACAGTGGACACTATCCTGTCCACCATCTTAGCCATAGAGGCTTCTACAGCAGTCACTATTGCCTGAGAGATAGACGAATCTAGCATCACTCCTGAACGGGCTGACACACCTGGATAGCCGTGAGCTCTCTAATTTATGATATTGCCTCGCGCCGCGAACAGCGTTTGCGGTCGGTGATGTCTAGAATTTGCAGTTCATGATGCCGAGCAGGACAATCCATGGAATTTGCAGCATGAGATCCACCACAAAGGCAACACTTCTCGTTTTGATCAGAGCATAAATTTGCTGGATGGGGTCATTGCCGCATTTGCAACAGCGCAAGGTGGACTTGCAGCCACGAGCACTATGGCCATATCACCAGCAATTGCTGCACTGCAGTGGCTTAGACGGAAGGGGATCTACCCGGAAGATTAGGGGCCATGCTTTTATTTCTGAGGGGCAGGCAGTACCTGCAAAAGTGGCAATAACCGTTTCCGTTGGCACCTGCTCATTGTTCACCTCCCGGCTACAGCGATACACAGCAACAACACCCGCTGCAGAGAGAAGGTCGAGCGTCTCAACTGGAGACAAGCAAGAGTCCACACCGCGAACCAAACATTTTGTACAGGCCAGATGAGATAGAATGAAACTGTTTACCGAAAGTGACCCAAAAGATGAGCAGTTTAGAAGATCCTTTACGCATGACAGGTCTGGTGAACGGCACAGATTCCCGCCACGTCCAAACTGCCTTACCTCAGTGATTGCCTCATAAAGGGAAGTGGCCGCCTGGAGAGCAGCTCGAACAGGCCCTGAATTGTTAAGTTTGATAGAACCACCATCCTTTGGCACCAGCGCCACAGGAATGCTGCGGACGCCGGATCGTTGAAAAGCTTCCAGAGGCATCTCATGAGGTGGTAGGGAAGCCAACCAAGGGGACCTCCCCTGGCCGGGAGACTGCGTAGACATTACCTGTCATTTAGAATCTCACCGCGTGCGTTATCCACACAAGAAAAAAGGTGCAAAGGCACAGGGGGAAAAGGAAAATGGGACCAGCCGCCCAATACTTAGCCAATCCCTCGTCTTCCAACAACGTGCAACAGCTGCCAGCTCAGGCACGGGCCTCATCCCTTATGACCAGTTGCGGCCACTGTCCTGCGATGGTGTGGACACTTGGGGCAGTTTCTCGCATTCACACGTGACGCGACGAACGTCTTGGCCACAGCTCCAGATCACTTCTTCTTTTGAGGCGGCGCGTGTTAGCGGAATGCACTGTGTCACTGGCCCCCCGGAAAGAAAGAGCATCGTCCCGATGCATAACCTGTGGGTTTAAAAAAAAAAAGTTCACTGAAAAAAAGAAAGTGCATGCTGTGCGCACGAAAGTCCAGCTCTACCGCTATCACTCGTAGTAAGGCTTGAGACGGACAACGTGTACCACCTCAGGGCGCAGGGATCACAGAGACTTCTGAAAGCCGCCGGGGAATGATCTCATAGTTGAGGTCTCCAATTGGCCTGATCACTTTGTAAGGTCCAAAATACCGGCAGAGGAGCTTTTCGCTAAGTCCGCGTCGCCGAATGGGAAACCAGACCCACACACGGTCTCCTGATGTGTACTGAGCATCACGGCGTTGGAGGTTATAGTGTTGAGCATCTCGGCATTGTTGGTTGAGAATCCGCATTCTGGCCAGCTGACGAGCCTCTTCAGCGAGGTGCAGGAAGCTGTGAAGATCCGCATTCGGGTCGATGTCGTCCACATGTGGTAACATGGCGTCCAGCATCGGGGTCACATCGCGGCTGTAAACGAGGCGGAACGGTGGCATGTTTGTCGTTTTCTGTACGGCCGTACTGTATGCGAAGGTGACGTATGGGAGCACTTCGTCCCAAGTTCAGTGCTGAACGTCGACATACATTGAGAGCATGTCACCTAGCTTTTTGTTTAATCGTTCCATTAAACCATTCGTCTGAGGGTGGTAGGATGTCTTTCGGTGGTCTGTATGACTGTGGCGTAAAATCTGCTGCAGGAGGTCAGCCATGAATGCTGTACCCCTGTCGGTGATTAGGATCTGCGGTGCACCGTGACGCAAAACGATCTGATGGATAAAAAATTTTGCCACGTCAAGTGCTGTGGCGCTTGGCAGGGCTGATGTTTCCGTGTATCGTGTCAAATAGTCAGTTGCAACGATGATCCACTTGTTTCTAGAAATAGAAAGAGGGAATGGGCTCAGCATGTCCATCCCGATCTGCTGGAAAGGCCGCGATGGTGGTGCTATAGACCTCCTGCATGTTTGTAAACAAACGAGGTGGCGCTGCAGTCGCTAGCGAGCTCGTGGTAGGCAAAAGGTTGGGGAGTGGCGTCGCGGATAGGTGTTGAGCGCGGGTTTTCAAGGCTTGTAGGCGCGTTTCCAGTTTCTGCGAATCATAGCAATGGTCGATGCTTCCAACTTAGTAATTCGTTGAAGTACACGAGCTCGCGTTGGCCACGTGCGGCCTATAAAGAGAAATAGTTTGCCACTGTATTGTATATATGGTTAGTAGTAAACGTGTAGAAAGCGTTCCTGCCGTTTATTTATGCGCTAGGCATTGAATAAAACAAGTTTTGACACTGCACTAGCCGGAATGATTTTACTTCGGGACAGTAGTGAGGGGAAGTGCTGGCGTTGTTTCGTCGGAGCAGACATGCGCTCACTGTCTGCTGACATACGTACGTGTCGCGCTGCGCGAAAAGTGGGGACAGCGTCGTGTCCCCGATCTCCTGTCTCGCTTAGCGCTGTTATTAGCCGCATGACCACGCACCAGCCAGGCCGACTTGTCCTCTTGTTAAGCTGGTCGATTTGATGAAAATTTTTGGTTTCTAGAATTATTCTCTTTCCTAGCCCTGAAGTCTAGTTTCGTGACGAAAAATTATAGCAAAATATTGAGTACAAATTTATAAATTACGCTTTTTAGAAGTGTGGTCGTCAAAAATTGTGAGGTAATTTCTTTGATTTAAGTGCCGCATTTCTTTGACCAAAGCGAAAGCGAAGATGCCATAAACTTTAAGGTTCGTTTTGTGACCTCTCACATTTTCTGTGACTGGATCACTCACCTTCGTAATTCGCATGAAAACCAAATGATT
This sequence comes from Amblyomma americanum, assembly GCF_052857255.1. Taxonomy (NCBI): domain Eukaryota; kingdom Metazoa; phylum Arthropoda; class Arachnida; order Ixodida; family Ixodidae; genus Amblyomma; species Amblyomma americanum. The sequence continues at coordinate 174,558,020 of NC_135500.1, read as the reverse complement.
CCATTTGTCGCAAACTATTCCTGAGACGTTGAGGAGCGTAATAAACCTCTCGATTTTTTTCCCTACACGTGCAGTACTGTGTTAGTTATTTCTTGTAAGAAACGTTTTCATGTAACTATGCATGCATAAGTACTGATCATATAGAAAAAGAACTAATCGCGTCATCGTACAGAACAGGGCTTTATGTACATGCTGGCATAAAAACTGCGCACTATCTACTCAATTATTTGAGACCTTGGGGGACTTGACGACGGTGTTAATTATAATTACCAAGAACTGCACCAGGTATAGCTATAAATAAAAGGAATTACTGAAACTAGCGTAGGAATTTTATATTTGCACCAAGTTTAGTTACATATCGCATACATGATTAACGAAAACACTTTTCATTGCCGCGTCCCCTCTCAATCTCGCCACGTGTCTGTTAGTAGCACGCCTGCGGCCGCTTCTTTTAAAACAAGCCTCGCGATCATGTATTACCTCATGAAACATGACACATGCATAATGCAATGAAAAAGCATATGGCGTTTAGCACACTTAAGGTACGCTATTCTAAACACACCAACGCGACCGCGCAAGATTGACACAACTTACCAGACTTCTTTCTACTCGAATGAAATAATTACGTCGTCATATCAAGAAACAGTTTCAAGTAAATATTAAATGTCATAAAACGCGCCATTAAAACATGGTGTGCTATTAACAAAAAAACGCATTCCTTGGGGCCGAGTTAACCTGTCGGCGCCCCGTGCACTCCGGCTCAAGGTGATAAGTACGTGTGCAGCTGCATATGTCTTTTTTTTTTTCTTGAGCAATTATCAGTCTACTATCCTGAAGTTCAGGTGAATGAACGCAGTAACTTGCATGCTATTAAGTGCATTGAGTGGCAGTGCCTATCGACTCCCAGACTTCGCGCTTTACTACCGTGGCCCAATGCCCGTTAGCCAGTTTCCGAATGCGGAATTTATGCGCGAGAAACCTATCGAGGCTAATTTAATATTTTTTATGCTACTACGCTGATCCAGCAGTGACGCAGCTGGTCAATACATGCTGCTTCTGCAGTGCACAGGCTTGAAGCAGCCGCCGGTAGCTGCGGCAGCTGCGGTAGGCACGGGCAAGCGGAACCTGTTTTGCCTACCATGCGAAAGTCGCTGCTAACATCAGCGCCACCGCATCTTCGTGACGTCGCGGGGTGAAGGAGGTCCATAGGCTTCAAGAATCCAGCTGGTTTTGTCGAGGGCACTTTGCGACGCTGACAGCCTCGGCACGTTCTGACGTAGTGCGCAACGTCCGACTAAAGGCGGGGCCAGTAATACTTCTCTTTGATCCAAATGTCCAGAAGTCGGTTCGTCGTGTGAAGCTTGAAGCGATCTGGAGCTGTGGTCAAGACGTTCGTCGAAGCCCGCTGCTGTCTCTTGTGATCAGTGATCTCCCGCATTCACACGTGACATCTTGGTGGAGGTGCTGGGTATGGGGTGCACTACCCAGCAAACCTCCACCAAGATGTCACGCGTGAATGTGAGAGATCACTGATCACAAGAGACAGCGGCGGGCTTCGACGAACGTCTTGACCACAGCTCCAGATCGCTTCTTCTTCTTCTTTTGAGGCGGCGCGTGCTAGCGGAATGCACCATGTCAAAATTTATGCTGGGCAGCAGGGTGTTCGCCTGTAATTCAGATTGGCTCAGAATTTAGACTGCATTGGTTTTAAAACCGTCATGGCACAAATCATGAAATGCAAGCCTTTTTGTGAAACACAAAGCCCAAGTAGTGTTTACATTCTGCAAACTACAGTGACTGGAGGACACTCAAGGTAGTCGTATAGGGAAGCCATTGTCGACAACGTACAGTGTCAATCTTTATCATGCTGCTAAATGATTGTTTCTGCTATTTAAAATATACATCACTAGTCATCAGCAAGCACGAGAATTTTATTTCAAGCAACAAATTTATCATTTTCTTTTTATTTGTGTTACTGCAATGCATACTGGTGAAAAGGTTTAATTGTAAGTAGAACTGTGCATTTCTCCCTGATGTGTCTACGATGCTCTGAATTTTGTATTAATAGCATGGCTGACCACACTTTTTGTAATCCTGTTGCAGAAATCGAGTGCTGGAAATGTTCCAGCATGCGTACGATGGCTACATGAAGCATGCATACCCTTATGACGAGTTGCGGCCATTGTCCTGCGATGGTGTGGACACTTGGGGCAGTTTCTCGCTCACCCTCATCGATGCACTCGACACATTGGCTATAATGGGCAACTACACAGAGTTCCGCAAGGTAGCAGCGATGATTGCTGAAAACATCAATTTCAATATCAACATTAACGTCTCAGTTTTTGAGACAAACATAAGGGGTGAGTGCAGCGCACATATTTTTTGCTGTTTAATTTTGCTTTTGCATGAACACAGCTGTTAAATTATTTGTTTGTTTCTTAGATTCCCAACATAACGGTCCATTTGTCTTTGAGTGAGCGTAAATCTGGATAATAGACTTAATTGCCATTGGACAAGCTCTTTTTTATGCCATATCCTCCTTACCCTGTACGCAGCCTGAGTTCGTGTTGGATAGTATGTATACATTTTGCCTTATTTGAGGAAAAAATCTGGCATGTTGTCTTCACTTGCAGTGTGAGTAAAGTATAGTTTGAAGCCAGTGTGGGCCTAGGCCAGGATAATGCAATGACTTTATCCTGCATCTATCCCAGTGCAATTCTTGACGATGATTAGGAATTTTTATGGCTTAAGAACAGCTTTGCCAAATAGCGCCATGGCACAAGGAGTTTTCATCTAGACAGGCCAGGCCCAACCCCCATTTTCCAAGCATTTCACCTCAGTGAGGACAGGAGAGAGCTTGTACCCAGCGGATAACCGGTGGGTACCTGGCAGCACTGGGGATCAAATCTTGGACCTCCCGCGTACAAGGTGGATGCTCAGACCACTTAACCACTACTGCAGTGCAATAAGTTAATTCTTTTCATTCATGATCATTGGCTTAGGTGTCACCAGGGTCGGCCCTTTTGACTGGAATATTTGAAATTGAATGAAAAACCAATGCACTTTGCTGGCTTTGCTATAAGATCGACTGAATAAAGAAAGTTATGCATACAAACTGTGGAAGGGTAAATGAACTGTCTGTTGCAGCCGTGTCCTCTGAAAGCTAGTGTTATTGCTTTCACTCAGCCTTTTCAGAAGGCAGCCAGCTGCAGTGGGAGGCTGTATTGTCTTGTATTCAGATCTGCACAAAGTGATCGGACAGTCTCTGATGTCGGTGTGTTCTCTTGCTTCGTTACTTATTTTGGACTCAGTGAATTCATTCGACATATATTCTCTCTACCTCATTTCTCTTCCATTTGTTACTGAAATTTTTTGTTTGTTGGTGCCTTGAGGCCAGAGCCTTTTATAACTGTTCAGGGCAACAAACATTAAATTCTTTTGTTTTGCTTGTCCCCAGGTCATCTCGCACCACTGAACATTATTGCTTCATGTTACTTGCCTCAGTTGAAATTACATCTCATGCTCACAGACATCTTTCTTTGTGGCAGTGGTTGGGGGCCTACTTTCTGCACACCTTTTGTACCGAAAAGCTGGGATGGACCTTGAGCCTGGCTGGCCATGCTCGGGGCCCCTCCTGCGCCTTGCTGAAGATGTCGCCACACGGTTGCTTCCAGGTAGTGTGTCTACCGTTTGGTTCATCTGTTTTGTTTTATTTTCAGGAACTGCTAAACGGGTACATACTCCTCAGATAGATAGGTGCACTCTCGCCAGTACTGCTATACTGCATACCATGAGGAGTTTTTCTGTTTGAAGAACACTGACCTCCTGAGCTGCCATTGCTGAAAGCATGGGCGCCGCTGTAATATCGAATGTAAAGTGAAGCCAGAGTAACTGAAACCACCGACTTCACTGGGGATTGTAGAGTTTCTTTTTTGACAATGTTGATTAGAGTGGAAAATTAGTTGCATAATCATTGTGAGTAGAAGACTATTTTACAGATAATACAAGAAAAATACATTGGCATGTCACAGATAGTGCATTGTGGACTTAACTGCAGTAGTGGCTGTCTCAAATTCTTTTTTCGAAGATATTCGTGTTGTTTGTAGCCTGGCTCTGAGAGTTCATACTAGCACCACCCTTAAACATGGCAGCAGACATGGCAAGTCCTAACAAGCCCCTCATTTCCCTACCATTGTCTTCTCGGTGTCACGCTTGCAGGAATGGCAGCAGGGTGTTTGTAGTGGGGTGGCACAGAGGGGGACGGGAGAGGCAAAATCTTTGACTGTAGTGATGCCTTCGTAGCAGTTCTCATAAAGAGAGACAAAATTTAATGCATGAACTAAGGCATCTAAGGCATTTATTAGCAAACAAAATCAGCTTGTCAGGCTCTAAAAAAGGCGCCTGGCAGATTTTTGGGGAGATGCCGACCATCCCGTGCCTTCCCTTGGCACTGTCACTGCATGTATGAAATGTGCTGTCATTTGATGCAAGATGAAGCTCTTGGAAGATCTTAGCTGGGACTTCCTGTGGAGCAACATAAGAACAAAATAAACTCTGCCCCAGACGAAGTCTTTGGTGCAAGTTCACATCTTGTCAAAGGTCTGCTGGGCGCAGGTGTGCATTGGAGTTGGGGTTAACATGAGCATATTGTCACCGACAAATATAGATGACGCAGGAAGCACAACCGTTTACTCGGGCGAGGCTTGCCGAACAGCCGCACACATTCGAGAGAAAGGAGACGTTCGGCCACGCGCTGGAAGACAGGTTCGGCCACCAGGTGGCGCCGGCAGAATGTCAGCAATGTGGCATTGCCCCCTCCCTTCCAAGAGGCATCGACTCAATGCCACACGCGAGGGGGGAAAAACATACGTAAGGCTTCTAGGTAGCGGCGCGAGTGTCTTCGTGGAAAGGGGCTAAGGAGAGTAATACGGCTTCATTCGCACCACGTGGACTACTTCGGACTTCGGTTGTCGAGACGACCGGACAGTTCCTTGAGGGAGCACCTCGTAGGTCACCACGCTGAGGCGGCATAACACCTGGTATGGACCAAAGTAACCGCGAAGAAGCTTCTCACACCGCCCTCACAAACGGATCGGACTCCACACCCAGACTTGGTCACCGGGTGTGTAAATCACCTCCCTGCGGCGGAGGTTGTAGCGCTCAGCGTCGCGTTGTTGTTGGCACCGGATTCGCTGTCGAGCGGCTTCGGCGTCACGAACAAATTGTTTAGCGTCCACGACAGAAGAGGGAGTAGGATCCGGAAGAAGCATGGCGTCCGGCATGGTCAAGGCTTCGCGACCGTGCACCAAATGGAACGGAGTGAAGTGCATCGTTTCATGGAGTGCAGTGTTGTACGCGAACGTGATGTAAGGCAGTATCCGGTCCCAGTTCGCATGGTCATGGTCAACATACATAGGAAGCATATCGGCAATTGTCTTGTTAAGCCGCTCAGTCAGTCCGTTTGTTTGCGGATGGTAAGCTGTAGTCTTGCGATGGCTGGTGCCACTGAGTCGAAGTACCTCACTCGTAAGTGCCAACGTAAACGCGGTTCCCCTGTCAGTTAATACGACTGTTGGGGCTCCGTGATGAAGCACAATGTTGTGAATGAAAAAATGTGCGGCGGCGGTGCCACGGGGAAGGGCCTTGGTCTCACAGTAGCGGCTAATACCTGTGCTACATGGGCGTTTCAAATGCCTTCCAAACGAATGTCATTCGACTCGACTGCCAAACCTGCGCTTCTACACGACGTTTTTGAACGGCATTCGGTTCACATGACATTCGAGTCGACGGAGCTCCGCGGAGACATTCGTGATTTTAGAATGCCTTCGAGGCGCAAGCTCGACTACTCTCTACCGCAGCGTCTTCGCGCCATAGGTGGCAGCGTAAGTTTTGAAGACCAAATACGTTCGTTAAATGATGAAATTCTAAATTTTATTTATTTACACTACACGGATCTTTTCCAGAAGTTTTGTTAGCAAGCAAATATTTACCGCATACTCTGGAACCCATTGTAGGAAAGAAAGGCAGCCATTTTGGCCCGGTACCAGTTTTTTCACTTTGTGCTGTTGCTTTTGCTGTATTTTGTCTTTTATTTTGTGTGCGGGTGCGTCTGTGTGTACATTTTAAGTGAGCTTTTTTTTTATTCAGTGAAGTTTATTGCACTTTTTGTTTTTTGCGACACACGCAGGAGAGAGAGCTTAATGTAGCCAACAGACCGCACACAAAAAATGGCAGGGCTATGGGCTTGGGCCTCAGTTAGAACAGAGGCATTTAAAAATGAATAAATAGTAAAATTTATTAGAAATGACATAATACTTTTAAAAGTAGCAATTTTATAGCGGAGTGTAACTATACAAATTAATTGTTGCTGCTATATTTGTTTAAAACAAAACTTGACGGCAGCAGTGCCCCTGTAGCTTGGCGGCAGAATACTGAAGCTCTCGAATGCATAGTCGTGTAACACCGTGCGGGTCCGTCCAATCCGAATGCCATTCAAAGTTTCGAATGCCGTTTGACTCGAATGTCATTTCAACGTACCCGTGTAGCACAGGTATAAGATAGTCAGTGGCAACAGCAATATACCGGTTACCCATGGAAGACGCCAGAAATGGGCCGAGTTAAGTCCATCCCGACCTGTTGAAATGGGAGGCACGGGGGATCGATAGGCTGCAGGATCCCGGCTGGTTTAGTTGGCGGCGTCTTCCGGCGCTGACACTCACGACAGGTTCGCATGTAGTGGTGGACAACCGCAGCAAGCCTGGGCCAGTAGTACTTGTGGCATATGCGCGCTAATGTGTGGAAAAACCCGAGGTGGCCTGAGGGAAGGTCGTCGTGGCACGCACGCAGAACTTCGTCACGAAGCGTTGTAGGCACTACAAGCAGATAGACAGTGTCCGTTGGGCCGTAGTTCTTTTTGTAGAGGACACCATCATGCAAGCAAAACGATGACAGTCCGCGCTTGAAGAGTCGGGGTGGTGATGGAGCGGTTCCTTCGAGGTACTCGATGAAGGGCAGCAGTTCAGATTCGTCCCTCTGTTGGCGGGCAAGGGTGGATGTGGTGGCAGCACCGAGAAAAGCGGAATCGTCGTCGGACTCGTCCGTGGGGCAGGGAATAGGAGCGCAGGAGAGACAGTCAGCATCACTGTGTTTCTGGCCAGACTTGTGCACGATGGTGACATCAAATTCTTGTAACCGAAGGCTCCATCGAGCAAGCCGTCCCGAGGGATCTTTCAGGTTCGCCAGCCAATACAGTGAATGATGGCCGCTCACGACCCGAAACGGGCGGCCATACAAGTATGGCCGAAATTTCGTAACTGCCCACAGCACAGCCAGACATTACTTTTCCGTGGTGGAATAATTGACTTCGGAACGGGATTAAGTGCGACTGGCGGAAGAAGTCACGCGTTCTAGACCATCCTGCCGCTGAACAAGGACCGCACCCAGACCAACGTTTCTAGCATCAGTGTGCAGTTCCGTGTCGGCCTCTTCGTCGAAGTGGCCAAGCACAAACGCACATTGGAGACGGGACTTGAGTTCCATGAAGGCTCTTTCCTGGTCCTCGCCCCAGAAGAAGGGTTCAGCGTCTTTCGTCAGGCGGGTCAGAGGCTCTGCTAGCTTGGAGAAATTGCGAGCAAACGGGCGATAGTACGCGCAGAGGCCCAAGAAACGACACAGGCTCTGTTTGTCTGTTGGCTTGGGGAAGGCAGCTACGGCGGCCGTCTTTTCGGGGTGTGGACTAACACCTCGAGCGCTGACAATGTGACCAAGAAACTTAAGCTCGTGAAACGCAAAGTGACATTTTTCTGGCTTGAGAGAGAGACCAGCGGAACGTATGGCCTCGAAAACAGCACACAAACATTTCAGGTGCTCATCGAACGTGTCAGAGAAGATCATGACATTGTCGAGATATACGAGGCACGGCTGCCACTTCAGGCCAGACAGCACGGTGTCCATCATTCGTTGGAATGTGGCAGGGGCCGAGCACAAGCCAAAAGGGAGCACCTTAAACTCGTACAAACCGTCAGGAATAATAAAGGCGGTCTTCTCTCGGTCGCGTTCGTCGACCTCTATTTGCCAGTACCCACTGCGGAGGTCAAGGGACTAAATGTAGGTGGCATGGCGTAGGTGGTCTAGGGAGTCATCAATGCGTTGCAGAGGATACACATCCTTTTTCGTGACGTTATTGAGGCGTCTGTAATCCACGCAGAACATGAGAGTGCCATCTTTCTTCGTGACGAGGACAACAGGCAATGCCCAGGGGCTTGTGGATGGCTGTATGACGTCGTCCTGGAGCATTTGTGTAACTTGATGGCGGATGGCGTCACGTTCTTTTGAAGACACGTGATAAGGGCTCTGGTGTAGTGGTCTTTGGTCGTCAGCAACGATAATTCGGTGCTTGGTAAGCGGCGTCTGTCGCACGGGGTCAGCGTACATGGGGTGATACCCAGCACCTCCACCAAATGTCACCGACAAATGTAGAGGACAGGGGAAGCGCAACCGTTTTCTCGGGCGAGGCTTGCCGAACAGCCGCGCCTATTCGAGAGAAAGAAGACGTTCGGCCACGCGCTGGAAGACAGGTTCGGCCACCAGGTGGCGCCGGCAGATTGTCAGCAATGTGGCAGTATGGTATCGCAGTTAGTTAAAAGCAAAAATTTTTCTTCACTTTTAAGTAGTCTTTGTGACAAAAAGTTTTAATTAGTTTTTTAGTTAGCTTATCCTAAGACGAACCGGTTGAAGGGGCATTTCTTGCAGTGCGATATGCGTTTCTGTGTCAACTGTATGTGTAAAGGGAGGTGGAAGATAGTGAGGCAGGAAAATGTGTTTTAAGGTTTAGTTCAATAGTGGGTCATTCACAAAGTGGTAACATCATTTCACCGTGGTGACAACCGACTGTGAGATCTCAGGAGAGGGGCCATGGGGTCGTGTTCTGCCAGCCGCGGGTCATGTGATGACGATGATGTCACTTGGTGTGAATGGCACAATCTCTACTATATAACCGGCCTTTGACAGCTGACTCTGTAACAGAAATGGCACTAGGTTCATGCTTCAAACTGGTGGACGGTGGTTCTCTGTGCAGCGTTTGATACCAAGACGGGCATGCCATATGGCACAGTCAATTTGGTCAATGGAGTGCCGCCGGGAGAAACCAGCGTGACTTGTACTGCTGGCGTTGGCACCTTCGTGGTCGAGTTTGCAGCGCTGAGCCGACTGACGGGCAATCCAATCTTCGAGCAAGTCGCCCTGCGAGCCCTTCGAGCACTTTGGAAGACCCGCACATCCATAGGCCTGGTGCCTTTTATTTTCATTCACTATTCTAGACCAAGGTTGTATGACAAGACACCAAGCATGCAGAAAATGTATAACATTTACTGGAAAAGAAATGGTTTGGTTTGGTTTATAGGGTTTAATGTCCCAAAGCGACTCAGGCTATGAGGGACGCCGTAGTGAAGAGCTCCGGAAATTTCGACCACCTGGGGTTCTTTACACAGAGTAGTGTCAAGTAAAAGATTACATGCAAACTTATATGATCTCAAAAAGCGTATGACAGAAGACATGTTTTGAGAAAATTCGGAGTACAAAAGATGAGACAACTGGGCTGGACAGGACAACTGCTACTTGTAACTTCGGATTTATTTTTCCGCAATTTCTGAGGAGCATTTGTGCTTTCTAATCCTGTTGTTCCTTGTCTCCTTGTGTGCTTTGAATTCTCCTAGTGGCTGGACCAACTGGCTCAACAGTGAACTTTGTGGGGACAGTTTTATTCAGTTGATGTGAGGGATTAAATAAGTATCAAATAGGTTCACACTGTCAAGGTAGTTTTGCTATATGTACCTTGAAACTAATAGGACTCCTCTACATTGCATGTTGCTGGCACTGGTTTTAATAACCTTTGTGTAGTGAGTGATTTAGATCAGCTAGAGGAAACAAGACTGTTCTGAGTCTGCTGCTGTTGCAGGTGGGAAACCACATTGATGTTCAGCTTGGAGTCTGGACTGCTACAGACTCTGGCATAGGGGCTGGTGTAGATTCCTACTATGAATACCTGGTGAAAGGAGCCATCATGCTACAGATGCCGGAACTTATGCACATGTTCAAAGGTGAACAAAACTTCCTTTCTTGGCATGTATTGTTAAAAGAATATTTTCGCCACGGAGTTCTATTTTGCTTATTTGTCTTCTTTTTTTGTCTCTTGCACCAAGAAAACTGTGAAACAGGATCGCAGCAATGCAATTCCAAAGCAACCTTTGCAGTGACAGAGAACTTCGTTTGTCATCGTGGCCACTAAAGAAGCTCCTAACAGTGAAAAATGAAGTTTCATGTATCCTATTCTTAGATGCCCTTCATGAGCATGAGCTTCATTACAAAGCCCGGCTGTGGCTCAGATCATTTACACAGTCGTCAGTATATTTTAGTGCTGCAGCTACATTCACAGCTTATTCAGTTATTTCTTATTGTACCATGAAAGGTTGCATGGTTGCCATACTATAGAGATCAGCTAGCAGGTGGTGTACTGATCAAAACTGCCACGTAAGGCACATTCAGCTTGTTATTCTCCTGTGCAGAGTATATTGCCCATGAGTGCTTTCGTAACACAGGAACCGTGGAAAACCTGAATGTGCTTGTTGCTTGCATGGTGCAGCCAGAAATTAGTCACTGCCTGCAGTGTGTATTTAACGTTTATAGCTCACACAGTGTATTAGCCTGTCTTTTAATTACAGGTAGTTATTATTAGATACCCTGTGTTCAGGCTGCACACAGAGTCAGCTATTAATTTGTGGCATCAGGTGCTATCAAAACTTGTGTAGACACCATTACATTACTTGGCTGTCTTCACTGTGTGGCTCTTTCTTCATGTTCTGTCAGAAACAGGGTGTGAAGTTTCAGTTCAACAAAAGAGACGTGGGTGTGTTCCTCGTCTGGAACATTGATTTAGCCTCTCAGTGGCCTTGTTTCAGCTTAGAATCTATTGAACCTTTTACTGATTGTGCAGTGAAGAAAAGATAATGCAAACAAGAAAACAAGAATTATGTCATTGTGCATGTCCAATGCTAGTTTGTCAAGTGCCTGCCTGTTCATAGAATATTATCAATTTACATTGGTTCCTTGTCAGTTTGGTTTAATAAGCAAGCTAGCAAGCAACTCCAAAAACTTAATTTCGCTGGAACAAAAAGTAACCGTGCTTGTCATTTTCACGGTGTCCAAAAATGTGTTCTTTTTTTCTTCTCTATTTTATTGCACTCACAAGCTTGCTCTTATTTGCATTGCATGGCTGTTGGCCTTGTCATTCAAGCATCCAATCAGCACATCATTTTTCTGTTGTTGCAGAATACGAGAAAACAATTAGCAAATATATGAAGCGTGATGACTGGTACTTCTGGGTGGAAAACTCCTCCGGTAAAGTCACTATGCCAGTTTTCCAGAGCCTTGAAGCATTTTGGCCAGGCCTGCTGGTTAGTGTATATTTTTGTGACCCTACTTTTGAAAAACACACTTCAGTCGCTAATTTGCTGAGTTGGTTCCTGCTTTCTGTAAGGGTGAATTACTACTTGCAGCTTTTATGCGTTTGGACCTAGTATGCTGACACTTGAGCAGTGTGATTTCTTTTCTTTCATCAATAAAACTGCTACAGGGGCACCACTATGGTGTAGTGCTTTAGCAACTGAATGTGTTCGTGCAACTTTTCTTCCTCATGGGTTATTTTTATGCACCCATCATTCATTTATTTCTTGCACGTTGTTCATGCAGAGTCTAATAGGTGACCTGGAAAATGCACGCAAGTCCCTGTATAACTACCATCAGGTATGGAGAGAGTACGGATTCACACCAGAGTTTTATGAAGTGGTACATGGAAGAGCTCACCCAAAGCGAGATGGCTACCCCCTTAGACCAGGTGTGTTTTGACTTGGGCTTGGGCTGGTACAGCTGTTAAAACTGCTTTTTGATTTGTTTGTGTTTAGCATTGCTGTATATGATGCATATTTTATTAATTTTGACTGTAGTATGCAAATACATTACCCAAATGTAGTGTACTAGAGAAGTGTCTGCCAAATGCCATATCCGTACGAAAGTTGAGTGTAAAACAAGCCAACGGTTTAGCAAAAAGAAGTAGTTTTCTTGGAGTCTTTCTGGGGGACACTGCAGCCTGTATACTCATAAATTGCACATTGACACAGTAAATTAATTTTTGTTTACTATTTTCAAAGAGGTCCTAAGGAAGAACAATGGTAGATATCGGAAACCACGAACATTAAACTGAAGGGTTTGCTTTCTGACCCAAAATGCCCCTTTTTGTAGCGAGCGATAGCTACATTTCGAGCCTTCAGCGTGGTGGCACCACCGTGCTGTCGCGTGGTTGGTCACGTGGTGCGGAGCAGCTGCCGGCGGCATGGCGCCGTGGCTGATCACGTGGTTCGGCACGTGACCAAGTTCCACTCGGCCAGCTGTAGCTATCTGTCACTACAGGTTGAACCAGAGCTAAACCGCCGCCATTTTTTTTTTTACACAGAAACTGTCAGTACAAGTATAAAGTGTTCAACTGATAAAATGACAGAATACTAAGCTGTCTTTTGTTCCATATATCTTGGAGCTGCACTCATAATCTTCATCAGCCTGACTATGCCCACTGTAGGGCTAAGGCTTCTCCCATATCTCTCCAATTGACCTTGTCCTGTACCAGCTGCAGCCATCCTATCCCCGCAAACTTCTTGATCTCGCCCGCCCACCTAACTTTTTCTCTCCCCATGCTATGCTTGCCTTCTCTTGGAATCCAGTCCATTGCCCTTAACGATTGTCGGCTATCTTGGCTTTGCATTACATGCCCTGCCCAAGCCCATTTCTTCCTCTTGATTTCGACTAGGATCTGATTAAACCGCGTTTGTTCCCTAACCCACTCTGCCCTCTTCGTGTCTCTTGACATTACACCTATCATTTTCCTTTTCATAACTTGCTGCGTTGTCCCTAACTTACGTTGAACCCCTTTTTGTTAGTCTCTACGTTTCTGTCCCATATGAGCCACATTAAGTGGTGCTTAGTACGTACATTTATAAATTATGTCTTAGTGGTTGGAACATTCGTCTCCTCCGTTTTTTAGAGCTGGTTGAGAGCTTGGTGTACCTGTATCAAGCCACCAAAGATCCTCACTTCCTTGAGATTGGTGTCGACATCCTTGAATCAATCATGCACAGTGCCAAGACTGAGTGTGGTTATGCAACAGTAAGTTCCTTTCATTGTACTTCATTGTACTAGTGCCATTGAGCAAGGGCTTACATTTTTTGGCCTGGTAAATCTCTACCGTGATTTTTGCCTACTGGCACACTTTATAGTATGCACAGCACACTTATAGTGTGCACAGCCCCCCTGCAGAAAAGACTGTCCCAGTCTTAAGTTTGTGGGTCTGTCAGCGTTCATGGCGCATGAGCATATTATTCCTCTTCGCCTGATTGGTTATTCATTACTATGAAGTGTATGTGTTTAGCAAGCTGATTTGTATCATTTCATTTTTCATTCCTCTTAAAACCTTGTGATAACATTTTGTAATCTGCATACTCATGCCCTGTTTCACAAGTCTGATTTGTTTTAACTGCGTGGCTCAAGTTCCAAACATCTAGTAACTGCTTTGACTAAATGGGCCATGACTAAATGACTACGATGGGCCATAAATTTTCACACTGATTTGAGAGAAGTGAGACCAAAATGAGCCAACTTTGGGTTTGTTTCAGATAAAAAAGGTAGGAGATCACACTCTTGATGACCGGATGGAATCGTTCTTCCTCGCTGAAACGACCAAGTACCTCTACCTCCTTTTCACTCCTGATCACTTCATCCACAACAACGGTAGTTCTGCCAGCATCGTACAGACATCCTCGGGAGAGTGTGTCATCGACACAGGTGCCTACGTGTTCAACACTGAGGCCCACCCTATTGATGTGGCAGCTGTCCACTGTTGCAGTGCCGACAAGGCAGCGGAGGATCGAGCGCTTCAGGACTTTGCAGAGGAGCTTGACCTGAGTAGACTGATTTTGGATGAGCAAAGAGACGAGTTTGTCAGGCTTTTACGGCCGAGAGAAGGCAATGAAGACAGCGGTGGAATTGGTGATTCCCAAAATTCTCAGTGTACAGGGCAGAAAACAAAGGAGGACTTGACCCCACCACCCTCTACACCTTCCATAAAATTACCGGCTCGTGATCCGATACTGGATTTCAGTGGGCTACTGCCTTCCAAGAATGCGGAGAAAGGCCCGATGGAACAAACTGAAAATGAAGAAGAGGAAGAGGAACAAGAAGAGGGGTCTCATGATGATGACGGTAGTGCCCACACACTCTTTGGTTTTTTAAATGCAGATAAGGAAAATGGTGATGAACCATCTGATTCTGAATTGAGCAAGGCAGAGGATGAACACATGCAGCCAAGTAGCAATGGCTACGAAGCAACTGTTAAAGATGGAGAAGAGCAGGAGCCAAAAGCTGGAGAAAATCATGCCAGAAATGGACTTGACGAGGAAGCAAATAATCTGAGCCATGGTGTACATGGAGAGACTGTTTCTTCTGGGGATTCCAATTCATTCAATGGAGAACGAGGCAAACTGCAGCCACAGTCCTCGGGAAGTGACAGTTCAGTGGAAGCACAGGTCAGTACACTGGAAGAAGAAAGCAGCGAGGGCTTTTTATATGATGAAGACGAGTTTGATGATGAAATGAATGACTACAAATCCCGCCATAGTTTTGAAGAGGAAAATGGCAATGAAAATGAGGTCTCTGACGATATTGGTGAATACGCTGAAGATGGTGACACTTTTCCTCCACAAGGTGTCAGCAACCAGTCCCAACCGTTGCTTCAGGCAGGTGCTCCTACCTCACGCTCAACAGATGATGTAACAGTGCCAGGTACTGTTGAATCTGCTGGTACAAAAGACGGCACTGCAGCATTGAAGCAGGATGACCGCAGTACAGACGGTGGCAGCAATACTAGTAAGGCAGCTTCTGAACACACAAGTTCAGACTCAGATATACTGATTAATGAGTCTTTGAAGGCAGATATAGGCTGGAAATCGGAAGTGAAAGAAGTTGAACTTGCTCCTGTTGAAGAGGAAGTAATCTTCAGCAACACCTATTTCAATGAAAGCAGAAACCCTAATATAGAGACTGGGAGCGCACAATCTCCAAGCCTTCAAGAGCAAACTGGAGAAGAAGTATTGGGTGACAAAGGGGCTATCAGCACAGAAGATGCTACAGAGTGCATTAAAAGGCCAGCAAAAGAGCCAAATGGATGGCTGATGCTTAGGTGCCCTTCACAACCTTTCACGTCACGCCTCGCATTTAGAGGCGAGATGTTTAATGTTGACTAAGTCATTTATTCTGCTGTATTGGATGGCAAGCTGTGCTGTTCAGCGCAGCATGCCCTGCATAGACCTGCTGGTATATGTGACGTTCCTTGTTTCAGGAGCATTGAAAAAAAAAAAAGTGGTTATGTACGTTTCAAGGTTCAGTAGCTTTACCTGATCGCTCATGTGTTTATTTTTTATGATGTATGTCACTCCGTGGGAATAACCTGTGTTGAAGCTTCTCTGCCTTAAGTGAAACATGGATTTGAATAAAGAATGAGCTTATTTTATTACACATTTAGTCTGAATCACCATTATCCATTTCAATGTATTGGTGAAGAATGGGAATTTGAGTTTGGTCTGCATGTAGTGGCCTGGCTCCCATTTTCAGAGCAGAGACCAGCATGATGCATGGAAGATTTTGACATGTAGCACATGCCCTGAAGAGACAATGGTTGTTTGCTATGATTTCGAAGTCCGGCCGCATGTGCAGCATTCCTCTTGAGTGCTGAAAGCAAGCTCTGCAACCAGCACATTGATGTTTGCTTCATTCTGAGCAACCATATGACCTGCATAAAAGTGTGAGAACATGTTGAAATTTTCTTATTTCTGTCTACTTGTACAAGATGGACAGACTGACTGACTTTACATATTTGACGTCATGGTACAAAAGTGTGTTGTTAGTAATTCCACTGTGCTAAGATGAGATGGCTGGACTTATTTCTATTAAAAGGATATATCTAGTGGCTGTAGTCCTTAATTCCACCCGTTACTGTGAAGAGAGCGAAGTTTTCTTCCTTAATTTCTTCTTCCATTCATATTGGTTGATGTCTACATTCTTGGAGTGAAATGCAACAGAAGGATGCTGCCTTAACTGCCTTCCCATGCTTCAGTACCCTGCTCACGTCTACAATTGCATTAGAGCTATTGCATGAAAATAGTATTTGTTTTACAATGGTTTGTTTGTAATGTTTGTTATACGTTCTCAAAAATAAGCAACCATGCAGGCCCGCAAATGTGACAGTACACATTGTCCTCAACACTAATTTGCAAGGACCACCAATGAAGGCGACACTGCATCTCCACACTACAGCACAACATACAACTCGTAGATGGTATACACTTGTCTCCTAAAGTATGCTATGTCAAGCTTATATACCCTTTACTGAGGGGTGTGCTATCAGTGAAAGTGGCAAATGGGTAATAAGCAAAGTTTTCTAACAAAAAATTGGAGTTGTGCATGCAATCTATGGTGGGCACAACCTAAGAGGTTTAGTTGCAAAGTACTACTAGTTGAAGAACATGTTCACTGTGAGAACAGTAAGAAAAGTTCTGGAACCCAGTGCTTAAAATATATATTGTTTTATAGTTATTATTCAAACATGATAATGTTTATATTAATAGTATCTTTGCTTGGAATGTTAAACAAATGTTTATATATGACACATTACATTATATGTAAATTTTTAACGTTAATGAATTCCAATGTAACATATAATGATATTTGCTGCAGCTTGCATAACATTGCTGAGTCACTCAGAAGATGAACTGCAAAGCTTGATCAATGAATTGTACAGGTAGAGCAGGACAGTGGGTCTAAAAATTAACATGCAGAAAACCAAATTATGTTCATCAGTCCAGCAAGGGAACAGCAGTTCAAAATTGGTAGCGAGGTGCTGGAAGTAGTAAGAGAATATGGCTGTTTGGGTCAGGTAAAGAACGCTGATCCAAATTGTGAGAGGGAAATAGCTAGGATAAGAATGGGGTGGAGCGTATACAGCAGGTTCTCTTGGATTATGAATGGCAGGTTACCAATATCCCTTAAGAGAAAAGTATACAACACTTATATCTTACTAGCCGCCGCGGTGGCTGAGTGGGTATGGCGCTCAACTGCTGGCCCAAAAGACGCGCGTTCGATCCCAGCCGTGGCGGTCGAATTTCGATGGAGGTGAAATTCTAGAGGCCCGTGTGCTGTGTGATGTCAGTGCACGTTAAAGAACCCCAGGAGGTCGAAATTTCCGGACCCCTTCACTACGGCGTCTCATAGCCTGAGTCGCTTTGGGACGTTAAACCCCCATAAACCAACTTGTATCTTACTGGTACTCTCCTATGGGGCAGAAACGTGAAGGCTAACGAAAAGGGTTCGGCGTAAGTTAGAAACAACGCAGCGAGGTAGGGAAAGAAAAATGATAGGTGTAACGTTAAAAGAATGTAGGGGGGCAGAGTGGGCGAGGGAACAAACTCGGGTTAACGATATCCTAGTCGGGCACCTAGTCAGAAATTTTTTCGGAAGGGGCCCAAGGCAGGAGGGTTGGAGGGGGGGGGGGGGGGTGGCCTCTCCTTGAATTCGTGCCTGACCCTAGTTGAAATCAAGAGGAAGAAATGAGCTTGGGCAGGGCATGTAATGCGAAGGCAAAATAACTGCTTCCAACAGAAGGCAAGCTTAGCAGAGGACGGCGGAAAGGTAGGCGGATGAGTTTAAGAAGTTTGCAAGCATGCGGTGGGCACAGCTGGCAAAGGACAGGGTTATTTGGAGAGACATGGGAGAAGCCTTTGCCTGGCGTATTCAGGCTGATGATAATGATGCATACAATTTTCATGGCATGTTCGGTGTTGCTCATGGGCTCTGGGAGGGCACCAGCGGTCTAGGCATCATTGATGACAGTATGGAAAAATGTGTGGGCTTTGGGGAGGTTTTTGGTGTATGTGATGTCTGCAGCAGAGGAAGAGTGTGTTGCAACGTGCGAGTGCTGTATCGAGTTTTATGTGCGCGAAGGTGCAACTGCGGGAAGGGTAGCCATGGTATATGGCGAGTTGGGGAGTATAGCTGTTGGAGGTTAGTAAAAACCTCTGATGGGGTATGGGAGGCGAAGAGGCGTTCGAGAGTGGGTGTGGGATGAGGTTTATGCCTGAGGAGACCTCGACATGGGAGACTCGTTCGAAAAAGAGCATGGGTATATATGAACATCTTTCCGTTTTTATTGTTTTGTAGAGCAGTGCTTGCAGCTTACAATACAGTCGAGCTGCCGCCCTTCGACAAAATTCCTAGTGTTCTTTCCTTCGCAACGAACGTCGGCATACATGCTCACATTGCCTGTAACGTTTAGATTAGTATAGAAACCTAATTTTGGTGGCATGGTTCCTTCTCTGCAATGATGCGGAAGACACTACAATGCTAATCGGAGTGTGGTATTCGCCTGCGGCCACTAAATAACTTCTAATCGAATTTTTCTGTGATGCTGTTCTGGTTTCAACATCCGAACTAAAGTGTACTAGAACTAGTACACTTAATCCGAACGATGGTTGTGACGACATAGCTATGTCACGTGAGTCATGAAAATAACGTTAATATAATCGCTGCTTCATCGTTTTAATTCTCTACAGCGCTGAAGCCAGCCTTCTTCAAAAGCTGGAATGACAATGTAGAAGTTTTCTTAATGCATGGCGTAACTTATAACCACAATTTAACGTCACAGTCATTCGGCTGTTGCAACCGAAACCGAAACAACACGAGGAAGATTCGATTACAAGTTATTTAGCGACCTTAGGAGAACACCATGAAGTGATCCATCTATAATAATGCCATATGCATCATTACAAACAAGAAAAACGGCTCCTCAGGGAGGTGGGCCTGCGGTGGAACCGCGAAAGTGACTACGTGAAGTGGACTATGGGCAACCGTTTCATTAGCAACCTGTGCGACTACCTCAGCGCAACGGTTCTTCACTCCTTCTTTTAACTTTCAATCCCGTGCATTCCTCCCCCCCCTCCTTTTTCAACTTATGCCTCATGGCACACTTCTCCATTAAAAAAAAAAAAATGCGCACCCAAAAGTCACGTGTCTATAATCTAGCGAAAGCTACGGTAACTCTAGTGCTCAAAGTCAACAAGGCCTAGAGTTAATGCAAGAAGGTTATCAATTGAACATGTACGAGAATTAGGATGCCGCTCTGCTTTCCCGAGAACTCCTGTTTTATATAATACTGACCAACGTTTTTAGATCCCTTAGGGATAGATCTAAAAACGTTGATACTGGCTGTCACCTGGCTACGGATTACGTTGTCTTTTGGCCGAAAGTCGAGATTCCATGAGATCGCCGCGAGAGTGTGCCACCGTCCTTTCTCTTTCGTTCGTTGGTGCGGTGTCCACGTTTAGGTCGGCTTGCTCGCAAAATGGCAGCGTGAGTACCTTTATTCGTATATTGGAGCTGTGCGCGTCTGCGACAGTTCTTTAGACCATTTCTCATTGCATAAATACTGTTTTAGGACCACGAAGGAAGCTATACAGTCTGTACAAGTCTTCGGGAGGAAGGTGAGTGTGTAGTAGGCCTAGCTGCATATCGTGCCGGGAAAATTTATTAACGAGATCACTGCTAGATATTCGCTTACGCGGGTCGAGTCATTCCAAGTATGCGAGAACAAATATGTGGAGCCATCTTTGGCTTTTCAACTGCTGATTGCGCTCTACTGCACGGCGACATGGTGTTGACATAATTTGAAGTGTTGGTGCTGCTACACGTGGGTACTGTACAGCCAGTGATGTTAATCAGATGGCATGCGGTGACAGCGAAGTTTTTGTCGCCTCGTTTGGTATTACGTGGCGAGTAACTTCAACGCTTGCTTTCAGAAAACTGCTACTGCCGTGGCATACTGCAAGCGCGGCAATGGGCTGCTCAAAGTGAACGGCCGGCCGCTGGAGAACATCGAGCCCTTGACACTGCGCTACAAGGTAATTGTAATAAACTCTGGCAAGTCAAATGATTTTAAACGAAACATTTCGAAGCCGGTTCGGCTCCTACTTCAGGGATGACTGGTGGGTATTCTGTCAGTGTTTTGTTTCCAAGGTAATCGTGGTCCGGTTGACGACGCTTGCTGGAGGGCTTTGAGGTACGCTTTAGCAACGAACTTAACAGAACCGAACGGTTAGTCATTTGAAATTGCTTTCATTATTGCTTGGACAGATGTATGGAGTGCTCCCAAGTTCGCTTGGCGATTCATTAGACCAGTGCAACGGCTTCATCATATTACAAAAAAAGTTTGGAGCAGATGTTAGAGTGCACTGGTTGTGCTTTACTCGTGCCGGAGCCTTAGCTTTTACTGCTGTCGGCATCACTTGGGTTCTGTGCTTTCTGCGAACGTAGTTTCGCATAATGCAGAACTGTCCGGCGCGAGCCTTTGGCCCTATGCAAGTGATTGAAAGTGCAGCGGTGTCAAATTTTTTGCTTGTTTGCATCAACGCTATGTGCAATATGCTCCCCACACCCCCAAAGTGGTTGAAATTTAACTGTGTATTGCTACCTAACAAAATTATGGGTTCGAGCGAAGGCCTGCGTGGGCATTTCTTGTGCAGGTGTTCATTTTCAGTCTTCGAGCTATTTATCTGAAATCAGGCTGTATGTTAAAAGCCGAGCATTCCATCCCAACAAATGAACGTTGACCCGAGGAAGCTGACAGCTTTGCCAAGGGAACCCTCTGAAGTCTGTGTTGCTGAGAACCAGTTCTGAGAGCCATGCCTTGTTTTTTTTTTTTTTGTGCAGCTGCTTGAGCCCATTCTGCTTTTGGGCAAGGAGCGCTTCGCTGGTGTGGACATTAGGATCCGTGTGAAGGGTGGTGGTAACGTTGCCCAGATTTATGGTAAGCTGGATTCACTTTTGATCTGTATGTAGCAGTGTCTGGACATTTTTCATTTACATGTGGTAGCACATGCCTTGCTCAACAGTTATTGCAGACGTCTGCTTCATTGCCCTTGGAACTTTTCCAGGACTCGTTCGTTTTGTTTTCTTTAACTTTTGTTCTTATGTTGAACGGAGCTGATGTGTCAGGATATCATTGTAACTTTGCAGTACTCTCAGCAGACTGTTCAACCACACAATCTTTGTAGTTGGCCTTAGGCTAGTGAACTTAAAACAAACATCTGCAGGTGGTGTGAAGTGCCCATTGAGAGCTTGATTTCAAAGCATTCCTTGGCTAAGCAAAAATATGGCTTTCCATTGCTGTCAAGTGACTGGAAGGAAAGTGAACAGTGATAGGCAGCTGACAATAAGGGGCTGGCCACATTGGCTTAGTGGCTGTGTGGTTGAGGCACGGGAAGCCGTAGCCAAACTGAGCTACGAGCGCCGTCTTAGCGAAATGCAGGACGGCCGCTGGGCGCGGGAAGTGTTCAAGTATGTCCACCGGAGGTGTGTCAACACTAAGTGGGCCCGACGCATCAAGAGTGGCGGATAAATACGGAGTGGAACCCCCCCCCCACTTCAAGTTTTCCAACCCAACGGACGGCAAAAGATCCGAGAACAAGTGCGATGCGAGGAGCAGCGTCGTTGGCAGCAGACGGCCCGCGAGAAGCCAGCCCTGGCCGTTTATCAACAAGGGAAATCGAAGGTCGAAAAAGAGCCCCTATATGACAACACTAGGGGCAGTGGACTGTTGTGCGAAGCTAGGAGCGGTGTGCTTCGCACCCGATGTCTTCGAGCAAAGTACACGGAGGGTATGAGCACGAGGTGTGCAACTTTGCGGAGGCGCTGATGAGACCATCGAGCACATCGTGTTAGAATGTGCAGGCCTACACCCGTCGGTTTCGGATGCACAGGACAATTCCTCAGTAGGCCCCATGCCACGAGACGTGATCAGCGGATCCAACAGCCTCGGGGCACTAGCGATGGCACTCGGTTTTCGCCGACCCGATGAGCCACCGCAATGGAAGCTGGTTGAGCGAACTAAGCGACATTTGGAACATTGGTGGCGCACACGACACGGTCACGCTCCTTTAAGGCTCAGGGGACCAAGACGTGCCATGAGCGTGTGTTAGGTGTTTTTATTCTTTAATTTTTATTTTTTTACCTTCTTGGCTTGATCAGGTTTTTAGTACCGTTGATCTCCCGATACAAAGGGATAGCCAGTATCATCATCATCATCATGGTTCCGCTTGTGAGCCCAAGAATGTGGGATTGAATCATGGCTAGGCGGCGACATTTCGATGGAGGAGAGATGCAGAAACGTCTGTGTGCTGTGCAGTGTCAGTGCATGTTAAACCTGGGAGGTTGAAATTTATCTGCAATCGTCAGCAGCACCTTTCGTAGCCCATATGGAGCTCTGATATTAAACAGCACATACCATACGAAACAATGACATGAGTTGGTGTGGAGCTTCTGTATAAAGGGGAGCCAGCATCTAATTCACTAGGGAGGCTGGAAAATCTGGGATAGTTTTCAGTGTGCTTTGTTTAATGAGTGTTATGCTGGAGTACAGTGATACAGTAAAAGAATATTCAGAATTGATAGTGATGGCAGCAGTAAACAAGTGCTTAGATATCTTCGAAGTACTAATCAGTACTTATGCTTTCAGAATTAATTCCTTTAGAAGCGTGTATTTTATAAAAGAAAGCATTTGCCGAAACTTATATTGCCGTAAGAATTTTCAATGCATTACTTAGCAATGGTGCCTAATTTTGTCTTGCAATCTACTTGCATGCTCGCTTTTAAGTGAATGTGTTTGTACTTCTGGAACATTTGAGCATGAATAATTTGTGTTCAGGTTCAGTGAAACGAGGTTGCAGAGTTTGAAAAGGTGTGGGCTCGAATAGTGGGATCCGATCCTTGTGTCGGAGAATCGGTTTTTGTGATTAAGGAGTCCATCATGTAGTGCAAGTTAGTCTACATGCTCATGATAAAGTGGAATATTTCATTCTAAATTAACATTGATGTTAATTCTAAATTTATGGACGGTTTTTTTGATGATCTGTAAAACTTTTTTTGATGTGCTATTGTCTTCCCCCCCTTTTTTCTCTTTACATAATGCCTAATGACTGGAGATTTCATGAAGAAATTACTTGACCACAAGGCAGTGGGCAAAAAAATAATTTGCTTAAGCATTCTCCCCAGCTGCTATAGTCCCTTTGCACATAGTTGAAGATATGAACCTTGTTTTGTCCCTCTTTAAGGGGGGACACGGTGCAGAAAACCGCAGTTTTGGCCCGAAAAGTTCATTTTTGGATAATTCTCTTTTTGATCGAGAGAACCTCCCAGTAAAATTTTATTCATGGGCGTGCTCTAGAAACGCGGAAATTCTCGTTTATTGAAAGGTCGGCGGCACCCGCGTGTTGTTTCGGGTCGAGGAAAATGGCCCGTACTCGCCATTTCCAAAGTGCACGTGCGGGGCGTCTATTAGGCTTAGAGAGCAGCAAGTCTTTGTAGTGAGCACACGCGCTTCCGTTGAGAATAGAGCGAAATGGGAGCAAAGTTAAAGCAAACGCGAAAATGAGAACGGCAAGCCTTGATTGGCTAGCGAACTGAAACTTGAGCTGTGATTGGCGCTAACGCAGCACGTGACGTTTCAAATGTCGTTTCGCGCTATGCGAGGCCTCGCTTTGTCAGACCACGCTTGATCACATCCGGCGCTGAATCTAGTCTCTCTGCTCCTCTGGTTTCTTCACACATCCATTTTGTGTTGGAAGAGTGCCAGCGACAAAGTTTGTGTCGTGGAACAGCTTCAGTAAACGAAGCCGTTCCATCGCCGGTGACTGAAGCAGCTAACTCAAGCCCCGGCAATCAGGATGTTCTGACTGCATTTGAAGGGAAGGCAGTGCTCCTTCAAAAATGCGCTGGCTCAACTGAACATGCGTTGCCCGACGTCAGCGGTGGGCCGCAAGTGCCGACTGGCTATTATTTTGTCGATGCAGCAGCGGTAAGAACAGTGATCGGTGTGCTGTTGTGTCCTGTGTGCTGCGAGCAGTCGCTTGATTTAGCAGAAAGCTGTGCAGGTGCGAACCTCCAGTTTGTTGTTTTGTGCAGTGGGTGCGTGGGGAAACATCGCCCTAATCCCGCATTCTCCCGTCGTGGGATCGAGCCATCAACCAGAGCTGCCCGTGCGTCTTGCACTGGCTGCCCGGAACTGTGGAATTAAATTCATAAAGTTGAAGAATTTGTTTGCGAGCATGAATAGTCCGCCACCAATGCATCTGAAGGCCTATCAGCTGCTGGGAGATAAGATACACAGGCCTTTAGATAAAAAAAGGCAGCCCAAGAGGATGAGTTGCTTGATGCTTGTGTCAGCTACGACAGAACCTGGCTCCCCCTGTATAACAGGCTGGCCAAAGCTGACCTACTCGCATTCTGCTTGCGTATGCAGACTCGGAATGCCAGCGAGTCGCTCAACTCGTCGGTGTGGAAGCGATGCCCAAAGACAAAGTTTGCGTCTCAGAACTGTTGAGACAGCTGCAGCATTAGCTGTTCTACACTTCAATAAAGGACCTAAGGGACTCAAGAGAGTCTTAGACAAGTTGGATATTTCCTGTGACACACATACTAACAAGGTCATCGAGGAGAACACCAAACTGTGTGCGGTGCGGGTGCGAGCAAGAACACTTCAGAGCTCAAAGGTGGCCAGAAAAAAGTGCAAACTTGAAGCCACTGATCGAGTTGAAGTAGAGGGACCTACATATGCTGCTAGGGAGTTTTCCTGAACATTGGAGCTTTGGAAATACAGTGGGGTGATTTTCAATTTTTGAATCCATTTTTCTGATTTCCCGTTTTTTAGTAAACTGTCAGGGTAGGAAAACTATCGTTATAGTATTACTTGATAATATTAATATTGTAGCAGGCTTTCTGGAGCGAATTTTTGTGAGGAACACAACTGTGTGCTCAATTGCCTATTTTTTTCCCTTTTTTATGACAAAAAAAAACCAGTTTGAAAGAAATGGAGATGAAAAACCAATGTCATTCTTTATATGGCATCATTCTTTTGAAATATAGCAAAACTAAACAAAATAATTCCACAGTTGTGTGCTCTGGACATTCCTAAAGCCACATAACGGAAAAAAAAATACGAAGATTACACTTATTTTCCAAATGATAGTTTTCCTTTTCATAAGCAGCATAGTCGTCCTTGTCATAGAGGTTGCATAACTTGCTTGGTACTTATTCCAGAGCAATGAAATTGGGCGCAGATGGTTCCAGCAGTGATATAAACCAGCCATGCAATCTTCAAATAAATCGAGCAAGCGGTTTAAAATTCCACTCTTTAGGGTAGTGTCCCCCGCTTAACCCCCTGCTTTTTTCTCTTCTCAGTCCATTTGCATGTAAATAAGCATACATAAGTATTTTCATCTTGTTCAGTAAAGGTTAGAGGGGAAGTGTTAAGCTTTCTGTGGCTGGATTAGTGTTGAATTGTGCAGTACATTTACTTTGGCTTTTTTTTATCAAATGTTTCTCTTCTAGTAAACACTGTATAACTTATTGATACACGTTTTAAAAAGGCAGAGAAAAAGCGCATTCATTAATACATATTCAAAGTGCCTAGATTTTGAAAAACATTGCTCAAGAATGAAGTACGAAGGCATGCATAGGCACTTTCATTTAAAAAAGCCCTGTTGGTGCTTGTTTGCACAGTCTGAAGAGCTGTTGTGTTGCTTGTGGACATTATCCACATCTGCGTTGTCCCTGGCGCGAAAGAAACATTGCAATGTATTTAGGCTGGCGGTCGACAAGAGTGAAGCCGCTTCATTGTCATCACGGTTTCGAGCGCCATAGTCACGGTCAAGGGTGCATGAACCAGCAAATTGTATGGACCAGGAATGTATCAGTGAAGTTTGCTGTATTTGAAGGAGGTTCATATTTCTGTGTTAAACTGAAGTTCCACTCATAAAATGAGAAGTGTCGCAACAGCTTTCGCGGTGTTTTGATAATTATCGTGCCCGGCTGCTGGCCTGAAAGATGCAGGTTCGATCCCGACCATGGCGATTGCATTTCGATAGAAACAAAACGCCAGTGGCCTCTGTACTGTGCAATATCAGTGCACATTAAAAGAGCCCCAGATGGTTAAAATTGTCCGGAGTCCTCCACTATTTGCATCTGCCCTCATAGCCAAGAGTCGCTTTGTGACGTTAAACCTCGTAAAGTGAAACAAATGGAAGTGTCACGACAGTCCTGACAATTCATTCACTTTGCTTTGTGCAGCCATCCGGCAAGCCATTTCCAAGGCCCTTGTTGCCTACTACCAGAAATGTGAGTTGTCTTCATGTTTAACACTGTCAGTTTTGTTGTGAATGCTAGCGCAAAAAGTTGCGGCAGTTTATTCTGTGCTGTGTTTAGCTGGATGTGGGGTGGAGTTGCTAAGTTACAGTCGGACGCAACTCGAGAGTGCCGTGATAAATGCTCTTGAAAGGAGCCGTGTCAGTATATTGTCATGACTATGGCGTAATTTCTTTTCACCTGTTATGTAGTATCGCAGGGGGCTGGCAGGCACAAGGGGATTAACTATGACATCATGACAATAGTCGTGTCAATGGTCATGAGGTCATGGGCGTTTGCCGTACTCTTCAATGTATTCAACTATAACTTGCAGAGGTAAAAGTTTGATGCTTCTTGGGAAGGTGGCAGGAAATTTGGCTGGTTGCCTATGCCTTCAGGGCATTTCAAGGCAGCTGAATCCAAAAATCGTCTCCAGTTGTTTTGCTGGTCATGGTTTAGTTCATGTTTTGAATAAGTGCACATAGCTCCATTAGCTCTTTTCATTCGAGCAGAAAAAAAAATGTTAAATAGTAAAAAATTTCGAGTTTGTCAAAAGGTCTGCAGATTTCCATTTGAGAGCTAGTAGTTTTCTGCAATAGATGTCGACACTGCACTGGTGAACTGATCATTGTGGTGAAGGAGAACGTACGTGCCGCATCTTTGAACTTTTATTTAAACCAAGAGTTCGAACCTAACACTTTCGAATTGGATTTACCCCATTTGACCACTTGCAAAATACACAAGCCATTTTATTGTGCCAATTTGTTTTATGCATAATGCAGTTTAAATTCCACACTGAATTTTTTAAGTTATGCACTTGAATTGTGAAAATCTCTTGGGATGCTGCTGGGGGTGTGCAGTTTCACCTCGCTTTGACCAACAGCATTAGCTCTAATGAAGAACGCTCAAGGTTTCGCAAATCATAGATGCCGGCAGTTGGACAGCTTCTGCTCAAGGTGCACATTTGAGGTTTGTTCGATTTGTCGGGAGCTGCTGTACCACTATATGTTGACATTCAAGTACAGTCGACTACTGGGACAGTCTAGGAAATCGGGCAGTCCGGAAAATTAAATTTCACCGAAAAAATAGCGAACTTATAGCCAGTATGCTGGAGGAAGTACAGTGAAGCTCCTCATGACTAAATTTCGCCACGCGTAATGTGCACAGACAACGGGCGGCGACTGCTTTCACGGCCTCTGCCTGGCTATGCTGCCCTTGGCATGTCGCCGATGCAGGCACGGGTTGGGTCATAGTCGAGATGGGAACACACTGCTGTGGAAACCGCACTGCGTCTGCAATACTATTGGCCCAGACCGAGAACATGAAGATCACTAAACAATAAGAACCGCGAAACAGCCAAAGCAAGTGGTCCATCAGCGTTGGCCTTTGCCATTAGGCCTAGCTACTAGAGCCAAAATCAGCACCGTATCCGGCGATATGCACTCTGCGGTGGCTTGTGTATAATGAGAGGCATCTTGCCTGTCATCAACACATCAGTTGTTTATAGCTTTACTATAGAAAAGTCAGAGTTGTGGTTTTTTGCTGTGTGTATTCTGGCCTCGCTTTTATGCACCACCATATCCGCACTGGCCGTCTCTGTGAAGCCGTATGCCTCACACACTCTTCGCTGCTATTCCCGGTATTTGGGACGAAAGACTGCACAGATGAGTTCAGTGAACTGAGGCTACTCAAGTTCATGCTACGGAAGGCGCTCAAGAACAGTACGAATTCGAAACCACGCAGGCGCAATGTGCCAACTCACATCGCAATTTAGTATGCTTCCTTTAAGCTTGAATTTCATATTGTTTGATCAAGGTTTCGTTCCCTCCTGCAGTTTGAATTAATGAGGTTCTACTGTACACATTATATGATGGCTTGGGTATTGGTGGAGAGTGCGAATGGGCACGAAAAATCGAGCATTCATTTGTAGTGCGTCCGAAATTTCAGGCACTCTTATACGTTGACTCTATGGCCCATGTCGCTGTGCCGCGAAAAAGCCAGAATAATCAAGCATGTCCGAAAAATCAGGTGTCCGAATTTTCAGTCGTCGACTGTACAGTGCTGGTGTGCACAATCAAATCAAGCGGATGTAAGTTCTGCTTCATTCACATCTCATGCTTTGGTGCCACACTCACCCAGAGCCCTTAATTTCTTGTCTTTGCTGTAATGACAATTGTTCCAGCACCTGGCAGTGGTAATGAAATGACCGCAGTTGTTTTAATTGTAGAATAATGCAACAGAAGTTAAAGCCAACCGGATAAAAATTTTGCATACAATGGCGAGCTTACTACCAGTATACACGATACATGCAACCTGCGAATGTGCCTAAGTCTACTGATATTCTGTCGCCTCAACTTCGTTTAACCTAGTAGTTTGAAAGGTTTTTTTTTTTTGCTTAATTAGCTGGTGAGCAGTGTGCTCTCGAGGTGAACAGGTCGCTCACCTATGCACTTCCAAAGTAGCGAGTGTTGTTGCTCGGAGGCTTCATGAGTCTTTGCACAGCATCTGTGCAAGTGGCACGTGACCAGAGTACCCATTGAATTAGTTGCACAGAGCACTGTCAAATATAAGTCCTTTTGGCTGAGCAGCCAGTGCTTTGCACTTAAGCGAAGCAATGCCACTGCCTGTGCTGTTTGTGATTGACCGGCCATGTTAACATCTTTCATTTTTTATTGACAATCTGCAGATGTGGATGAGCAGTCCAAGAAGGAGATCAAGGACACTCTGATCCAGTATGACCGCACCCTGCTTGTAGCCGACCCAAGGCGCTGCGAGCCCAAGAAGTTCGGTGGACCAGGTGCCCGTGCCAGATACCAGAAGTCTTACCGTTAAACTTGCTTTGCGCAATAAACCTCCTGCCTTCGTTTGGCATATGTGGCACCATTTCATGACTCCTTCACATGTGTCAGGCAACCTCGAAATGGACAGGCAGTACAGCTGGCATAGATCTCGGCGGTCGAATTTCGATGGAGGCGAAATTCTGCAGGCCCGTGTACTGTGCAATGTCAGTGCACGTTAAAGAACCCCAGGTGGTCGAAATTTCCGGAACCCTTCACTACGGCGTCCCTCATAGCCTGAGTCGCTTTGGGACGTTAAACCCCCATAAACCAGCTGCCATAGATCCATATGGCCTGTGAATAGGGTGTAACAATTGCCTGTGATTGATGAGACCCCTCACAAGAGCAGGCCATCTACTGGCAAACTTCTGTTTTGGGTTTTGCAAAACACTGGGAATGAATCTGTCGTGTTGGGGGTAACAAGTTGGAAGTGCAGGAAGGAAGAGATGCAGTATAGGTAGCAATGTCAGTAAGGTGCCATTTGCACCTCAAAGCAGAGTACAACCAATTTCTAATGATTAGTGTACATGCATCACCACATGGCATACACCTATGACTGCACAATAGTTTATAATAGATGTTCTCTTGAAGCGACGAGTTATACTGGCACATGCATGACATCTTAACTGCGTTTGGCTACTTTGGGCTGAGGCCGGAGGTTGAACAGGTTGAGTGCAGATCGTCGTCTGAAGATGAGCCGACCTCTTCTGAAGAAAAACTGTTGATTCAGACTCGGTGAGTGCAGCAAAATCAGTGAAAAAGTAATCGCTGTCAGTGTCCAGAGAACGGGTAGCATATCGCCGCTTTGCCGTGCATCTGAATTCTTACGGAAAGTGGGTAAACAAAGAAAGCAAGAATACCTCGTGAGCGTCGGTGGTAAACAAGCTAAAAGCAGCGCCAACAAAGATGGAAATGACTTATGCAGCCCCTATAAGGGAGTGCCAATAAAAAAGTTCAGCGCGCATCCGTTGCGATTGCGCGGCGAAGCCGAAACCACGAAAGGGCGTTGCCGCAGACCGCGCGACACGCTGGAGATAGCAATCTGTTGTTTATCCCCGCAAGAACGTAGCACAATAAAATTTCAAACGCTTCTTGTGAGTCTTGGGAGGTGGTAGCACTTCCCAATGAGCGTGCGTCGTGCTTATGGCGCGTAATTTCATCCGGAGGGTTGAAACTTCCTGTACGGCAAAGACCTTGTGGGACGGAAAACCGCCACCGTACATATGGACCTCCTGCATGTTTGTAAACAAACGAGGTGGCGCTGCAGTCGCTAGCGAGCTCGTGGTAGGCAAAAGGTCGGAGTGTGGCGTCGCGGATAGGTGTTGAGCGCGGGTTTTCAAGGCTTGTAGGCGCATTTCCAGTTTCTGCGAATCATAGCAATGGTTGATGCTTCCAACTTAGTAATTTGTCGAAGCACACGAGCTCGCGTTGTCCACGTGCGGCCTATAAAGAGAAATAGTTTGCCACTGTGTATTGTATATATGGTTAGTAGTAAACATGTAGAAAGCGTTCCTGCCGTTTATTTATGCGCTAGGCATTGAATAAAACAAGTTTTGACACTCTGCACTAGCCGGAATGATTTTACTTCGGGACAGTAGTGAGGGGAAGTGCTGGCGTTGTTTCGTCGGAGCAGACATGCGCACATCGTCTGCTGACATACGTACGTGTCGCGCTGCGCGAAAAGTGGGGACAGCGTCGTGTCCCCGATCTCCTGTCTCGCTTAGCGCTGTTTTTAGCCGCATGACCACGCACCAGCCAGGCCGACTTGTCCTCTTGTTAATCTGATCGATTTGCTGAAAAGTTTTGATTTCTAGAATTATTTCCTTTCCTAGCCCTGAAGTCTAGTTTCGTGACGAAAAATTATAGCAAAATATTGAGTACAAATTTATAAATTACGCTTTTTAGAAGTGTGGTCGTCAAAAATTGTGAGGTAATTTCTTTGATTTCAGTCCCGCATTTCTTTGACCAAAGCGAAAGCGAAGATGCCATAAACGAGGGAATAAACTTTAAGGTTCGTTTTGTGACCTCTCACATTTTCTGCGACTGGATCACTCACCTTCGTAATTCGCATGAAAATCAAATGATTCCATTTGTCGCAAACTATTCCTGAGACGTTGAGGAGCGTAATAAATCTCTCGATTTTTTTCCCTACACGTGCAGTATTGTGTTATTTTTTGTAAGAAACGTTTTCATGTAACTATGCATGCATAAGTACTGATCATATAGAAAAAGAACTAATCGCGTCATCATACAGAATAGGGCTTTATGTACATGCTGGCATAAAAAAACTGCGCACTATCTACTCAATTATTTGAGACCTTGGGGGGACTTGACGACGGTGTTAATTATAATTGCCCAGAACTGCACCAGGTATAGCTATGAATAAAAGGAATGACTGAAACTAGCGTAGGAATTTCATATTTGCACCAAGTTTAGTTACATATCGCATGCATGAATAACGAAAACACTTTTCATGCCGCGTCCCCTCTCAATCTCGCCACGTGTCTGTTAGTAGCACGCCTGCGGCTGCTTCTTTGCAAACAAGCTTCGCGATCATGTATTACCTCATGAAACATGACACATGCATGATACAATGAAAATAATGGCGTTTAGCACACTTAAGGTACGCTATTCTAAGCACACCAACGCGACCGCGCAAGATTGACACAACTTACCAGACTTCTTTCTACTCGAATGAAATAATTACGTCGTCATATCAAGAAACAGTTTCAAGTAAATAATAAATGTGATAAAACGCGCCATTAAAACATGGTGTGCTATTAACAAAAAAAAACGCATTCCTTGGAGGCGAGTGAACCTGTCGGCGCCCCGTGCACTCCGGCTCAAGGTGATAAGTACGTGTGCAGCTGCATATGTCTTTTTTTCCTTGAGCAATTATCAGCCTACTATCCTGAAGTTCAGGTGAATGAACGCAGTAACTTGCATGCTATTAAGTGCATTGAGTGGCAGTGCCTATCGACTCCCAGACTTCGCGCTTTACTACCGTGGCCCAATGCCTGTTAGCCAGTTTCCGAATGCGGCATTTATGCGCGAGAAACCTATCGAGGCTAATTTAATATTTTTTATGCTACTACGCGGATCCAGCAGTGACGCAGCTGGTCAATATATGCTGCTTCTGCAGTGCACAGGCAAGGGTGTGACATTCCCGTAGAGCCAATGGGGACGATTTTGAAATGCGACGGTGGCGGTGCCTGGGAGTTGGCGGTAAAAACATAAATTGCTCAAAACTTTGCTCGCTATGCTTGCGCCGGTCGCTGTCGTCTGCTGCCACTGCGCTGCAGCGTTGCCCGCGGCGGCACTGGC
Source organism: Amblyomma americanum (assembly GCF_052857255.1). Taxonomy (NCBI): domain Eukaryota; kingdom Metazoa; phylum Arthropoda; class Arachnida; order Ixodida; family Ixodidae; genus Amblyomma; species Amblyomma americanum. Next base: position 174,525,537 of record NC_135500.1, on the reverse strand, counting down.
GGCGCAGACGCGTTGTGTCATTGACTCCAGCCGCGTTTGCTGCCAGATACCAGGATCGCTGCAATCGTTCCGACCGTGGCGACACTTATGGCGCGGACGCGCAACTTGCAACATGCCACAGCACTGGCACAGGCTTGAAGCAGCCGCCGCTAACTGCGGCAGCTGCGGTAGGCACGGGCAAGCGGAACCTGTTTTGCCTACCATGCGAAAGTCGCTGCTAACATCAGCGCCACCGCATCTTCGTGACGTCGCGGGGTGAAGGAGGTCCATACGGCAAAAAACCCTTAAAAGAGATAACAGCCGAGCGGCGTCTGCGATGTCAACGGTCAGTGTAGGTTACATGAGGCACGGAAACTGATGTATAATAATCGCAGCTTCGCTTGGACGTGGAAGCCAGCCTGCCCCAAGAGCCAAATCGACTATGATGGTGGCCTTGCAAAGGCTGGCACATACCCAAACTGGGGGATCGCTCAAGAATCGGGAGGCATTGTAAAGATGCGTTTCACGTGACCGTTCACATTGTAGCCATCGGTCGGCTGTCTAAACCTAAACAGGCGAGGGAAGGAATTCAGTTATAAATTAAGCGGTTCGCGAATACCACGTGGTGACAGTAATGTCTCGCACATCATTACGAAGAAGGAAACGTGCTATCGAAATTTGCTGTCGATGCTCCACAAACGCTCCTATCCTAAATTTCATCTTCTGGCTACTCGTGTACAAAATTCATCTTAAAATTCTCCAAAGCTTCCTAAACACGGCACGATTAGCCCCGTTCTCTTTTTCAGTCACCAATCTCTCAGTGTTTGATTTTTTTTAATTTCAGCAACAAATCTGCGTTCTTTTCTATTTATTTCGTTTATTAATGATTTAATTTTACCGTTTTACGCACCTTCAATCGCCAATGGAGCTTTTTCGGCTGACAGCTGAAGCCGATATTTTTCGAAAAAGAAGTTGCCGTGCCGCGCACATGCTTGTCTTGCGCTCTAGCTGCAGGATTCATAAGCCGGTTTATCATCGCAGACCAAACGGGCAAACATTTGCCGTTCTCCCTTCATCTACCAGGAGATCGCCTCGTCAAGTAAGCGTTGCTTTGTGTGATGACATGCTGGGCGCACTTGCTGCGACGTGCAATCGTTACTGTGTTGCCAAATCTAGGCAGCAGAACGGTGCTGTGGCTACGACTTCGGTGGTGTTGTGTAAGTGACAGATTTGTCCACTAGTTCACCAACACGGGCCCTGTCTGCAACACCCTTCCCCAGAAGTAATTGCTCGACTGCTATTAGCTACGATGCTGGTATGTCCAAGCCCCAGCTTGTCTTTGTGTAGCTCGCCTGCAGTCCGTGTTCTGCGTCTGGCGGCATGCCTTTGACGTTCAAAGGGTAAACAGGTTAAGTACGAGAAATATAGTCTAGTGGTAACGTGTGCTTTTAAAAGGCAAAGTGGCGCTAAACCTCTACAATTTTGCAAAGTTGAACTACGAGCTGCACCACTGTAGACCTGCCTTTACCGCTGCGGTCACGTCACGGTCACCACAAATAATGGATAGCAGATAACCAATAAGGCACTCAGAAACCTAGACCCGATGTCGGTGACGGCACTGACAGACGACGGATTCGTACTGGAGGGAGGGCGAGATCCCGCAGGTACGGAGACATGCCAGGGTCACACTCATCCCGAAACCAAGCTGTAAGGGGAGAGAGAAAGGTGTAAGTGGAAGAAGAAAGTGGCGCGGTAGTGGAGGGCTCCGGAGTAATTTTGACCACCTGGGGCTGGCATCGTAGGCACACGGGCGCCTTTTCTGGATACTACAGGCATATTTTTAGCGCAAAGGACGGGACGAGATACAGACAAGACGAGCACGTGCGCTTGTCTGTATCTCGTCCCGTCCTTTGCGCTAAAAATATGCCTGTAAAATCCGAACACCAACTAGCCCAACAACTCACCCTGTTGAAGTATATTTCTGGATACACCGGTTTAGTGGCCGAGCCCCATAACCACTGAGCCACCGTGGTGGGTAAACTCAGGCCTCTCCTCAAAAATACTACGCACTAATATTTCCCCGTCGCATGAAGCGTAAACTGCGCATTATGACCCGCTGCGGTGTCTCAGTGGTTAGGGCGCTCGTCTACTGAGTCTGTGTACCCGGGTCCGAACCCGGCCGTGCCGGTCGGATTTTGTTGGTGGTGGAAATTATATTTATTGGTCGGGTCGGTTAGGATGTGGGGGACTCGGTCTGGGAATGAATTTCGTTAGAGTCAAAAGGCGCCTGTGTGCTTTGCGATGTCAGTGGATTTAAAGATCCCCAGGTGGTCGAAATTATTCCACCGAGAAGTGCGACAGTTAATGCTCCATTTCCTTTCCTCAAAAAGCGATTTTTATAGTTGTTTTCAAACAGGCACTCCAGCTTAGTGACACGAGAAGAAGGAGATTATGTGGAGAGGAAAGGCGCATGAACTGCGGCCATCTATAGTGACGCCGCATTCTAATGGGTGGTGAGCGTTCTGTAGAGAAGGACTAGTGGATTACGACTTGTATAATTGTCGCTGACGGCGCTGGAATGTCGAACGTTCAGCGGCGCAGGGCCATGCAATGGCGGCAGCTGCAGCTTCTGCTTTGGAAGAGTGTCTACCTCTACAAGCTGCGGCGTAACTGGGCCATCACGGCGCTGGAGGTGCTGACGCCGCTGCTGCTGACATTGGTGAACACTTACCTGCACTGCAGCCGCGACCAGCCGTCGCAGACTGCGGCTGTTACTCCTTCAGTCGCCCCCATCTTCGTAGGCGCCGACACTGAGGCCGAGCACGTGGTCAAGCCGTCGCTTTTCTTCCCCAAAAAGATCGCCTTCGTGCCGGCACCAGGCACGTGCTGGCCATCGCTGGCGGGGATTACAGAGTGGCTACGCCATGTAACTTTCGCTCCTGTACTATGCGCTGTGCACTGATCAGCTGGTTCGTAACTTACATTTCTGTACCGCTTACTTAATAACAAAACCCAATAGCTGCCAACAACTAGGTATCTGTCAGCCGGTTACTGAATGGAAGATTGGCACTCCTGGAATATACAGAAAATATTTCCGATGCTCGACAGCTGGTAGCTAGTAAAGCACCTCTCTTCAAGATTACGAAGCCAACTTTTGTGTGTGTATGTGCGATGTATACATTGGCTCGCAGGAGGGGTCAAGGCGGGCTTTCTTGAAAGCGTTGTGAACACGCGCAGTCGGTAGACCTCTCGCTCTCCCGCTTGCTTTGCTCGTGCTTCCCGAACGGGCTCGAAACAGGCCAGCGAGGTATATGGCTACGAGCAGAGCCCTTTGGAAACGTCTTTTCTCGGGGAAAACTTTCTGTGCTATTGCAATACGAGTACGAGCTCAAGCCGTCAGCTTTCAGACCTGTGCGGTTGCTTCGCGATCGAGTAAGTGGAAGCAGTGCATTTGCAGAAGTCGCGTCGCCGCGCACTCGTACCTCTACTGCATTCCCACCAAAAGTTGAAACCCCACATTTTCGATACCTCTCCCCAGTGGCGTCACTATGGGTGAACTGTGCCGATGCGGTGGACGTAGCCGAGAAGACCACAACATTGTCGAGGTAACTAGCACAGATAAGTGGCTACTTGAAGCCCCGAAGGACTGAGTCCATCGTCCCCTCGAAAGTGGCCGCAGCCTTACAAAAGAAACGGGGTGACCATAAAATGGTACGAGACCATCAGGTGTAACGAATGCGGCTTTTTCAAGGTCGATCTGCAGCACCGGAGCGGAGATGGATTTATAAAATCGCGTCTACCCTCGTGACAGTATTATAAGGTTTATTCCTGAATAAAAAGCAGAAGGAACACTTGGCATATTTTTTCTTTCAATGATTAGAAAAATCGCGGCCGCCGACCAGCTGATTTCTCCCCAGCACTGCACACCGGTGTCCGTATTTTTCATATGTATACCCCCCCCCCCCCCCAATCTTTCCGTACAGACTGTTTTATAACCGTAGAGTTTTGCATCTTATTAACAGAAACTTTACAGTGTTGAAAAAATATTCCAGACTTCTAGTCCATACTCCCCCCTTCCTTAACCCCGCCTATAGAGGTCCAAGAAATAACACCGGTGTACCTTGTTCTGGTTGGTGCGGTCTGACAACTCTTTGGAGCGCGCCCTGCTTTTGAACTAAATGATGGGGGGCTGGGCAGGTGTACTTGCACAGCTTGAAACTCCTTGTCACGTGCTGTATAGAAATTGTTTAAATACGCTAACTCCACTTGGAACACACGAAGCTCACTGCGTGCCGTATGCCGCAGGGAACGTCACCGGTGAACAACTGCTGCGTCACGCGTTCCCGGGGGCCGAAGTGGAAGAGTTCGGTGGCGAGGCCGAGATGGTGGCCAAACTGTCAGTGCGCGCCAACGCCCTGGGGCTAACCGACAACTACGGCGTGGTGTTCAAGCAAGCGGAGGGGGGTGTGCTCAGCTACAAAATGCGCTTTCCATCCTGGCAGGAGTTCTACACCAGGGAAACAATGCGACCCACTAGCTCTAGCCGACGGCCGCCATTTTGGCTTTCAGGTAAACCCTTATTGCGCACTTACAAATAAGCATCTTCTGGGTGCCAGATACCTGTTCGATGGGCCCTGAAAAACTCTTGAAAATCACGGAAGGCGCCCTTGTACGTGGTCAGGTGGACGGATGAGATTAGGAACTTTGAGGCAGTATAGTGGTCACAGCTGTCACAGCATAAGGCGAATTGGAGGGAGAGGTCTTTGTCCTGTAGGTGATTATGATGACTCAACTCGCTGAACGTATCACTCGGCAATCAGAAGACGAGTGTCAGGGCCCGAAGCCAATCCCTATGTAAGGAAACGATGCCTACCATTATCTTGTCTGTGTCCCGTTTTTCACGCGCTGTTTTGCTAGAAGCAAACCGCGAGCACATGCAAAACATACCGGGTGTTTCAGCGAACACTTTAGAAATTTTCAAAAATAGGCTTTTTTGGGTAAAAATATGGCTTTTGTATTATCTGTGTTGGCGGACACCAGAAAACCGGTGAATCGTCTTAAGTAGTAAGCTGGTTAACTAATCTTTAATAATTAACTATTTAACTTAGTAGAGTTAGGCACCTAGTCGCAATTAGAGATTTGTAGCCGGTCATCAGTAATATATGTTTTTAGAATTTCGTTCCCCCTTAGTCGAGGCGTAGCGCGCTCGGCTCACTACTCAAGGGGCAGCGGTTAGAGTCCCGAATCGGCCATTTTTCTTTTCAGGACAATTGTTTTTCTTCCTTCAGAGGCCCTACGGCTTTATCTGCAAATCTACGGTTCATACGACTTCTATATGGTTTTTTAAAGCAGTATGTGAAGGAATCAAGGCAGTCCTGTGCATAGTGATTTGAGCTTGAAACTTGTGTGCTGAAATTCTGTGCATTTATAGTTTTGTTTTGTAATTTATTGCCCCCTGCGCGCGCACACACACACACACACACACACACACACACACACACACACACACACACACACACACACACACACACACACACACACACACACACACACACACACACACACACACACACACACACACACACGCACACGCACACACGCACGCACGCGCGCGCGCGCACACACACACGCACACGCACACACACACACACACACACACACACACACACACACACACACACACACACACACACACACACACACACACACACACACACACACACACACACACACAACAGGAAATCTCTCTCTCTGCCCCCGCCCCCCGGCACTACCTCTTTAAATGCGTCCCTGACCAGTGCAGCTCTCCTTGATATAGGTTGAGGTCAAAGTCTTAGCACGGCGTTTGCGTTCTCGTTTGAGGCATGATGATTGTGAACACATGAGGCCTGATCGATAGCACAAACGATAAGTACAGCACTCTGTATTTGCTTATTAACTCATATATGGTCCACGCAGATGGACTGGCGCATTTTTATTGACAGTCTCGAAATTCAGGGCACACATATGCAGGCAGCAGTATATAAAGGCACCATAGAAAATGCCGACTCGAATCAGCGTTGTATGCTACATTATATAACTTCTGTCCATGCCAGGCATCCTGCTGCCGATGATGTCGAGGCTTAACCTGGCCGTGGCACAAACTGCGGTGCCGCGGGCGGTGGGCAGTGCCGAGGCGCTGCCGGTTTACTTTAAGACACGCCGGTTCCCGTCTCCGAAGAGTTACGACACTTCGAGGAGCGCCGGCAAGGTTACAGACCTCAGCGTCGTGTACGGATTCATTGTCCTGGGACCCGTCGCCGTGAAACGCATCGCCGAAGAAAAGTCAGTCGGAATGAAGGTATGCCTTCACACATGCCACGCCGGTATACCGTTCAGAAGGGCTTGCACATAGTGCACGCTTTAGCCTGATGAGTGGTTGCACACCCTGCAGCAATTCCTTCCTGTCATGGATTAATGCGCTCCTTGCACATAATGTGCCGAAGGAGCACGACTGAGTTGCGCTCAGGCGCTATAAAGAGGTCCGCGTTTGCTAGCAGCACGCAGCTTTTGGTTACTGATATTCCCTGCATCACAGTGGAAACCTTAGATGCATTTCTCACTACCTTGCTGTCGGCAGGCCTTTTGGGCCCAGCATCTCTCATAAAGGCTGCCTCTCTGCGTTGTTAAGTATTCCGCGTGCCGTTGTGTTAATCTATCGTTGACTCATTTTCTAGTCCTTCTGCCTCGAACGAGAAGAGCATATATTAATGCGATAGTATTAGAAGCTCCATGGGACCAAAATGCACCTTCGGTCATTCGCTCACTGGCTGTAGGAAAGTGACGTTATCAGACTGGATCATTACCATTGGCTGGAGAGAGGTGACCTCACCGGACTGGAAGTAACGTCACTGCCGGTAAAGGCATCAACAGCTGTTAATGCTATCGATTTGCCAGCACATAATGAAATTAGATGTCCGAGTGAATTTTTTGAAACCTCTGCCTATTTTTAAGCCGTACAGAAAGGTGGACCGAGGAAAGAGATTTCCTTCTGGATGCAATGCTCCAAAGGGGGCTGTTCAGACCTTCTATAATGACGCTATTTTGTTGGCGAATTTAGCGGCAATAGTGCGCATAACTCGCCACCGAATGATTTATCAACTTGAAGTGGCACATTCACAGCCTGCACGCGCTTCGCTGTCGCGCAGGAGCTGCTGCGTATCGCTGGTGTCTCCGACGCCGTGTACTGGCTGTCAGCGTTCCTGAGCGGCCTGCTGGTGATGTCGCTGGTGACGATCCTGATCACCATGCTCGTGAAGCTGCCGATCTTCTGTGCGCCCTCGCTGCTGCCTCAGAGTGACTTCACTCTCGTGCTGTTCGTGATCATGACGTACGCCGTGTATTGCGACCTCTTCTGCCTGCTCATCAGCTGCGTCGTCAAGACCCGTGAGATACGGCTGGCTGATTCGCAGTCTTTCCCGCGCTCGAGGCTCGGTCATTCGGGGTCACTGACAGCCATCACTGAACAGCTGATCTCTATTGTTCTCGTGCTCGCCATAATTTATTGCAGACGTACTTACAGTCCCTTGAGTACAGTGTATAAGAGCAAATGCTCTTGGAGTGCCCCGCGAGGGCATTGACACATTTCCCGTGTTACGTTTTTTGCTGCCTTCGGGTGCCTCAAGCATGCCGTACTTAGCTACCTTACGTATATTTTAAGCAGATAATTATCGCAGAAGATAAGAATTCATTCACTGAGTTGTTCGCGCTCTATCGGCCTCATCAACTCCTCGGAGTGGATGAGGCCTCACCGGGCATTCCTCCTCGGAGTGAAGCCCTATTTAAACCCCGCCAATGATGAACGCTTGGCCCAGACGAAGACGAGTCCTCTTGTCGAAACGTTCGCAAGCACCGTGATGCTTTCCCCTCCCTTGTTCACTTTGTGAGTGTTGGTGTGGCCATCGGAGGCTCCTAATTTTAATTTAAGTTGACCATTATGTGACTCCGCACCCTATCTTCGGCCATCGCATTGGCCCGCTTTTTCTTCGATGGATGCGCACCGAGCTACGTATACCGGGGCAAATGCGAACTCGCTCTTTCAAACGTGCACAATATTCCTCGTCCACCGCCTGTGCAGCGGTGTACGCCGTGTTCGCCACCGTGTGCCTCTGGATGCTGACGTACGAGGTGCCCATCTTCTTCATGGACGCGCCTGGGTCCATCCCCTACGAAGACCTGTCGCTCGGTCAGAAGCTTCGCAGCTCCGTCTTCCCCAACATGGCGCTGCACTGGATGGTCCGCATTATCAACCTCCACGAAGAGAACAGCTGAGTATACCCCTCTCAGTTAGGAATGTGAAGCAGTTCCCTTCAGGCTCTGTGTTTTTAACATTTGTCTTTTAAATGGTCCGGTTAGCCAAGTGCTTCATGTGTAGCATCAGCTAATTAACCAACCGTCCTTACATGCACACACTCGCCTGCCCTGCTAATTAGTTTTCTTTAACATGCGCAAAGAAAGCAAGCGAACAAAAAATTGGAGGACACTTAAGCTCCGCCTTAAGGGTAGGACGCTATGGCGTTAATGAGTTAATGCCCATATATGCGCCATTGGAAGTTCTCAGCTTTACATTCATAAGCCCCTGGGAGTTCTCATGCCACTCGCTGCGCAATGGTGGAGCGGTTAAGCGATGCGCCACTACCCTGCGATGTCAGGTGCTGTCACTGATACGTCTTGTGCGACCCAAATCGCTCTTCCCGAGCAACCTCTGGCGATCAATAATTAATTTAGCTGTCAAGGTGGTAAGTTTGCTCCCAATCCGGTGGGCAGATTGTGATGGCACCACAAGGTCATGTCACCTAGGTGGCCCACCTAGGGTGCTTCTCCGGGGGGGGGGGGGGGGGCGGAGGTGGCCACCTGGGCCACCCTACGCCACCCTATTTTTTGCTCATAACGCCGACGGCAACACCGACGACGCCGGATTTTCTACACTACGCGGGAGCCTTCGCCTTTAAAAAATGCCCGGTACGACAGCCAGCGCTGCGTCATCGTATTTACGCCATGGTCTTGCAGTAACGTATGTAGAGTGAAACTAGCATCATTCAAGCACTCAGCTACGACAACGTAATAAGGTTATGATAAAATTTCGCCACTCGTGTTCAGTTCACTTCTAATGTGTATCAAGTTCCATTGGTTCACATAAAAATCAACGTCGTAGTATTCACGTAACAGCTGAAGTACAAATCTGTGCACAGCGCATTTTCCTTGCGCTTTGTGGCCGATGGTGGAGCGGCGGGAAAGACTATGGAGCTCTGAAAGCCTATTGGTTTTTGTGCGGGCCTGTGAGCACAGGGCGGTTCAAGTACCTCCTTACGTGCAGTTTCGCGTTTGCTGGAAGCTTTTGAGGCAGGTTGGAATAGAGCAAGTGATTCATACGCGAGTTTTATGAACAAGACTGAGTACTCAGTGGCCCGCAAAGCGCCGTGCTAAGTTCTTGTCTCTTTCCTTCTCTCCAGATCAAGGAGCTCACTGGAGCAACCTGCACATACCGGGCTCGCCGTACGACAACGTGACCCTGGTGGGAATGCTATGCGCGGTCCTGTGCTACTGCCTGGTCTACGCCGCCCTCATCTGGTACCTGGACAACGTGTGGCCTTGGCAGTACGGAATCCCTAAGGGACCCCTCTTCTTTACCAAAGTGAGAAGCTTCTCCCTAACGGCGGTCCGGCCATCTTGGTGCGGTGCTTTAAGCCAGAGGTAGCGAAACAGTGACATATGAATCGACACAGATGAAAAATCAGCTTGATTTTGGCGGACAGAAGGACATGAGGGAAAGCACCACCATTGGTGTTAACGTCGAAATGAATGCACATACATATGCAGTTTTCTTTCGTCAGCCTTCTCAGTCCTACTCGATGTTAGTAGAAGGCAAAGGCACAGCGTTTCCCCAACGCAGTTCAAGACGTCGTTTCGCAGGCCAGCTACTGGTACCCCAGAGCGTCCGAAAACTTGCAGCTCCAAAGCAAGGATGCCCCAGAAGCAAGCATCCCGCTCGAAGGCGTCGAAGAACGCGGCAATCCTGGCATAGTACTGGAAAACGTTACAAAGGTCAGACTGAAAGAAGGACCCAACTACGAACTTGTTTGCTCGTCCAGTTTTAACGACCTAGCCGACAACTTGTGCTAGCGCAGGCTGTGACGTTTGGTTTCCTTTGAGCCTCTTTAAATGATTGATGCGCATGCCCTATCGGAGTTGTGCGCGCATAGTAAACAGTACTGCATGTTTCCCAAGGGAGAGTACTTCCTGCTGCATGAAAGCGCCTGTCCTACAGTTTCTACGAATATTTTTGGCCACGTGACTAGAATTTTTCGCGAGCAAAGGACATGCAAGCTCCGAAGAAGGCTGCCTGTAACGCGTGTTTCTGTACACATGTACGCGCCCGCCGCGCGCGTTTTCGTAACCTAATAACGAGCCATGGAAAGAAAAATGATAGGTGTAACGTTAAGAGATCGGAAGCGGGCAGAGTGGGTGAGGGAACAAACACGGGTTAATGACATCCTAGTCGAAATCAAGAGAAAGAAATGGGCTTGGGCAGGGCATGTGATCCGAAGGCAAGATAACCGCTGGTCTTTAAGGGTAACGGAGTGGGTTCCAAGAGAAAGTAAGCGTAGCAGGGGGCGGCAGAAGGTTAGATGGGCGGATGAGATTAAGAAGTTTGCAGGCAAAGGGTGGATGCAGCTGGCAAAGGATAGGGTTAATTGGAGAGACATGGGAGAGGCCTTTGCCCTGCAGTGGGTGTAGTAAGGCTGATGATGATGATGATGATGAAACTTTACGGAAGAAAGAAAGCCTGAACTTCATTACGCATGCTGGTAGAGCACCGCATGTTATTAGTGCTTAGCCAAAAGGAGCAGTTCTGCCGCTACATCTGGTTAAATAATAATAATAAATAATATATAGAGTTGATGCATTTGAAAAGAAGCCAGCGCGCACAGACGGCACCCAAGGAGAGGAGACCGAAGGGGTTGTTGCGCTCGTCACCAAATACTAACGCCTAATTGGGAGTATAAAAATTGATGAAATAAGAGGTGGCACTTTTTTCCCGGATCACTTCTAAATGTGATCGGCGTAGCCCTTCTCGCTGTTCCAGATCTACCCGAACAAAACGGTGGCGCTTCGTCAAGTTAGCCTGAAGGCGTACCCCGGTGACGTCACCGTTTTGCTCGGCCGCAACGGGGCTGGCAAAACGACCCTGTTGAGGCTCATCACGGGTCTCGAGCAGGCCTCCGATGGCAGCGTCTACGTGGCCGGACGCAATATCGCGCTGGACACAGACGCAGCGCGGCGCTCTATGGGCTTCTGTCCGCAAGAGAACATCCTTTTTCTCAGCCTCACCGTGCTCGAGCATCTCCAGTTCTTCGCCAAGGTGCGCCACTGGATTTCCCAAGTCCAAGGTCGGCAAAGCCACCGCGCTCGTACTCCCCCCTTTCCCCCTCTTTTTACAGCTTTGTTTCTGCTTGGGCGTTTTATGCCTTAAGGATTCCCGGGAATACTGTCAATCCACTGAGGTCAATGAACTCGACGTCTCTAGACACGCTTCCGCAGCTTGGGGTGTGTCAGTAAGTGTCAATAAGGCAGTCTGTGCGAGAGCGAGTGGTGTACCAAGGCTACATCTAAAGCACACAATCGAATGTGCCTCTGCTGTCTGAGGCAAATATATCCTAAACGCTCGCTATCCCGTCTTGTCATTTGAAAGAAATGGCTACCTACTTGCATGAGCGTCGCATACATGTCATGCAGTAATTGCTCCGTTAAAAAATCAGTAAAATAACATAAACAATATAGAAATTTTTTGTAGTGCCTAAGAAAGATAGTAATGAAGTCGGTAATACTGGAGGTCTGTTTTCTTCATACTACACTGTTTCCTCAAGGTATCCAAGCGACGTGTTTTTTATTTAAAAATGCGCGCCCTGTAATATTCTCTATCTGAACTGCGCAGATCCGCAGCGATAGGTGGGCAAATGCGACCAATGCGATCGAGGAGATCCTGGTGGCCTTCAACCTATCCGAAAAGCGCAACGCTCTAGCCAGCTCGCTGTCCTGGGGTACCAAGCGAAAGCTTCAGCTGGGAATCGCCATCGTCGGGAACCCGCAGGTCGGCCGGTCACTCGCTCACTGCATGCGCCATGTCGATGACAACACTTTTTAAATCTCGGAAATCTAAAGATCGCTTTGTAGGAAAAGTAATGACCATGTCAAGAAGTAATGAACACTGAGAAGTATGGCACTTGCTTAAGGGTATGACCCACCGGGACCGTGGACTGCCAAGTATCCCGATGAACTTACGTACCACGGAAGTGAATATCCACCAAGAACAAAAAAAATTGCTCGCGGTTTAGCATTACTGACCACGAACTATTGTGTTAAAGCAGGTTTTTGCAGATTGACACCAATGCCACGTACCTGAAAGCGTGATATAAAGCTTGTTTCCTTTCCTTTTTTGACTTGCGTGCAGATGGAAGTTGATGAAGACGACGACGTGCAATGCACAGCGCGAGAGTGTGTTGCAGTTTAACATCTTTTGATAGGCTAACAATAACAACAACAACGAGGCGTGATCAGCTTCGGTGACAGCGTAGTGCTCTCGAGCAGTGACTGGCGAAGCTGATCTGTTCGCGCCGCTACGGCCTGGAAACCCAGTCGCGGCAGTATTTATTTTATTCTCTAGGTTGGCTAAGGTCACCCTAATTGAAAGTCTCGTTTATTTCTTGCCATTTCCCGCATCACGTGACTAACTTCAGAGGACTCAATGGGCTGTGAAACTCCACTGGACGTCCGCAGGACGTCCAAGGGAGATTCACCGCTCATTGGGACGTACGTGCATACACCTACATTTTCCGGGTTACGAGGCCAACAAAAGAAAAATACGGGACAGTTCAAGGAGTATCTGGAAGTTGGACAATAAGCTGATTACCCATGCTTGTGCAGGGTTCATGATTCTATATTCTGGCGGACTGTGGGAAAGACGTCTCTGCTTGCTCCGCACAGATTGTCGTGCTGGACGAGCCCACGGCGGGCGCAGACCCCGAGTGCAAGGGCGCCCTGTGGGAGTGCGTGCTGCGATTCCACGAGAACAGGACGATGCTGCTCACCACGCACAGCATGGAGGAGGCCGACACCCTCGGAGACCGCATCGCCGTGCTGGCGGCGGGGAGGCTGCGTTGCTGCGGCTCCTCGCTCTTCCTGCGAACCACCTACGGTATACACACACTCTACACAGGAAGGAGTAAAAAGGGGGAGTAAGCTGTCCTCTAACGTACTCCCTTTTATGAAAAAGAGTACGCTAGAGGACCGTTTATTTCCTTTTTTATCCCACACAGACCTATTTGTGTTTACAGGGCATACGCGCGTTTGGTTCATGTCTCGTCACTTCTGGATGGCAGAACCAGTCTTCAGCTGATCAACACTAGCTTCGTCGTCATTTATACAGCGATCGGTGTTATGCGGGCGCTGGTTTACTCCTGGATAACCTGGAAAACTGGGCGAGTTGGTGACAGATGGTTGGAAAGATGCGTCCTGTTACAATAGCCCATCATTTCATTCGGCTTGGCAGCTTGCAGTGTCAAGAAGCTGACCGCTTGAGCACTCTTTAGTATGTGTCCAGCTCTGGCTATGATATGAACAGAAGCCGCGCAGAAACGGAGTAAGCACTGCACCTGCGGCGTGTGTAGTCAACGTAGTTGTCTTCAACTCTGCTGGAATGGGCTTGTCTTTTGCAGCCAACTCGCCATGAGTGCGCGGTCAAGGTTCATGTCAGTGCGGCTACTCCTAAGCTTTCCGCAGTATCTATGACTAATAATAATAATAATAATTGGTTTTTGGGGAAAGGAAATGGCGCAGTATCTGTCTCATATATCGTTGGATACCTGAACCAATGAATCAATGACTAGAAGACTTGGATCAAAACGAGTGGCGCGTGATATTTGTGCCCATGTCCGAGAACAGGACAGTCGCATAGTTGATGCTACATATAGTATGTAGATCTATGTTGATAGGTGCTGAGAGCGAAATATACTATATAAATACTGTTTCCTTTTTTGTCCTGAAGCGTTATATAGGTACCGATGCTCTAGGAACAGATGAGCGGCTACAGCGTTGTTTTTCTTTTCGGATTCGGGGTTACATATAATGCTCTATTTGAGCAAAGCTCAGCCATGACTCTGCTGAAATTTGAGTAATCACTTTTGTGATTATTGAAATGCTGAACAAGCACGCAAAACACCAAAATGGTTGCAGTATAGCAGAGATCTAGTCCAACTGGCCCAGATCTCTGCTCATGACCTGTGATGCTGTGGTGCTTTTTGTCAATGAATTGCAACGTGAAACCGCCCTTCGTGAATTGTCCTCGGTGGTGTTCTACTTAAACCACATTGACCGTGAGGAATCACTTGGCAGAGTTCGTTTGAGGTGCTTTAATTGCATCTTAGATCTCCAGTGATCGTTTGACGATGCTTGCAGCGATATACTAAATGTTGTAAGCAGTCGATAAAAGGGCTGTCAGCCTGTTTGTCTTCGTCCACCGTCGCGGGCGCAAATGGCAGTTGTCCCTTTCCTCTGCACTTACAGTGGCGTTTCAGCCAGGCGTGGCAATGTGATCAACACCAAAGCAACAGAAAGTTAAATTTTAAATGTTCACCTGTCTTGCTAGACTACGTCATTAATTTCTAACGACAAAGAGACCACTCTCAGCGAAAACGGAGCTAGAAAACACACAGACAAACGTAATACAGGTGTTGCCATCACCTGACCGATTTCACAGGCAAAACAGCGTGCGTCGACACCAGTTTTGGGACATGGATCCCAGAGGGTATGCTGCTACACCGCTATTCACTCCAAAACGGCGACAATCAGTTCCTCGCTGTAGACATGACGGGACTGAATCGAGTGGGGGACAATTTACTTAAATTCGAGTTTACCAGCCACAAATACGTCTTTTGATGCTGGGCAAACGTTAACTTACGCAGAAAGAGCCACAGAATCAATTGTTTCTGAGAGCAAGAATTCATTGAGTTGCCCTATTAAAGACTTGAACGAATGAAGATATGTTTCTGGGGCTTGAAGACTGTCTTCTTCCGTAGAACCTTTGTGTTTTTGGAAAGTGCAGTACCGAGTGCATGCATTATGCAACTTCAGGAAACACTATCGAACAGCTACCATTCCTTTCAATTCCCTATGCACAGGCACAGGTTATTGGATCCGAGCGACAATAGAGCAAGATGTCACGTGCGACGAAGTGGTCGCCGTTATACGGAAGCACGTTCCCCAGGCCCAGGTACAAGAGGACGCTGTCAAGACGCTGAACGCCAACGTGGGAGACATTGGCGCGTGCGCGCTCATTGCGGTAAGTGCCAAGGTCCCGATGCTAGTGTTCGGTGCAACAGACCTTCGGCAGGTGCAGTCCAGGATTTCAAAGCACCAAACAGCGCTTTCTATCTCTCTGCTCCTTTTTTAACGCGACAGCGTTAAGGGCCCCGTGTCGCAGAATAGCCGGTGTCGTCGGCATTGGCCGTGAGCGAAAAATCTCTCCTCTCCCTTCTTGCAATGTACGCCACTGCCCCAACATATAGCGCGCGACGGCAGCGCCTCCCGCTCGTCTCGTTCGGGCGCAGTGGGGCCGTGCGGGCACGCAGGAATCACGCGATGAGCGGCGGACAACGCAGCGCACATCCAAAGCGCGTTCACCACGAAGCTTGCGGCTTGCTGCCCGTTTGTTCGGCGCGGAAGCTGTGCTGGCTTTCATGGCATCGGATTTGTCCAGAACGATGTGCCGACGAACAACTACTGCAACTTGAGTCCCGCGCGTTTCGGCAAGGCGCCTGGCAGCGCTTCTACGTGGTTTGCCGCTCCGCGCAACCGTTTCACCGTACGTAGCCGAGCGGTTTGTCTAACGGACAAGGCGTCGCGCCGGACGGGCGATGGCGTTCTGTGGACTCCCTGTTAGTGCTTCAACACGCTGTCGCGTTCCACTCTTAAAGGCGAAGCTTAAGCGTCCTCCATTTTTTTAAAAGTGAAAGCATTACTGGCCCCTATAGACGAAATTCAGTCGGTGACTGTCGTTGAGACCGGGAGATGGTCCCAAAAAGATGGCGTCATCACGCCGTCTCCGAGCGAGGCGCACGCGTTGCGTCCTGGCCAAGAGTTCTACAGGAGGAGCAGATGGCATCGCCTGGGGAGAGCCGCGGCAACTACCTTTCAATGCCCAGCGCTCTGAGCGCGCTGCATAGATGAGAGTCCGCGGCGAGTCAGAGTCGAGGCCAAGGCAATGTGCAGCTCTAAATTCTTAGCGAACCATTTCGCAAATCGAAGTTTAATGAAAGGATCTTTCGCATTGCCACACGTAAGCAGTCTTAGGGGTGTCTGCCGAATTTTATTCATTCATCGGCATCCTGGCGCCGTGCAGCTGCTGGAGGAGCTGGAGGAAAAATGGACTGGGCTGCTGTGGCTCTCGGTGTACGTGGCAGCGCTCGAAGACGTGCTCCGGCAGGTGGAACGAGATAAGGACCGGCGGCGGCCGACGGGCGATGTGGACGAGCAGGCAGAGCCTGCCTACCCTCTTGACCTGATCGAAGTGAACTTCTCGGCGGGTGACATGCGGCCCAGCCTGACGCAGCGGCTCAATGCCCTCGTCATCAAGAGGCTGCAGTACGGCCGCCGCGACTTCAGGCTGCCCATGCTGATGGTGTTGCTACCCCTTTCGGTCGGTGCAACCACTTGGCCGGCTTCCACCAATAATTTCTTCTTAGGCAGCCGTGCTGTTAATATGTTGTCAGAAATCTTTTAACCACCAGGTCCGGGCTTTAGTTAAAACCTTGCGTATTTTATAGTACTGATATTATGGTATATTTCTGTGCTGATATGTTTTGCTGCTTATTTCCTGTTCGAGCTTCCAATATATATGATTTCTGTGCAATGCTATCTCCTTGAATTTATTAGTGTGAATAATTGTTATGCAAATCTGGCAGAATGTTCTTGCTCGATTCCCTTCTCAAAGAGAAATAATTAAGTAAAATAAAATCTAACCCGTGCCGGCAGAGTCTCGCTGCACACATTATCAAAACTTGAGCAACGATAGCGAAACCAAGCTGGAAAGGGAAAGGAGAGCTTTCACTCGCTGTTTTTGTTCCATGGATTCTTTGCGCTTGCCTTGTTTCGCGGGCATTACTGCGACTGGCTTTGCAAACTCTGCTTATCTGACTTGAGGGAGAGCTGAATACGTGATCGAATAAATAATTAACTTCGAGCGCGATTTTAGAATATTACAGACAAGGATGAGCCCATGTGTGTTGTGTGGTCCGCGTGTCTGGTCCTTTCTGTTTTGAATTTTCTTGAGAAGACAAATGGAATAGCACTAGGCCTTAGGCGTTGTCTTTCGAGCGCCACGCCAGGCATCTTCAGCACAGCTGCGCTATTTTCGTAATCTATACGTAGATAAAAGCCCTGAAAAAAAAAAATAGCCGCCAGTGCGTCCAGGTTAGACGCGTGACGACTGCTCAGTTCTTGGAGCTATCCATCTCAGAAACATATGCGAAGGTGTGCCTTGAGCAACGATGCTCTTATGACTGCCTTGGTAGCAGCTGTAACTCGTCATTTTGTTTCGCCGCGCCGAGAGCTTCATTATATGCGAAGGTCGACCTGATCTGCAGGAGGCCAGCTCTTATAGTCTAAGAGAATGTCACCTCGCGCTTTCGCAGGTTCTTTTACTGTTCATGTTCATCAACCAGACACACATCTCCCGAAGGCTCAGCTATTCCGGACCCGTGGAGTACTCACTGCTAGATTTTTTCGGCCACACGGTTGCCTTCTACGCTGCCGACGAGGCCACGAGGGCTGGTGTTGCTCAAGAATACGAAAAGTGCGTTCTAGTATTGTTATACTAATGGGTAGGACCTAGACAAATGCGGTATAGTTAGCATTCGGCAGACAGCTGTGTTGCCACCATTGAACGAAGTGCCCCCCCCCCCCCCCCCCCTGAACTCAGTAAAGTCAAAGCGGCAAGTGGTTCTCGATGCAGGCTGTCGGAGTCTGCTGTTACAACTGTCTTAAGAACTGCACTCGCGGCAACTTAGGATAGAATACTGTCGCAAAAGCGAGAGAAGCGCGAGGAGCAGCAGCAGTTGCACGGTCTACAAACTTGAACAACTTGGCGACTTTGCACTAGATTGAAACATCTCATTGACATCGGCAGCAAGACGTTTCCTCTGAGACTTCCCTAAAACGTCTGCAGTAAGACGTTTCCTCGGAAACTTCTTCAAGACGTCTAACTTGAGACCACGTCAAGGAGATGCATGGTTAGCTGCTGACGAGAGCGGTGCCTTGCACAGTGCGGCACTATGCTATACTTGGGCGTAACATGGATATTTATAAGGATGCTGAAGGTGTGCAAGTCTGCGTGCGAGGTACAAGCGCTTGGCGTATACAGGTACCTTCGGCTGGAGCAAGGTGCCGAAGTGCACGACCTAGGCAGCGACGATCCGCGACAATGGCTACAGCACAAGGCGCTGAGCAACTACCGCCGCTACCGCTCTCAGTTCGTCGTCGGCGCCCAGTTCCGGGTCGCCTCCAATTTATCGCAGCTGCCCGAGGGCGCCTTATTGCTGGGCCGACACCTGGAAGGCAGCGAGACGGCCGTCGAGGTGCGACGTGCACTGTGCATGCGTACTTGGCTCCTGAAGTGCTACCGTTTGTATACATGTGTACTAATTAGGAATACGAGGCGTCTCACGCGCCACAATTTAGGCGAGCGCCAGTTATTACGGAGGCGACCGCTCCGATTAGCGCATTTCTCAATTTCTGGATTATATGAGCAAAAGCGTAGAAGCGCAGTTTTGGACCATGGTCGAAATACCTGAGTGTGTCCATAGAACTATTAGGTTTAAAACATGCCAAAAGGTAGTCGATCCGCAGAAAGCAGAAACAAAAATGAGGTTAGTTTGTTGGTATGTAGCAAACCGAGAAAATTGAGAGAACGTAACTATAAAGGTAAGGTCAGTAGCAGGCAAAGTAACGGCCGCAATAGGAGACATGAATCACTTTCCCGATATTCTTGGGTGGTGGCCGCACGTCACCATCTTACCACTAACGAGGGGAGCAACATATTACTGTTACACGTATACGTCCAGTGCCATGTCCTGCGCACGTCATTCCGGAGATGTGAAGAGTCCCATCGATCAGTTAAATTAGTTCCAAGCCGGTCAGCGCCTGTTTCCTCTGCTTGGTCTAGCAGTGGACGCGTGTGATCGGTCTGGTCGCAGGTGACGGCATGGCACAGCCCCTACTCCCCGCACTCCTCGGCCGTGTCGGTGGTGGCGGCCTCGCGCGCCTTCCTGCCTGGCTGGCGAGTGCGCGTGGTCAACCACCCGCTGCCCAAGGAGAACCCCAAACCTGACCCAGATCCCCTGATCGTCCTTGCCACGCGCATGATGTGCGCCGTGTTCATACCCGTCGGACTTGCCTTCGTCGCTGCCACCTACGTCCTTTTTCCCGTCCAGGTATATATGAACCATGGATACAAAAACCAGTGCCTTTTTGTGTACCCTGAACGTGCTGTTTCTGGCATGTTTTCTCAGTTCCAGCGCAAGCATAAGACAAATAACTGGCCTCTGTCAATGAAGACTGACACCCTTGCCCTCATGCAATGTCTGCTCACCGCCGTCCATATGGTATACGGCTTCCGTCGAGCGCATGCGGGCTGCGATTGGTACTGACTGAGTCATCGTAGCGATGACTTTTTTAATCAAAATGATGATTATTTTGGGTTTTGAACATATCGACGAGTAGCGCTGACATTTTTAATCAAAATGATGATTATTTGGGTTTTGAACATATCGACGAGGGGTGCTAGATTTCCCTCACTTAAGACGTGATGGCGGATGAAACTTGGCGGGAAGCCGCTCACAACGAAGCTTATTTGCCTCTCGCACTGGAAACGTAGAAATGTATTAAGGACGGATTAGAAAGCAAGGGTCAAACGCGAGAAAAATGCCGTTTGCCTGCATTCTGCAGTGGTCCCTGTCTTCTTATAAGTCCCTTGCCCCGTGTGCTTGTGAGCTAGAGGCACAAGAATCCCAGTTCAGAAGGGTGCCGGACCGGGCCAGTTGGTGCATACGCGTCATCTTAGGAAGCACTACAGTCAACATGGACCGAGCGACAGACAAGAACGAGCGTTGGTCCTTGTCTGTCTCTCTCTGTCCACGTTGATTGCAGGGCTTCCGGAAGCGACGTAAGTCCCGGTTCTCCCTCTCTCGAAACCACAGCAAAAAAAGAGGAACTGCCGTCACGTTGTTGCTCTTCTCAGACTCTCCGTGCTGGTTCGGGGGCAATGGAGGTCTGCTGATCAGCACAAGGACCTGGGTTCGACGCCCGTCTTCGGCATCCTCATTTCGAGAATCAAAAAGCGAGAACGCCCATGTATTGAGATTTCATCGCATCTCAACTTCACGGGTGGTCCAAATTATACCGGAGTTCTTCCGCTATGGCTGCATGCGTCGTCCCTGCGGATTTGTACTCCCCAGCCACAGTGCAGCTGGGGGCTCGCAAATTCTAGTGCATTTGTCCAGGGCGCTCTCACTTTTCCTCGCTTGACGCACCTCGAATGCATTTCAAAACGTGCGCCCTTTCGTCGCAGGAGCGCGTCCGCAACGTGAAGCTGCTGCAGCTTCTGTCGGGCGCCAGCCCTACGGCCTTCTGGGGCACGGCGTTTGCCGTCGACTTGGCACTGCACGCTGTCTGCTCGCTGCTGCTGCTCGTCCCTTTCGTGCTGCTGGACTGGCACCGGCTATACACGGACGCCTCCACGCTGGGTACGCGCGCGCAACTCGCATTTCGCGCCTTTCGTCGAGAAAGTTCTGAATACGACCATTAGCACCGTCATCTGTGAGACAAAGCTCTCTCCCATTGATTTGCACTTCGCCTCATCCTGCGGCAATGCGGCTAACCTATCTTACCACACCTGACTGTCCGCCACTTCCTGCTACGGTTTGCTTCTCCCCATCGCCCTTCTCCATTTCCCTATACAGACCCGTTAGTTCCGTATTTTGTGACGACTCATTTTCTGGTGTATTATTTTGCCTCCTCGGCTTTAATAAATCCGGACGTCACACGTGGCAACTGACAATAATGAACGTTCAGTCTGATGAATCGGGAAATAGATCAATACAGATCACCATCCCTGGTTTCTGCACTACGTACATCCCACCAAGTCTCTCCCTGATTCCAGCTACGATATGAATACGTACTGTTTGTTCCCTAGCCCCCGCTACTTTAACCTTGCCACGCCACCACTAAACACATTAGACGTGCGTAACAGACAAATAAAAGAAAGCTACATCGTTAAGTTTGTGACAAACGCGCTCTCGCGCACATTAGTCAAAGACACAAGAGTGGCGTCACACGCACGCTTCACCTGCGCTTCTCACGCGAGAAAAAACTGATGCTTTCGGGAAACCCTTGCCACTCCAGAAAGCAGTCTTGGTGCGAATACCGGCGCTTTTTACCTGCCTAGAAACTCACTGACGACGGCAACACTGTCTTAAATTGGTTCAAAGCATAGAGTACATACAAACATCCTCGCGTGAGTCAGGGAAAGCAAGAAAAAATATTCGCACCGTGCATAATGTGCGTCCATTTCACTTCTGCCCCTCTTTCCCAGGCCCTGTCTATGCGCTGATGATGAGCTACGGGTGTGCGTCTATTCCCCTGGCATACGTGGTGTCGCTGTTCTGCGACCAACCGTCGACAGGATACGTGACTATCGCCAGCATCAGCATAGTGGCCGGTGAGCCTGTTCGCCGCCACGACGATTGTTTTTAAACGAGGCACGCTGTTCTGCCCTACTCTATAGGAGCTAACTGGTGCGTCGTTTAAAATACAAGTGCTTCTGATGTCTGTCTTGCTACACATACCATAGCTTTGCATGCCTTCCGGATACTGTTCATGGCCTCCGTACTCCTACTTTTTACACCAAAATCAAGTCGCGTGAGTGCACGCATGCTTACTAAAATAATACGAAAAATAATGGCAGTAACAATAGAGCAATTAAACATCAACGGACTGGCTCTGGTTTCGCAGTATGCTGTTGCTGATGCACAGCGCGAACGCGCTGCAAGCGCCTCTTTGTGCTGCAGACAAAAGTGGGCTTTCGACGTACACGGACTATCCAGATTGGTGTTTATTTTTACCGACGTTTCTTTTGCAAACTCCGCTATAAGCGTAGTATTCGCTTTGTGGTTAAATAGCCTTGGTGCGTACGACAGTTTGGCAATAAATTGTCACCTTTGGAGGCAGATTGATATCTTAAATTCTACTGAGCGGCCAGGCGTACTATATGCACAAAGAATATAGCGTTGAGATAACACACTGAAAAAGCCAAGACAGTACGGGCCCTGCTCCTTTCTCTCTTCTTTCAGGTTGATATATCTCTGTGAGACGTGTCCCAGCTGCATGTGTCGTTAAAGGGGCCAAGGATACGGCCGACCGCCGTTGCCTGCATTGTGAATGCCTGCTTTCCGCACGCAGGTATGCTGTTGAACGTGAGCATGTCGCTCCTCTATTTGCTACCGGCGCTGCTGGAACCAATGAACAACGAGACGAGAGATACGTCAGGGTTGGACGTCGCCCTGTGGGTCTTCAGGGGCATACCTAGCTTTTCCCTCGCCTGGGGTGTATCAAACTGCCTTCAAGTGAGTGTTTGCGCTCGGTCACTACCGAGTCAAGAGCGCCAAATTACTTCTTCATCTGATTACATACATAGTGTCTCACTTTATTCACTACGTACCTTTTATGAGTATACTGTAATGGCTAGAGAGTACAGATTTTGAAGTTATTTTATCTACACCATGGTGAGCATCTTGTAGAACAAAGTTAGGTGGGCGGATGAGGTAAAGGAGTTTGCGGGGATAGGGTGGCCGCAGCTGGCACAGGACTGGTAATTTGGGAGATATGGTTTAGGCCTTTGTCCTGCAGTTGGCGTAGTCAGGCTGATGATGACGATGGTGATTAATTACCATACCTGTTCCAATTGGCCATTTCCTGTTTTTTAGGTCAGATCTGTGCAGAATAAAATGATACGCCATGTATGTCCCCTGCGCCTCCTTCAAATTGCACCACTGCGGATAAGCGGCTAGACGTGCCTGTGAGTGGGAGTCGGTGCACCCACGGAAATTAAGTATAAAAGAGGGGGGGGGGACTGAGTAAAGCTCCAAGTCGGAGAGTTATTGCGCATTTTGACTTGATCGAAATGCGGCTGCCATGCCGCGTAAGAATCTAACCACACAACGTGACCGCTCAACTACCGCGCTCATTTGTTCCGGCTTTCTTGCTCGAGTGTTTGTGCCCATGATTTCAGTTATTATGTCAGTGTTCAATCAGGTCTTCTAAAGCCATTTTATTTTTGAATGGCTCAGGTGGCATACGTACAAATCAAACAGACTTTATCCCCCTTTTTCCTCAACAGATTTCCCAGGAAAGCGTAATGTGTCGCTACATGTCAACTTTTGACCGCCTCCTATTTTGCCAGAACTTTGGACTGGAAAAAATCCCTGATCATCTAAACCGTTTCATCGAATGTTGTCCAGGTAAGTTTGTTGTTCGCGGGCCTATGCATGTTTTTATCAACCCATGAATTAATCATATTGCTTTGTTGTCGCTTAATGCAATGAGCTAAGACAAATTATAGCATTTATTTCGATTCTGTTGAACAGGAATGACTTCCGATCTCTCAGTCATTCCAAACAAATTGTCTTCGTCTCTTTTTACTCACTGCGCGCTGCTCAAAACACACAATGGACGAGAAAAGGGACTCGCGCACGAAACGTGAGATGTGCGACTCCCTGCTTTTCTGGTCCGTTTTTTTTTTCAGTAGCGCACAGTAAAATAGAATATGCAACAAACGAACCTCTGTCCTAGCGCTGCTGTGTTCGGCTATTGTTACTTGTAGTCGTCATCGTCAGCGCCCTTTATCTAATTCTCCGCATATACACATTACACGTAGACGTTTCTTCACCAGTGTGACATAGAAGTGTCAGATTAAGATGCATTAATTATTCTCTCACGAAACTTTCGCGTTCATCCAGAAGGTGACAATAGCCGCGTTTACATGAATGCGACAGAAGTCGACTCCAGTGCACTTTATGAGAAAAAGTGCGAAAACTTCGAGGAAGAGAGTAGGGGACGAGTCACGCCTTTCCTTCTCACAACTTGCTCTTTCCATGAAAAAGTGCACTGGGATCGACTTCTGTCGCATTCGTGTACACGCGACTAGAGAAAATGAGTAACTGCATTATGAACGATTAAGTTAGTCTTACTGTAAAGTGTACCTACAAACAATTTTGCTTTTTTTGATGGGTCATTTTTGTCATTTGTTGTGATATAGCGAGCCAATAAATATTTACGCTGCTATGACTGAAGTGTTGGTGTCTGCTTCGTGTAATTTTTCATAAGGTCTCTCATTTCTACTGTATTTATTTCGCATTTGGACCCTTAACAAACCATAAAAGCAGTGGGTCTAAACTATTTGTATGTAATTATTGTTTTTGAAAAATAGAAAATAAGAAATAAAAAAGGCTGTCACTAGCGGCCAAAGTACTTTGAGATAGTAGAACGCTGCCATATATGGCTGTTCTTTCTAAGGATGGGAATTCCTGATGGCCTGTCGTGTTCTAGGTTGCCGACGCCTTTGCACCATGGCTCTTTTCTAACACCACAGCGTGCTTTTTACGGAGTACAAAGATGGGTACTATACGCAGAGGAGTTATGACTCGAAGAAGAGAAATCTGCTTGAAACCACCTGACCTACGTTGTTTAAATATGGAAGTACACCAGTTAGCTCAAACGTACACCTTCTGATGAAGACCTGAGTCGAGGGAATGCGTATCGGCCATGCGGCAGCTACACGGCTGCATGAAATCGTTTCGGGGCAGAGATTGCGATGCAGCTCTTGAAAGTATTGCATCCTTCACCATAATCCTTTCTTTGAATACAACTGCTTCGCTGGTCAGGTAAATTAAGCCCTGCACAGAATTCACAAAGCAGCAACGCATTGCGATCGGCTTTTCCCTACCGCGCCCAGTAGTATACGTGGGGGAAAATTATAACAATCATGTCCATTATCACAACCGCCGCCGCTTGCTACAGGTCATAGTCTCCCAGTAATCTTAAATGAACACCGTGCAATGACAGCCGAGACCACTTTATCCCAGCAAATTTTCTAATGCCATTTTCTCAACTGACTGTGTGCTCTCCCGACAGTATACCAGGTGTTTCAGGGAAGACTAAGTAATATTCAGAAACAGTCTTTGTGGAGTAAAAATAGCTTTTGCGGCGTAGTATTACCAGTGTTGGCGGATACCGGAAAGCGGGTGAATTGTCTTAAGTAGTAAGCTGGTGAACTGATTTTTAATAATTAACTTTTTAACTATTAGAGCTACTTAGGCGTTTAGTTGCAATTAGAGATTTGTAGCCGCTCGTTAGTAATAACCGTATCAGTTTTTAGAATTTTGGAAAACGCGATTATCCTCGGCGCGGTGGCTCGACAAAATTTGGCTACATTGTGCCAAAATACATGCGCTTTAGAAAAGCGGTTTGGTTGGTTTGGTTTAATGGGTTTAACGTCCCAAAGCGACTCAGGCTACGAGAGACGCCGTAGTGAAGGGCTCCGGAAATTTCGACCACCTGGGGTTCTTTAACGTGCACTGACATCGCACAGCACACGGGCCTCTAGAATTTCGCCTCCATCGATATTCTGCCGCCGCGGCCGGGATCGAACCCGCGTCTTTCGGGCTAGCAGCCGAGCGCCATAACCACTCAGCCACCGCGGCGGCTCTTTAGAAAAAAAAAAAGCATGCAGGCAAAATAACCTTTCCGGTGCACGTAATATGCATAATAATAATTGGTTTTTGGGGAAGGGAAATGGCGCAGTATCTGTCTCATATATCGTTGGACACCTGAACCGGGCCTTAAGCGAAGAATAAAGAAGGGAGTGTAAAAGAAAGGAAGAAAGAGGTGCCGTAGTGGAGGACTCCAGAATAATTTTGACCACCTGGGGATATTTAACGGGCACTGACATCGCAGAGCACACAGGCGCCTTAGCGTTTTGCCTCCATAAAAACGCAGCCAACGCGGTCGGGTTCGGACCCGGGTGCTCCGGATCAGTAGCCGAGCGCCCTAACCACTGAGCCACCGCGGTGGGACCCAAGGGTAATCGCGTTTTCGAAATTCTGAAGACTGTTATGGCTATTACTAACAACCGGCTACAAATCTCTTATTGCAACTAGACGCCTAACTCTAAAAGTTAAAAAGTTAATTAAATATTAGTTACCGGCCTATTACTTATTACTATTCACCGGTTTTTGGTGCCCGCCAACACTGGTAATACTATGCTGAAAAATTCATATTTTTACCTAAAATAACCTAGTTTGGAGAATTACTTTGTCTTCCCTGAAACACTGCAGGGTATACTTCCTGTCCCTTGGAACCGGGTCTATTACTCGACAAGAAGACAGCAGCACACAAACGAGTTCACTGCTCTCGCCCCGTTCCTCCCAAACAATATCCACGAGCTCCAGGACCTGTTGCGCGCGCAGAAAAGTGCCGCGACTGCATCCTGTCCAAGGGCTGCCTGACGTGGGACAAGATGAGCGCCGGCCGGGACCTCTGCCTCATGCTGCTGGTCGGCGCCGCGCTGCTGTCGCTCGTCACGGCCGTAGACTCCGGCTGGCTGAGGCGCCTGGTTCACGGGGCGTGCTCGTCGCGTCGCCGCGACCCCGCGGTCGGCGTCGGCGAGCACGCCTGCCTCGAAGAACGCGCGCGCGTCCAGGAGCTCGTCGCGCACGGGCGTTGTGAGAAGGCAAGACACCACGTCGTTGTTCCTGCTTGGTTCGAAAACGAAAACGGTGGACCAAAGTGTGCTTGAAGCCAAACGGAAGTTAGCCGTGGGCGATGCTGACCGAATCAGACTTTCTCCCAGAAGGGATATAGTGCAGAGAGGACCTTATCGGTGAGCTATAATGACGTCACCGTTGTAGCCATCACCGCAAATCCGAGACCAAAAACAAGACAAAAGAATTAAAGGAGAGCGTCGCACCCTTTCTTTTTCTTTCCCGTCCGGTCTGTTTGCTGAGATGAAGACAAGAACTGCGTTCACACGTCATTAATATACGATTGGTTTATGGGGTTTAACGTCTCAAAGCGACTCAGGCTATGATCGACGCCGTAGTGGAGGGCTGCGGATAATTTCGACCTTCTGTAGTTCTTTAACGTGCACTGACATCGAACAGTACACGGGCCTCTAGAATTTTACTTCCACCGGAATGCGATCGCGTTGTCGTGGTCCCGCGTCTTTCGGTTCAGCCGCCGAGCACAATAACCACTGAGCCACCGCGGTGGCTATACGATGCATATTTTTGTCCTCGCAAACGTAAGATGGGACGGATGACTTTAATCGAGTTATATAATGCTTAAAGTGATTACATTCGAGGACATGTGATGCTGACCGACGCGCTACGCTTATAAAACTTTTTTTATAACCTTTTTTTCTGGAAGAGGCAAAATTTTTCCAATGTTCCCTGAAACACACTTGCTGACTCGCTTTTTTCAACTCTTCGCGAGGCTGTGTTGCATCGAGATATCTTATGCTGCACCACTAAAAATGAAATTAGTGGTTGGCCATTCTTTTTTTGTCGTGCGCTGGATGACGCTGACGCACTGATGAATGTGCGGCCGAAGAACGAAAAGCTAGAGATGTACTCGACGTGATGATGTGTATACATGACTTCCCTAGCATCGGAAACATTGTGCGTGCCCCGCACCTCGGCGCTATATACTGAGCGAGACTCATTTCACTTCGATAGGCGGTACCAGAAGTGTTTTAGCATATACAGTCGAACCTCGTTATAACAAAACAATGTATAACTAAATTATGGATATAACGAAAGAATGACGATTCCCCCTTGGAACCTTGGTGAAACACGGTCTATAACGAAGCTACGGCTATAACGAAGTACTCACCGGTCGCCTTCAACTTCGTTAAAACGAGGTTCAGCTGTAGTGACTCCGTGACCCAGTGCCCTCGAAGCGATAGGTTTACAGTGCAACTGACGTTTTGTGCATGATCGAGCCGTAGACTCCGCCCACTGTCAGTCATTCTCAGGCTCTCATTATAACTTTTTGCTTGAAAGCTTTCCTTTCATTTGGAGTTAACTTTGTATGCAAGCCGCCGCGGTGGCGAGTGGTTATGGCGCTCGGCTGCTGACCGAAAGACGCGGGTTCGACCCTGGCCACGGCGGCAGAATTTCGATGGAGGCGAAATTCTAGAGGCCCGTGTGCTGTGCGATGTCAGTGCACGTTAAAGAACCCCAGGTGGTCGAAATTTCCGGAGCCCTTCACTACGGCGTCCCTCATAGCCTGAGTCGCTTTGGGACGTTAAACCCCTATAAACCAAACCAAACTTTGTATGCAGAGCATTCTAGCTGCAGGTTGGCCAACCGTATCACCAGTTAGCAATTTTATTTAGAGGAACAACTTTAAAAGTTCCCGTGTCTTGCGCAGGCGAACGAGCCTGGCGCAGCAGAGACTGCAGCTCCTGGGACGGCTCCATCAGATGGCTCGGTAATCACTAAGTTCTTATGTGTATTCCGCTCTACATCTGCGCTTATAATGCTCGTTCGTGGTCTGACTGTGATCAGTTGCGCTTTGCACGCAAAACATCCCCCCCCCCCCCCCCCCACGAAAAATAAACGAAGCAAAACATGTCGCCGCCTTATAGAGTTCCTTCTAGGGCAACAAAAAAAGCAATAACCTTGCACTGCCCCCTCGCTCCGTAACAGCACCTACCCAAAAGCTGCAGACACAGGCCGCAGGGCCACTTGGATCACACCACCATACCGGCCTAATTCTTGGGAACGCCCTCTCCCCAGTCCACCTGGTTATGAAATTTTCTTTAATTATTATGATTACGGAAGAGTTTTCAGATATGAGTATGACATAGTACGACGGATAAGTTTTTGATCTACTTATCTACGGCGGAAAAGCTTTGCCGACGTCATGTCGTATACCTGCCGGCTTGCATGCATGCATTACCAGGCAAAACAAATTGTGCTCATGACCTCTTAAATGTGCGGAATATAATCAGTATGGCGCGATAACCATGGTGTGGTGGTGCACGTTCACTGCTCTTTTTTTATTTGCTCGCATTCCACTTCCTTAATGCCGCACCACGCAGGCGGTCCTCTGCGTTGTCAACCTCAGCAAGAACTACGGCAGCGTTCAGGCTGTGTGCGGTCTCTCGTTCGCGCTGAGCAAGCACGAGTGTTTCGGCCTGCTCGGCATGAACGGTGCCGGCAAGACTACCACGTTCCGCATGCTGGCCGGAGACCTGGTGCCGACGGCGGGCAACGCCTACATTGGCGACGCCGATCTGGTCGGCAGCAGGAGAAAGGCGAGTGACGCTAGGGACGCTGAGATTTCCCGGATAGCAGCGTTTTGCTGAATTATATAATTTTGCGTTTAGCTGGCAGATGTCTTTTTGCATGAAGCATGGGGCCAGAGATTCATCTGAAGAAGAGTTCTTACAAATTAATGCATCCAGAGTCGTTCAGTTTATGGGGTCACGTTGAGCGATATCGAGCTTATCAGGGAGCTTTATAATAGGTAAGGGGATCCGGCCTATCGGCCAGGGGGTATGGAGTTTTAATTGGGAGATAAATACGTTTCCCTCATTTAATCGCGGCTGTCACTGTTCTAAACCGCCAGAGCGCACCCCGTGATCGCGTACGCTACCTAGCGCACGACGACCACGGCGGGCATTGCTCTGAGGGAACAAAAGAACGACACTCCGGCTGACACAAATAGGCATTTATTGCTACAACAGTGACGCCAGCTTGCAACGCAACATGCTAAGGAATCCAAGTCGTCCGACTCACCAGCAAAGTTACGAGCGAATGCGGGTACTCCGTGGCCGGGCCGGACGAGATGCGGGAGAACGGTCCTTCCCACGAGGCCTCGCCCCGCTGGCGGAGAGCGGAGCCCCACCCCAAAAGGATGCGCTGTTGTTGTTGTTGTTGTTGTAGGTGCTTTGGGATATTCTGGGGACGGGGTACTGGGTCTGTCCCGCGCGCGCAGCAATTACGCCGTTTGTGGCGCTCGTGTCACCCTCTGTTGTTAGCTAAGGTAACTAACCAGGAAGAGTCACGTGTGCGCCCCTCATCGAGGCGATGCTGTTGCTGCAGGGTGTATCGCGGGAAAGCAGACAAAGGGGAGTGCGGGGCAGGTCCTCACAGGGGATAGGGAAAAGCGGGGCGGCAGTGCGCAGGCGGGTGACAGTAACGCCGTTCGGGTTTGATCTGCGCATGCGCACTGGCACCCCGCTGTTTTCATATTCCCCTAACTGATTGGGTTTCCTCCCTATTAATGCGATAGCGTTAAGGTGCCGCCCAAAAAAAAATCTGGTGGTGTCACGAAATTCCAGGGCTGTGTCGTCAAAACCACATGACTTCGCGCGGGTAAATCCCACAATGATCGCAAAGTATAACCGTGACGACGTAACTACACAGTTTCAAATTGGTCTACAGGGTCAACCCGTTGCTGTGGCTCAGCAGTTAGGGCGCTCGGCTACTCAGCCGGAGTACCCGGGTTTGTACCCGACCGCAGCGGCCGCGTTTCGATTGAGGCGATACGCAAAAAGGCGCGCGTGTGCTGTGCGATGTCAGTGCACGTTAAAGATCCCCAGGTGGTCGAAATTATTCCGGAACCCTCCACTACGGCACCTCTTTCTTCTTTCAGTCCCTCCTTTATCCCTTCCCTTACGGTGCGGTTCAGGTGTCCGCCAAGATGTGAGACAGATCCTGCGCCATTTCCTTTCCCCAGAACCCAATTTTCATTTTCACTTTTCAGCCGGGATCTCGAACCCCTGCCCCTTGGGGCGTGAACTTGGTGCGATACCCTTCGATCGCTAGGGAACGTTCGTTCAGTGCGATAGTCTGGGGCTTTATGCGACCATCTCATACCACATAGCAACGCATCTTAAGGCTGCTTAAACGTCCTCAGAATTTTCTTTAGCAGGTCCCACACCAAAATTCCCGAAAGCTTTTTGTAGCAGTTTCTGCTTGCTGAGTGCATGGCTTACAGGTGCCACAGCTCGAGGTCAGTTAGGGCCCTGGTTCACAGACGACCACTTTGTGATGCTTCTTGTGCTGAACTATTTATGCGGTTGTATTTGTGTTCTGGTCGACATCTGTGAGGTCAACATTAGGTGCACGGTGCACGTATTTTTTGTTCATAAGGGGGAATAAAGCAACGGTTCCTTTGTGCTGGGCATCTGCGCAGTACCAGGCGCGCATCAGTTAGGGGCCACAGCTCGAGGTCAGTTAGGGCCCTGGTTCACACACGACCACTTTGTGATGCTTCTTGTGATGAACTATTTATGCAGTTGTATTTGTGTTCTGGTGGACATCTGTGAGGTCAACATTAGATGCACGGTGCGCGTATTTTTTGTTCATAAGGGGGAGTAAAGCAACGGTTCCTTTGTGCTGGGCATCTGCGCAGTACCAGGCGCGCATCGGTTACTGTCCTCAGACAGACGTGGCGCTTGACCTGCTCACTGGGCGGGAGATGTTGGCGCTGTTCGGCCGTCTCCGTGGAATCTGTGAGGCCGACTTGCCTCAGGTGGTCAACCGGACGCTGCAGTTCGTTGACATGGCCCAGTACGCTGACGTTACCGTCGGGAAGTACAGGTGCGGCACGCGAGCGCTGGAGCGGGGATCCGTTCTGTGCAAGGGACTCTATTGCGAGGCTTCAACGTTATCTATACTTTGCTTTCAGCCGGCTTGTAAAAGCGACGACGCGTACTTCGGATAATATCTTTCCTCCTTTCTTCCTCGCTGTCTGTAAATCATTATCGACGCTACACTTTGACCGTTGCTTAGGTTAGGAAAAAATATTCTGATATATTCTTTACCGGTTTGTGTGAGGGCGTAAGCACTCACCATGACCACTAAAATTTGCTGTTTGATTCGTGTTGCATTGAGAGCACTATACTCGAGGTTGTCCTAGTGTGTGCAACGCTTGTTTTACTCCCAGGGTACTTGTTTTAAGCAGTTCTTGGACGACCCTTTTTATTTCCTTAACCTCTCACCGAGTGTTTGCCCATCCTTTCACCCACAGCAAAACGAAAAAAAGATGGAATAGTATGGACGAAGCGACTAAACGTATCGGGATGCTGTGCTCTGTCCGACGTCGGTCCATTAAGCGCACCATTTTTCATAACATCCAAACACTTCACACAACGCGCTTAGCTAAAAGCTGTGAAAAGCGTATCATCAGTACGCAGTTTGAGAGAGTACTATAGTCGGATACATCACAAGAACGAAGCAGCTTCTCGTCAAAGGACCGCCTTCCAGTCAATGATGTCGGCCGATTCTCAGGACCCTGCTATCGTCACAATGCAGGGTGTGGCAGGTGAAAAGGGATAGTCCCCTTCCTCCACGGTCGGCGTAGACCCTTCCCTGCATTGTCACGCTAGCAGGGTCCTGAGAATCGGCCGACGCCATTGACTGGAAGGCGCTCCTTTGACGAGGAGAAGCTGCTTCGGCGAAAATAACGAAGCGCCGACCAAAAGGTGTTGTCAAGATGGAAGGACGTTTCGACTTCCACACGGAAGTCTTGTTCACTCCACGCCAATGTATTCACCCGACCAGACGAGATTTCGTCGAACCTTAGATTTCAGAAGCTGCTTCGTTCTTGAATTGTATCCGACTACAACACGCTGCCCATTTCCCTCTGCAGGTAGGAAAGAAAAATCACAGACGATCAATACGATTCCTGAGGCAGATTATGCGTTAGCATTGAAGTTCCCCCCGCACAGAGCAGCCGCTGACGTGTTCAGACCGTGCGAAGGAGTGGCCTGATCTAGTCCATAAATCACCGTGTGACGCAGCGCACGCACTCTCCACTCTTCCCACCCCTCGACTCTGATTGGTGACCACCGTTTTCCTCTCGCCACCAATTGTCTCCTTCACTCTCCCTCACTAGCCTCTCCCTGAAATTGAAGAAATTTCTCTCTCTCTCCGCTGAAGCATCACATGCCAACGTCAACGACGGACACTTTTTGCGATAACGGGAGTTGTAATGCTAACGCATTAAACATATTTTCGCACAGACCGAGGAAAATGTCGGCGTAACACACTGAACTAGCGAAGGGAGTATTGATACGGGAAGAGAGTACGCAGTGGACTGTCCGATTTCAGCGGCGGCACCCGACGCAAGTTGTCGCTAGCCGTGGCATTCGTGGGGAACCCGAACGTTGTGCTTCTGGACGAGCCGACGGCCGCTGTGGACCCGCCTGCGCGCAGGCGCATCTGGAGCATCCTGATCGCCGCCAAGCAGCGTCTAGACCTCGCCATCCTGCTCACCTCGCACTGGTACTTGTGCATGCCGCGCGAAGTCGTGTTTGGAGGACCTCATCCTGGGAGGTGCACACGGACGAAAGAAAGTAGTAGACGAGACATAGGGCTGTGCGAAAAAAAAAGAAATGAAGAAAAAAAGCGCCACTGCGCAAAGTGTCTGGCGAAGTCTGCTGGTAGTGCGTCAGTTGCCCGGCACCGTTCGTGGGTGGACCGATTTTCTGCATGTTTTGTAACTTATAGCCCGGGAAAGTTGCTAGGAGACAGTGCTAAGCCACGCTTTGGAGTATGGAGCTGATGGATAGGTCAAACGCACATTTGCTCGGGCCGATGTCGCCACTAAGGTCAGACGCTTGAGGAAGCTTGGCTCCTTTGCGTGACCTGAGAGCAACGGTGGAGCATCTACCTCACATGCAGGAGGAGCGCGGTTCAGTGCCCACGGCCACCAGGTATCTACCGGTGATACAACGAGTATACAAGCTTCCCCTGGCCTTTGTGCTCGACTCCTTTGTTGTTAAATACTCGGAAACTGGCTCTATGACCCAGTCCTGTGTAGAAAAAAAAATGCCTTGTGCATGGAGCTCTTTGGCCAAGCTGCCTTCGGGCAATTAAAACCTATCCGGTACCACAACCATCATCAGCTGCAGCACAATCCTTTGCTTGACCTACTTACTCTGACACATTTTAGTTTTAACAGCTTGTTGAGTCTCATAATTTACTGTAGAGCGTGAATAGTGACAGCGTTTTCCTCCATCACAGCTCTAGCTAGTTGCGATACCCATGCGGAGTGCACTGCACCAAAGGGCAGATAGGGTGGAGAAGGCTACATAATTACGTATTATCCCGTTCGCGGATATTTGTTTTGATGAAAAAGAGAGGTCAGCACCCTTGTTTTTGGCTTGATTCGTTCATCCTGTACTCCAGAATTTTGCCTCCGCACCGCAGCGGTGTCCAAGTCGCTTGAGCATATCCGACTCCTATTAGGGAGGTGTGGGTTTAGATCCCCAGTGCCACCGGGTACCCCCGGTTTCCAATGGGTGCAAGCTTTCCCCCGAATTTGTGCTCGCCTCTTCTGGAGTGAACTGCTTGGGAAAGAGAATGCAAACCCTACTAGGCCCTCACCAGGCGATTTCCCATGGCGCACGTGGTTTTTGAGGTGGGTGAAATGAGGACGAGATGGTGCCGTTCACGGTCGAACACAGCTCATTTGCCATGTTCTTGTTTCGATACACACCTGGGGATCGGGGTAGTCAAGATGGATCGTAAGTGAGAAGCAATACTTTAATTCTGCGGAAGTTCTAGAAGTGCGTTGGACCGACAGATATATGGTCTTCTGGCCACTATATAGTGCTATTTGAACCAAAACATTCAGTACTCACTCTGCTTTTCTATATCACACCGCAAGCCTTTCGTTGAAATTGGAAACAGTGAATTTCCGTTTGGGGAATTTTTCCGGCTTTTTTTTTTTCAGGGCATGTCCAGGAATTCTTAACAAGCGCATTTTTCAGCGTATAATAGTTTATGAACGCACCTATGAACGCACCTGTTTCATATATCGTAAGATTACAGTGTAACAATCAATATATCCGCAGATCTCCCCTCGGTAGGCTTGCATTTCTTTGCTATTAACGTTTTTGCTATTGTCGAAAACGTTCCATTGGTTTTCTATGGCAGACTTAAGTTATTGACGAGAGCGAAGGGAAAACTTTAAAAGAAAGATTTTGCTACGCATCATAAGAATGGGCCAATACCTTCAATATTTTCATAACAGTACCTTACAATATTCCACAGTTGCCTCACAATTGAAATTGGTGTCCAAGAATGCTGGAATTGATTGAGGAGTAAAATGTGGTGCAAATTAATTTTTTACGGAGTTTTAGAGCATTGTCCAGCTTCTTCCAAAGTGCCGAAGTTTTCAGGCTGCTGCAGGGAAAAAGGGCCTGCAATATAAGGATTTTAGGTATTACTGTGGGAGTTTTTGTTTCGGCATGGAAAATCACTGAGTAGAAATGACATGCGCTTGTTGCAGAAACATCTGCGACAATGCGTAGATTGTTGGTTACCTTCGGTGTGACCGCACGCGTGTTCATCGTTCCGCAGCATAAACTTCGGTCGCCTGGTGTGTTGGTCGCTCGAGCGTTCTGCCGGAAATGACAGCAAGCCCTGAGGTTGATAACGAATGTCTTTCCGCATTCGCAGCGGCTTTGGAGTTGGTAGTGA
This sequence comes from Amblyomma americanum, assembly GCF_052857255.1. Classification (NCBI taxonomy): domain Eukaryota; kingdom Metazoa; phylum Arthropoda; class Arachnida; order Ixodida; family Ixodidae; genus Amblyomma; species Amblyomma americanum. Next base: position 174,489,913 of record NC_135500.1, on the reverse strand, counting down.
AGGTTCGAACAGCCCGTGCACCGTAATGCTGTCTGGTATGCAGCATGCGCGAGTGCGAGACGCTGTGCTCGCGGGTGGCCATCCTGCGCCAGGGTCGCTTCGCCTGCATCGGTCCCACGCAGAAGCTCAAGGAGGACATCGGTCGCGGCGCCACCGTTCTCCTGCGCTGCGCGCCTCAGGAGCCAGGTACGCGTTGCTCTTAGTTCAGGACACGAGATCCGAAAGGCACGTGGATCACTACGCTGGCTTGCCATTATGATAATAAACGATGACACGAAATGACTATACTAAAGCATGCTCGTTCTACGTCTTACTGTAGATTGTATTTATTGGAACAGCCGCGCGCGGTGTTTCTGCAGAACTCTCGCGCGGGAGCACTTTTTTGAATAAATGCAGCGCCATGCCTGCCGATTTTTTTTATGGAGTATATTGTAATTGGAGCAAAAGGCGTAAACTGCTCAAAGCATAGGTTATGATTGCTAAGAATTTCAGCTACTGTTTTTTTACCGTACCGCAGCGGAGAAGTTTTTCGTTCAGGAACCTCCCAAGAAATACGAGGCGATAAAATTAAACGCAGCGCTAGATCATCAATGGAGCGATGTGGTGAACCCTGATGCGTTATACAGGTTGTCTGTATGGCTTTATTTACGAATTTCTCTTTCCTATTGTCTTCAGTTTCTTTTTGTTTGTTGGGTAGGGTTCTCTACAACGCTATAGCAACAGTTTCGCGAATGTCACTTGCATGCGCACAAAGGGGAAAATTAGTTCTTGCTCAATCAATCTCCACACGCACACGAAAGACAGGTTTTTATCGGCCTCATGCAACATACACATGCTTGAATCGCCACATTTTGCCTAAAAGTAAATACCTATCCTAAGAGTATGCGCGCTTGTCATATTCGCTCCCTCCTACAAGGCAAGCGAATATGCCTTCAAGGTATATTGCTTTTAACGTGCGGAGAACTGGGCACCCAGGAAAGACACTATAACGCCTTCGCCGAAGGTCGTGGCATGTGCTGTGTAGTGCACGTGCGGGGGGGATAGAGCCACAGAGCATTAGAAAAAGAGCGCACTAATTAAACCCATTTAGCTCAGGCCTTTCGCCTGAGGCAGTGCCATTAAATGAGGTTTGCGCCGCCTATGAAAGCTAGGAATCGAAAACAAAATATATGGGAACACTTAATTACATGCGCGGAATGGAACAGCGTTAGAGTCATCGAATTTTATGACAGACCACAGCGCCGTTTTCTTTTTCCTTGATGATCGAGTGTTCTGTTTGCGACGATGTAGGTGGAAGAGGAGGGCGGCCCGAGCGAGGTGATAGGTGTATTAGGTGGCACTTCACGTGACATGATGACATCATAACTGTCTCGACCAATCAGCGGATTTTATGACAGGCCATTTGGTTTTTTTTTCCGTGATAAAGCTTCTATACTCTGAAAAAAAAAACAGGAGCAAAAAGGTCGTAAACTCCCTTTTATAAATAGGAGTGCGCCAGAGGACGGAATTACTCCCTTTCTACTCCCATATGAGCGTATTTGTGTTCAGAGTGTAGTGCTGTCGCATTAAAAAGCAGTGCCACGCCCCTGTCCTACCCGTGTCTTAGTAATGGGCGCGTGCTCGCTCCTACCACGCTCTGTCCACTGCAGGGCCCGTGTCGCGCCAGCTGCAGGTGCGCTTCCCGGGCAGCTCGCTTCGGCGGCGGCACCAGGGGGGTGCCCTGTTGCGCTTCCACGTGCCGGCGCAGCCCTGGCACCGGCTTTTCGCCGGCATGGAAGAGATGCGTGCCGGGGGCCTCGTCTCCGAGTACCTGGTCAGCGACGTCAGCCTGACCGAGGTGTTCCTGCACTTCGCCCAGAGCCGGAAGGACGGCGGCGCCCAGCTGAACCCGTAGCCCTACCCCTCCCATATTGGTTGGAGACAATAAAGGTCGCTATAGAATTCCCTACCTTGACACGTGGACGAGCAAAGATGAGTGTGTGAACATTTGATGCCGTAGTGTTTATTAAAGAAAAAAGTGCATTCTTTCGTGCGAAGAGGCGGAGAACAGTCAAAAGAAAAAAAAAGTACAGGTTAAGAAGGCGTACATTCCAATTCATTACCTAACACTTGAGTTTACGTGAAGGTTATGGGACACGCTAGACTGTTCTTATCCGGTAAAGCTTTGAGCGCCTGAAGCTGTCTAAGGTGTACTGGAATCTCTGCACACTTGCCTGCAACATCATGCACATAGCAAAATGCCACAATCACTGAGACATCGTGATAAAAGTGGAGTTCCTGGAATAGCAAACTGCGGTCTTTCAAGTGACTTGTGTGTTCCTGGATTAGAAAAGTTCGCATGGCCGGCTTAGTTAGCTTTTCTAGCGCTTTAGATGATCCTGTCCTCATGCGAGGTGGCCTATCTTGTTTTAACGCATTAAAAATACCCCGTTCACCAGAAAATCCAGTGTCTGTGCTAGCTGTGAGCGAAAAATCACGGTCATGGCTCTGGCAGGTGGTCCCCATAGAGCAACATAGGAGGCAAGTGACCTTGCGGCGTCATCACAACCTGCCCAACGCATAGTGAGCAAACTACTCACCGTTGCAGTTAAATTAATGATTGGGTGCTCAGGAAGAGCAACTTGGGGCGCACAAGGTCTACCGCTGGGAGCACCTGCCATCGCAGGGCAGTGGCGCATCTCTTAACCGCTGCACCACTGCGCCAGGAGAGGTATGATGACTCTCGGGTATCTACGAATGCAAGAGCATTCTTCTGCGTATATCGGAATTTGGGTCCATTACGCTATCGCGTGATACCCTTAAGGCGGCGCTTAAGTACCCCCTGCATTTTAAAAAAAACAACTTGAAGTTCCACATTCTAACGACAATTTTGAGTGGAGCGACACGACCTTCGGAAGCAACTCAACACGAAGGTGGTCGTCTTGACTACGAGTTTGTCGCCCTCACTACTGCCTCGACAAACTCGGGCGACCCTGACAAAACTTTTGTAGAGATAGCTATATTACGCTAGCATTTCGAGCCTTCAGCCTGGCGCCGTCATGGCTGGTCAAGTGGTTGGTCACGTGGTGCGAAGCAGCTGCCGGCGGCGCGGCGCGCCGGCGAAACCGAGTGGGGGGGGGGGGGGGGGGGGGGGGGGGAGTGAATCCACGTCCAGGGACGAAGATGAAGAAGGTACGCCCAGGGAAACGGAGCATTCTACTCTATACCTTGGCCAATCCCCCCCACGTGGGTATGTGCCATATTACTTGAGGGGAAGAAGAAGAAGAAGAAACGGAGCGGCGAAAGACTGAGTTTGCAATCCGACTGAGCGAGTTCCGCTCGGCCAGCTGTAGCTATCACGTCACTCCAGGTTTAACCAGAGCAAAACCACAGCCATTTTCCCCGTCTCTCTCTGCTCACAGATCACTGCACCTGCTGCACTCCGCATAATAGTTTGGGGCCTGCTTGGTCATTCGAGGTATGTGCAACCGCCGTACCGATTCCAACTCTGCCGTCTGACCCTGTCTGCGTCCTCGGAGAGCGAATCCTCCAACCTTCAAAAGTGCCACCCGCCCTGCCAACCTTCATCCTCTAGAAAAATTGTCTTTGAAGCCTCAGCTTAGAGAAAGCAAAGTGATCATCAAGGGTAAATCCAACTGCTTTTGCAGAATCGTCACATCAGATGTCTGATCGTCCCGTAGTTTTACTTTCTCTCTGTCATAAATTGCTAAGCAAATAACTGCTCTAGAGACAAAAGGAAATGGCGCAGCGCAGTCCCATGAAACCGGACAGTGTACATCAATGCGGCAAAGCATGGCAGCGTTGCTCAGTTCCATGACAGATCCCTAGATAGATACCTGAGAAAAACAACGTCTTTAAGAAGGGCATTCTACGAAGCACCGAAAGAAAAGTCGCCTGAAGGGCAGTGATATTGTGCTCGAGATTATTGGAACTCAACTTTCTAGAGGTTGAAGTGGAACACTATACAGTGTTCCCGTCAGAGGAGGCAGCCGTACAATGCTGATATAGGCCTCAGCTGGAACACCGCAGCTTTTTACCGTGACGCAGCACGGATGATACAGGCAAATATTTTAGCAAAAAATCGATTATCATACTGCTGCAAGACAGACAGCATGTTAACGCCAGAAAAGCAATAAATCATGTCCACTGGACCCATCAGTTGGGCAAAAGGAATATTGCGAGGCACGCGCAAGTAACGGGTAATATGCTGCTATTGACAGCAATGTTTGAAGAACTAATATGGTAGCAGCTAAAGGAAGAAAGAGCCGTGTAGTCCACATGGCACCGCGATTGCTATCCCCCACTTAGTGAAGACACGAATAGCTATAACTGTGGTCTCCACCAAGCTTGATAACTAGAGGTTTATTTGCGGAGGAATGGTGACTTCGGGCATCGGTTAAAATTATAAAAAGCCTAGAGTTGTTGCAGTGCTCGCATTCTTATGCATTTCAGTTCCTGTCACTGCGGGGGCGAAGGCGGTCGTCGGCTGAGTGATGCGGCACCGAACGGCCATAGCATGGCGGACTTCCTCCTCGTCGACATCCGGATGCAGATGCTGATGTCACCGTTTTCCGTGACAGTTATGTCGTCGCTGTCAAACTCTCGGGCGGTCAGAGCAGATCCCTTGGTGCTGGTCAAAGGCGCTATATCCCAACTGGCGCCTGGAACATCGTCGACAAAACGAAGTGATTCCACGAGACGCGCGAGGTTGTTCTCTTTTCTGCTAGAAACAGAGCGCGCCGGCTTCGTTGTCTCACCGTTGCTATCTGCGCAGAGGTCCCTCGTCACCTCAGCGCCTCTAACTCCTGCGCTGACAACGCCGGGCGCAGATGTTGCGTCGTTTGCGTTTATCTGCGCTTCGACTTGGTCGTGAGGACCTCCCGAATACTTGCAGCTAGAGGAATCGACTCTCGCGAGGTCGTTATTCCCGCTTTCTTCTTTATCGTTAGCAGCCGTCAAAACTACGCTGCTGGCGACAGGAATCTCTTCTCGATGCTTACTATCTGGTTGATCCACGTCGTGTGACAGTTCGCGTGAAATCTCGAAGAATGCAGGTTCGTTGTTCTTTTCGGTACGGGCAGGCGCCACGCGCGAGGCTGCAGTGGAAAGCGGCGTCTCGTCGCCGCTGTAAGCTGCAGCCTGCGCAACCACAGAGCGTGGCTGGGAGGCAAGCGCTTTCCGCGAGGATACTGGCTCTGGCAAAAAGGCTTCAGCGGCAGAGTCAATCACAGCGATAACGCCTGGTGTATCTAGAGGATAGAAGTGTTCATTTCTCTTGAACATATGGTCCTTGTGAAGCGGAGATTCCAAAGGCAGATTATCATAGTCCTCAGTGAGCCACTGAAGGTTCTCGTAAGGATTTTTATCAGTCGCATTGTTGCGTGAAGAACTGTCGGAACGTGGAGTACACAGCTTTCCAGCAAGGACCGTGCTTGACTTGTCTATATCAGACGCGTGCTGAGAAGACGGAAAGGTGCACTCCTGTGTTGGGTCAGACGCTTCTTCATGGCCAGCTATTTCGAACATTCCATCAGCCATCGACAGGCAGTAGCCATCTTCCTGGGAAGGATTCCAGGATGCAATTTTCTCCTTGAGGTCCTGCTCCTCAAACTGCGATGCCCCCTCCGATATCGACTCGTTGCTGAAAACGTCTGCCGTTGCCCCGAATGGCCACTGCTCGCTAGCGCTCCAGTGTTCATGAGCTGCAGGCGTTTCTTCGACGGCCTCCGTGAGCGGTACCTGCATCCTACGCAGCACTGCGATCTTTTCGGACAAAGTGCCAAGAGACGACCGAGCATCCGTATCTGCTCTCGACGCAGAGCTCCTAGAGCCGGAACATCTGCTCTCTCCCGGAGGAATCGACACCAGCGCCTCGTCGTGAAGCGCGATGCCAGTCCTTGGGTTGCTTGCTCGCTGAACAATGCTGCCGCAGACGCTCTTGTCATCGTTGTCAGAACACTCCGAGCTCCTTTTCGCTATTGCGTCCAGGAAGAACAACTGTTCGTAGGAGTAAGGGCGCCCGAATGTCTTCCATTTGTCGCTGTTTGCGTCGATGTCCTCGATATCGCTGAAGGAAGAACATTCCCCGCTACTTTTGGCCACTATTTGTGGTTTCTTGCGAACGAACGCGTTGGTATGAGATGCGTTTCGTGTTCTTGAAAAGGCGCTTTCTTCGGAAGCTAGCGGCGAGTTACCTTCATCAGCATGTTCCCGGTTGAACGGGAGCCACGTGGAACTGCGACTGGCGGCTGGCGACTGGCGACTGGCGGAGGTTGCACCCGGAAGCTTTGCGTTGCGGTTGTCTTCAGTCTCCGTTGCTTCGGACATGATCTCCGTGTTGAAGAGTGGTGAACTTTGGCTTGCAATCGGCAAGCCAGCAACAGCGGTCGACGAGGTCTTCTTGCGCGTAGTGTGTAAGACGTTGAGCAAGCGGAGGCGGCTGGTGGTCCTCACGAACCATGAGGCACCACTGTCGGCAATGCACCCTTCTTGCGGCTGATTGACGTCTGTGCTTGGTGACCTGGACATAACCAGTCTTGCAGCCGGCGACCGGCCAGAGAAACGTCTTCGTCGCCTTCTTCTTCTTACTCCTGGGGAACGTGCTTACGATGTCTTCTTCGTTGCCGAGTATTTGGCAGTGGGAAAACTAGCGAGAAGTATATTGTTACTATCTATGAAGACTTCCTTAGTGCCGCACATGTTGCTTACTGCAACAGTGCTGAACTTCACGCGATAAGAAGCCTAAAATACTTCGAATTCAATATTTTTTTATCTCCAGTGTAGAACGATCGCAGCTTCTTGTGAAAATTTCCGGAATTCATCTTCGGATTTGGTGACTGTGACGAATCAAGAGAGCTTTGATGTTTTTGTCTCAAATGCGAGTGATTCTTATTACGGAAGGGCGCGTTTTGTGAAAAAATCGCGTTTTTATTCGTTCATTTTTGTTCTTGAATATACGCTGTTAATAGGCTATTCTTTCTTGTCGTATAGGGAAGCATGACGAACGACGGCACCGGATTTTCAGTAACGTCAGGATGATCTTTAGGCCATGTAATCCAGGAAATATGACAGACGTTTGAAATAATCGTTAAACTAATTTGTAAAGAGTATTTTAAGGCCACTAACAGTGCTGGGTTCGCCAAGCACCGGCACACTGAAAATTCTTTTCATTAATTACTAGCTGGGAGTGACTATACCGAGAGGTGAAAGGTTAAGCGTATAACATTTTCGTAGTTACGGTCACTACAAATGCGCAGTCAGTGGTTCATTAAATTCAGCAATCTGACAAATCAACACAACATTCGTTGCACCAACCTAGCTTGCAGTCTGCACATGCCTTTATTCTAGAGGTCATTTCTGCTGCACAGAGACATAGGTGCCTGGTTATCGGAAAGACATTGGCTTCTGTACAGCTGCCTGGTTTCCTGCAGAGGCGCTTCATCTACTTAACGAGCGCCAGGGTCAGCCCATCCCCCACGGCCAGCATGCACGTGCACACACGTTCGTCCTTTGAGAGTTTGTCGTTGATCCTCCGCAGTGCATCGATTTTCGGATCAACCTTGGACTCGTCGTACACGCTTCCTTGCCAAAGGACCTGCAAGAACAGAATTTACAAAACGCACGTTCATGTTGTATTGTGATAATTTCTAGCACAACACGTTTGCGACTATTTCGCGATTGCAGTTGTCTGTGGCGTCGTCTGCTGCATCTTCCTTCATGACACGCCCGACAGAACCAAAATACCCAAGTCGCCGCCGTGCGAGGGCTGTTGTACCTAAGGAATTCTCTTTTAAGGTTGTTCAATAATATACATAGCAGCGATGCGCACCATACTCGTGTCTAGTGGACTTCCTGTATGTGACTACGTTTCTGCATGTTTTTACGCCCAACGCAGTGACGGTGGGCCCTGTTACTGGGTGCAACATGTATAGTATTAGCTGAGAGCGTAAAGGCCCCGCCCATGTCGCAGAAAAGCCGGTGCCGACGTCGCCATCGGCGTGACGGAAAAATTAGGACTAGTCGGTTACAAGAGGCTCCCATAGATGGCGCCGGCCACACCGGCTGTGCATTGGAAACCCCTGACCCTCGGTCCCCCTCGGATTGCGAGTGAGACACGCTACGGTATGACACGCTACGCCACGTAGACACCTTCGTATGCGGCTTGGTTAAAGTGGGTCTTTATATGCATGTCGATATGCTCTTTCACATAATTATTGCGACTGTGAAAGAAGACACATGTCCGTGTCTGCGTGGGCAAGAGGAACCACTGTCGCGTCATACCCTTAAAGGCAGAGCTTAAGTGCTCCCCCCCTCCCCCAACCCCTAATTTTTTTTCTCATTGAGAAGCATTGCCTGTGTTTTTATAGAAATACACTGATTTTCGGAGCATAGAGAACCATTGTGTGTCCACTCCATTAGCTGCTGAGTGATAAGCCAGGCAAGCGGCGTTGACTTACATTGTCAAATGCGATGATTCCGCCTTTCCTCACTAGCTTCAGGCAGCGTTCGTAGAAGTTGTCGTACTCTTCTTTTGCTGCGTCGATGAATGCAAAGTCAAAGCTTCCCGACTGTCCCTCGGAGATCAGAGTGTCTGAAGGTGGCGAAAGAAGAAAGAAATACAGAATAAGCTTTCGTGCTGGTTAAGAGCTATAGCTGCCTGATTTCTATATTCTACAAAGTGTTAACAGAAAACGCAAAAGTCAAAGATAATCATTAAATGACAGCCGCTTTAAATCATTTAAAGAGAAGTGCCTCCAAAATCTTTTTTTGGCTTGTAACCCGCGAGACGCCCTGCTGAATTATCAATCATGCAGATAGTAAATTGTATTATCAGTAAAATTGGCTTTTTTTTTTCCTCGTCCTCGCAAATAAATGCATTCACTGGCTGCGAAATTTACGCACAAATTATTTTTCTTGTTTGTATATTTTCTTGTAGGTATTGCTATAATTGCTATGTATTGCTAAAATCGAATTTCTTTATTACATTTTCTTGCGGAGAGAAGCAATGCACTGACCGCGTCCGCAGTTGAGTTCTGACTGCGCACCCTTCAGTTACAAGTCCGAGTGACAATGAAATTGAACTTTTTCATCGATCCCATTGTAGAGACATTTAGAATACATTGACGCTATCGGTAAGGGGCATATATGGAAATAGCAGGGCGCCAGAGCACATGCGCAGGACAATAACACCCTCTCTCCGGTTATTGCCCTGCGCCTATAGCGTCACCCTATTCTGAAGGTCTTTAGTGCGCGGACTTCTTAACGCTATCAACGAACGCTTTTACTCGCGCTAAAACGTCCATAGAGAGAGAGTGTGTGTGCGTGTGTGTTGAGGAAACGCAAGTGCGAGTGGCAGTATGAGCAGAAAAGCAAGCTTTTTGTAATGCAGATAATTTCTTTTTCTATCCCATTTCTAGACTCACATGAGGTGAGAGGGAAAATATTCATCCCACCACGCGAGCGTAGACGCTTCGACGCCCTGAAGTGCCAGGCAGACAAGCACAAAACTTTATCGCACTCAGTGAGCGCAGAAAAAGGCAACTCTTCCAACAATTAAGGAGCCTGCACGTGCTGTTGCAGGCAATAACTTTAGAAGGCCGTGCTCGAACACGTCGCGAAGAAGAGGCTTTTTTTCTGCCCTTTTGCGTACGGCTGGTGCATCACAAGCAGCGTCTAAAGTAACACGTAGGAGGTTACGCGCAAATAAAATATCTCGGCTGTCTCCAGCGTTTCTGGAAGCGTCAGTTAGGAAACTGGTTTCATGCATCCCTCGTCCGCAGCACGCTTTGCAGCGGCTGCTAAACGTAAATGTCGATCTGCTCACCCAGGGACTGCACGGCGTCGCCAATCCGCAAGTCGATTTTGTGATCGACGCCAGCCTGCGTTGAGCATGCGCGCGCGCATGTTCGCCGGTGAGCATCGTTAGGAGTTGGTTTGTGCGATAGAAAGGAAAAAAAAAGATGAATGAATGAATGAATGAATGAATGAATGAATGAATGAATGAATGAATGAATGAATGGGACAGAGCTTTGCATGTATGGCGGCCGTTCAAGCTCCAGCGAAACAGTGCTGCCCATGACAAGGTCTAAACTCATGACAGAAGGATAATTTTTTTAACGCAATATCATTACAATCCTCATGGGGCCAAAATGCATCGTTGGTCGCAAAATTCGCCCATTGGCTGAAGGGAAGTGGCTTCACCACCGGATAATTCCCGTTGGCTTGAGGTAAGTGACGTCACCAGACAGGAAGTGACGTCACTTGTGGCGAAGGCATCAACAGTTTATTTATTTATTCAGATACCCTAAATGCCATATGGGAGAGGGTATTACATTGGGGGGGGGAGGGGGGGTTACACAAAACACAATAATGACAATTTCTGAGAAAAAATGCAGCAGCAGCAAAAACACCATTTCAAACACATATACCGCAGTTAACTGTCCCTGGGATTTTTATTTCGCGGATCCCTTTGTCATTGCGCTCCCATAATAAATGCTTAAAAAAGTCAATCATCCTTGTTAAAATCGTACGTCTACAAACTTGGAGCGTACCTCTTTAAAGAATGGTTTCCCGATGTCGGCGTACTGTTGGTTGTTGTCGAGGCCGACCACGACGCCGTCTGGCGGCAGTGCTAGAGCCGCAGACAACGCGCTGAGACCCGTGAACACCCCTGCAGGAGATCAGCATCGCCTGAAACATGGCTCTCGATACGACGCCGCAATGCTGAGTCTACAACTTCGGCGAACTATTCGGTTCCCCCCTTACGCTTATAAGAATTAGAGCACACAGTCTGTAGACTGTCTATAGAACCTTTAAAGGCATTTTTTTATGCTCCCCCTGCATCTTGTAAAGATACCCTGAGGTGACTGCACAAGGCAATGTGGGGTAGAAAACGTACTGTGCACGCGAAGGCGAATATTCTCACGAAAATATATTTACGAAAAAATTTCTCAGTGGTTAATTGACGAAAAACAAGTTTACCTTCTAAGCACAAAGGGCAGATTTGCACTTAATAAGAAAGTAACTTAAAACCAAACCCAATAGTGGGACTACCCCGAAGACGTTCTTACCTATCTCCAGGTATCTTTTCGCACCCGTTGCTCGCAGCAGAAGCTCGAACAGATTCAGAGAGGACGGGTCAGACAGCATGAACCCGCGGTTGCCCAGGAGCTCCCAGGTCCTCTATTGTGTCGCGTGAAGTTGTGAAAAGGTTTTCCAATCAGTAAAAAAATAAAAATAAATAATACACATTTTATTCCATAGCCGTAAGTACTCCACAAAAGAGAAATAGCCGCAGGTAGAAGAACTCCAGGCGGTCTAAATTAATCCGGAGTACTCCATTACGTCGTCCCTCATAGCCTTATATATCGCTTCGGGACATTAAACCCATGCACCTTACCTTACCGCACCTTGCCGCACCGCACCGCACCGCACCATACCGTACCGTACCGTACCGTACCGTACAGAAAGAAATGCCAAGACCGTCTTGAGCAATTAGCCATTGCAGCAAGAGCACGTTGCGTGCTCGTCGTCATCATCGTCACCTTTCAGGTATGAACGCAGAAAATTTTCCTCGTCCATATCGACAATGCACTGCAGGCGTTAGATCTTACCAGCGTGCGCTCGTGTTCCGAAGAGGCTGGCTGATGATGGCTCTGTATACATACTTGGCTGGCCTTTCCCCTCGGGAGGCGGGGTTTAATCAGGTGGGTACCAGAGGTGGCGGAAATGATAAGCGGAATCGATAGAGACAGTTATCAGCTAAGAAATTTAGCACCAGTGTGTCCACCATTAAAGAAGCCAAGCCGTATTATGCGTAAGAGATGGAAGTCGTTCTTGGTGCGTTTTTACCTGATCAGAATAACATCAACCGCTCGCGGGGAAGGTGGATGCTAAATTTCTGATCGGAGCATTGGACTAGTCATCCTAGTTGTACAGCTTATGATCGGTGATTTATATGCACCGCCCGCGCTATTTCACATAATTAATTATGTGTTATCCGTCTGTATGCGTGTACTAACTATTGATATAGAGAGGCTTGAACTTGCGTCGGTGGTTAACTGTATACTTATACATTTGACAACCTAAATTTACTTTTACGAAATTTTAATTGTGTTTGCAGTAATGAAGACCTCTCTATGTTTCATCGACGTAACTTTACTATAGCGCTTCTTTTCAGCTGATTTCTTTCTGAACTCAACATTGTTAACCTTAGTTGGCAGAAAGGCATGCTGCAGTATAAGTACAACTCGCCCCATTTTCATCATCCAGTGCTCGGCCTTACCGGATGAACCTTTCTGCTAAAACATTCTGCGTGCGCACGACTACTGGGTAAGTTCTATATTCGTTAGCGATCATAGTATGGTGGCTCCTTAGGCAGGGATGTCCAACCGGCACATACTTCGGCATCATCGGGAGCTGTGGAACGTGAACAGTTCCGTATACCATTACATGAAGTGTTTAATCTGGCTGTCTAACAATATTTAACAGTTGCCTCATGTTTAAAACTGATGTCCGAGAATCCTGGCCTTGCAGGGTGCAAGATGTGCAAAAGGAACCGCAGCGCAATACTTCTTGACTGTTTTTTTTTCCTCGTGCGAAGTTTCTAGACAAGTGTCGAAATTCTTGCACGCGCCGGAGCTCATGGCACCCGGCGATTCGTCTATACTACGGCTCGTGAAAACGTGATCACCGATTGCAGTTTCTCCAGAACGGGGTGGATGGTCGTATGTCGAAGGATGTAGTCTCCGGCGCCGCCCGCGTACTGGGAGGTCTTCGCGAAAGCGTCCATGGTGATCTGAAAGAAGCGGAACCGTTGTACTGCGAAGGTGCAGGCAGTCTCTCTCTGAGTGCTGCCCTTGCTCTGAGCTTCCTTAATGACGTCCCTGAGTGCTGTGAATGTATAGAAGCAAATTTTTATTTATTTATTTATTTATGCAGACCACGGTTAGGCCCAGGCAGGAAGGTCTCATTCATAAAAATAAAAATCACAGTGACAAAAATACAGCAACGCAGCAACAATAATGCAGTAGCGCAATATATAGCAGAAAAACAACAGATTATATACCAACATGAAACATGGCTGAGGAACGTAGGTTAGATTTTTGGGATATATAAGGTTGGGTTAATGAATTCTAGTCCGTTATGGTGCGTGGAAAAAGAGGAAAACTTGTACAAATGGGTCCGGGCAAAATACGGTGCTACTAAATGTTTCTGATAGTGGCGTGCTCGCTTAGGACGGCATATATGTGGTTCCGTTAGCTGACAGCGAATGAACTATGCTCATACAGTTCAAGGTGAAAAGCTGGAGTGGGCACTTAAGCTCCTCCTTAAAGGTATGAGGTGATAGAGTAATGAAGGAATTCCCATATATTTAGAAGGTCATTCATTCTCTGCTATACGTTCATAGATTCCTGACAGCCCTCATGCCACTCCTGGCGCAGTGGTGCAGCGGTTCGGCGATGAGCCACTGCCTTGCAATGGCAGGTGCTCTCAGCTGTGGGCTTTGTGCGGCCCAGGCTGCTCTTTCCAAGAGACCAATGATTAATTTAACTGCCCCCTGGTGCGCGGTGGGCAGTTTGCTCACTGTCCGGTGGGCAGGTTGTGATGACGCCGCAAGGTCACGCGGCTTAGGTGGGCCACCTGCCTCCTACGTTGCTCTCTGGGGACCACCCGCCAGAGCCACGTCCGTGATTTTTTTCGCTCACAACTACGACGCCGACAACGCTGACACCGGATTTTCTGGTGAACGGGGCCGTTAACGCCTTCGCGTTAAACTTATTTTTTGTTTTCGCATACTGCCACCTTAGAGCTTTGCACTGCCAGCTTTAGTTCGCAAGAAAAGTACGCCTTGACGTGCGAAACTGCGAAAGACACATCGCGGATTCGCAACCTCCCGCTTATCTTTCTATAAGCGGCTAAAGATCAGCAAAGTCTAAAGTGGGCTGACCTGAAGCGACAGCTAGTGAAATTTGCTCTCAGATATACAGCTATGCATGCCGCGTTATCGACTATGATGTCCTAGTTCTAGTCAATATCAAGCGGAAGAAATGGGCTTGGGCAGGGCATGTAATGCGAAAGCAAGATAACGGACAGTCCTTAAGGGTAACGGAATGGATTTCAAGAGAAGGCAAGCGTAGCAGGGGGCGGCAGAAAGTTACGTGTGCGGATGACATTTAAGAAGTTTGCGGGGATACGATGGAAGCAGCTGGGACAGGATAGGGTAAATTGGAAAGATGTGGTAGAGGCCTTTGCCCTGGAGTGGGTGTAGTCAGGCTGCTGCTGCTGCTGCTGCTGCTGCTGCTGCTGCTGCTGCTGCTGCTGCTGATGATGATGATGATGATGATGATGATGCCGCGTTATAACAATATCTTTCCTAACATGTCCTCAAGGGCAGATTTTTTCGAGGCGCGTCAAGTATTTGAACGTGCATGGTGAACAGGACAAGTAAAAAGGAGATTCTAAAGGAATATCATAGAGGAAGGTAAACGGAAACAAAACATGAAGACAAAAACTCGCGTTATCTGCATGGTGATGCGTGTGAAAATGCTTCTTAGTACTCAAGAGGGACCCCGTCTACGACTAGAAAAGCTTTCAGAATAAACGTTGGAGACAACCCAGTCGAATCCATGAAAATAACGGTGGAATATGAAGTGTCATTACCGAGTCCTCGCACTGTTCGACATTAACATGCTCCAAATTACGTATGTTGAAAAGTGGGTGACGGCCCTGAAATGGCTACAGTTATTGACGGTGCAAACAGCAGCCATGCAGATGCAGCTCCTCTAGACAGACATACGAATGGCGTTCGCCCTTTTATTCTCCCCAGCTGGCATTAAAATGGCTGCATTTTCTAACTGCTATGCTTTCGTATAGTCCATCTGCGGCGGTGGCTCACTTGCTGAAGCGTTAGGCTGCTGAGCCTTCGTGGCACCGAAACCTTTGGGACGTAAGACTCCAAATCTGTAAGGTTAGCGCTCCATCCTCTCCAACTACACCCCCTCCCCCCATCCTAGGACCGTACGGTGACAGGCTATAGAGTGCCTTAGGCTAAAAAGAGGGCATTTCTCACTATCACACAAACAACTACCCTCCTCGGGTGCCATAGACTGGAGTAGAATCATTAACTAACACATTTCCTTACCTTCATACTTTAAACAAGAGTAGTCCTAATCAAAATGCCAAGGTTACCTTCCTTAGTGCACAGCAAGCCCCGCGCTCTATAATACCTCTAGGGAATACCGGGACATACCAGACCAAACCTTAACGGCGCCGTACATGACACACGAGCAGTGGGAGGCGGCTCTGACCAGCGCCAACCTGGACCAGCAAGCCTGGATCCTCCAGCTGGTCCGCAAGCCAGCTGCCGTCAGCGCAGCCCTGAACTACGGGCACTGACCACCCAGCTACCGCAAATCCTTCTCTGGGCTAAACAAAAGTTTTCTGTCTCGCTCTCCAACTAACTTCAATTATTCAATTCAATCCCTATAGCTTCATTCACACTGACAAAGGGGGTATCTAGCATCGAAGCAACTCACCTGTTGAAAGTGGAACGTATCGCTTCGTAGCAAGTCCTTTGCGCCGTAGGAAACCGCCAGCTAAAAGAGGAACAGCCCGTGCGATGAGTTGGGGGGAGTGTACCGTTCCGCCAAATTTCCCGAGCTATGTGTGCGTACAGCGAACGGTTGGGGACAATAGTTGACAGGAAATGGATTGGGTGTGATGTCCCGAACGGAGCCTGAAGGATTAACGCGCTGCGCCCTGTTACCAGGTGTTTTCAGATCCGGGCAGGCTTCACTTTATACGCGGTGTTCCTTTACGTTTTCATGGCACGGCAGGATGTGCAGATGGCTTTGCTGGACGCCTCACCGGATGTATGAGCGCAACGTCAACTGTGACTCACGATTGATTTTTTTCAGGAATACCAGCGCAAAGCTCTTACTCCGAAAGTGCAACGAGCCTTCCAGAAAAAAAAAAGAAAATGTCTCAACACCTTATACACATGAGTGAATGGTGTGGTGGAGGATGGCTAAAAACTCATACTTATGTGAAGGCTTGCGAATAGTGCTTCTGGACTACAGCTTTCAAGCAGTCTACATCAATATTTTCAGTCATGGTGCTGCAAATTCGTTGCACGCAATAGGAATGGAATGGGATAAGCGGCGTTTACATGACGGGGTTGAGTTGAGGAGTTGAGTTGAAAACCGGTTACTGGGTCTATGTAAACACCGCACAGTCGGTGTTTATTCGAACACTCGAAAAATAGTAGCGTTAATAGTTCGAAAGTTCAAATAGTTGAAAAGTACTCGAATTGTTTCGAACAGTAATTAGAACATACACTATTTGATTCGTTCACCAAATCGATTTGGAGGATAGTCGATCCGCTATTAGAAAGTTTCGAATATTCGCACACCCCTATATACAGATGTGGCAACTCCCCCTCTTTTTAGTAACGTGGTATACGCTCATTTCCTGCTCGTAAACATATAGTTCGCGGACACTTTTTTTTTTCTAACCCACCTGTTTCCTCTCGACACCGCCACACACTTGTACAGACGAGAGGCCAAATACTCTCGCTCTGTACACGTGTGGACGCATGCTGTGCTCACGTATTTCGCGCCGGAAATCAGTGGGCACCTCACCTTGCCGCCATTTTAGATGGAGTCAGCGTGCAGGGACAGCTGCTGTGAGACACAGAACTTTCGCTCTAGGACTCCTAGGTTAGCCAAGAGAGGAGAGTCACTCTTGATGGTCACTGGATATGCCAGCATAGTAGTTTAACCGGTAACTAGAGATTTCTTCTTCTGCTTTCTAATAAATTATCTTTAAATACAATCAATGTATTAATTTCCCATTAATGAACGTCACAATAAAAAAAAAAACAGAGAACACCAGCTAAGCTCCTCGGTTTCGGTGACGGTTGGCTTCCGTCATGTAGTAATTGAACTGGCAGGCAGACGAGGGTGATAAAGATGAACTGAAACACATTCACGCAAAACCCTCTCTCTCTTGCGCAGACACGCAGTATCTAACAAGGTGCCTTGAAGAAGGCGGCCGTTAGAAATTGAACAAGGCTTTCGTTGGGCACGTAACGCTCAGGCGTGAATTACACGAGGGTTCAAGTAGCCGGAATGGTGAGCATGGCTCGAAGCTATGAGGTACGAAAGTTGGCGGCTGCAATGAAGCCAAAGTGCGCAATCGCAGAGGAGGAGGCGGAGGTCGCGAAATAATTCCGTGATTTTGTTCGGCGGACAGAGTGTAATATAGATAGGGTGTGAAGCTATCACTCACAGGTGCGTGAACAGTCGTAGAGAAGCATGTTAGCGACGTCACCAGGGTATCACTATCAGCCTTTTCGTATAGGCAGATAGCCCAGAGCAAGGTACCTTCAAAGAACTGGGAACAAAAACTGTTTTCCTCTTCATGGACGTGAAGCTTGGTTTATGGGGTTTCAACGTTCCAAATCGACTCAGGCTATAAGGGACGCCGTAGTAAAATGCTCCGGAAATTACAACCACCTGGGGTTCTTTAACTTGCACTGACATCGCACAGTATACACGGGCCTCTAACATTTCGCCTCCATCGAAATTCGACCGCCGCGGCCGGGATCGAGGCTCCGTCTTTCGGGTCACCAGCCGAGCGCCGTAACTACTGAGCCACCGCGGCGCAAAAAAAAAAGGGGGGGGGGACTGCGCAACGGCACACGGCCAAAGAAGAGAGCAGGGGGAAGAGCAGAAACGGACACAACACAGCGCGAATTAACAACTACATTTATTCGGCGCTGTACGCATATAAATACACGTAAGGCATCCAAAAAATGAATAAAAACTACCGCAATGAGCATACACATGAACCAGAAACCCCGCAAGACAACAACGGCTAAGTTTTATGCCGTTCAAGAAACGAAATCCCTTTTTCCGATCAAGATATCGACGGGGCACTTGCACAGCTATCACCCTGCCTTTTTATCTTTGTGGCCTCAATGATTTCTCGACGCAGCGGATCTTCGTTTCTTGCAACAACTCGGCAATTCTTGAACGACGGAATGAACTTGCAGCCACCACAGTGGATATATACGAAGGTTATGAGAATCTGCATTTTCAATATTTTTACGGTGCTGCCTGAGCCTAACATTTAGGTACTGCCCAGTATGGGCAATATAAAAGCTTTTGCATGGGAGAGGAATTAATCCACAATATTTTTTTGACACTTCACAAAATTCAGTTCATGTTTCTTCGGGGACTCAGGTATTGTTTTCCCAGGGTTGTTGACGCACATACACGAACTTGCTAGCTTTTCCGGAGCCGAAAAAACAACTCCACTCCGACTCTTTTCCCAACTCTTTTCAAATTATGTGAGATTTTATGAATGTAAAGAATGACTGCCTCTCGATTCCTTGTTTGGCACTAAGGGCGGGGGTGATAGTTGGAGAACATTTCAATCTTTCAGCTACACATCGGCCGCAGAAGAAAGAACGTGTAGTGGATAGCCAGAAAAAAAAAAGCTATCGACCTGATTGCTAAAACTTCGCTCAGTTTGGTGCACACAGGACTTAACGAGGAGCCGCCGCGGTAGCTCAGAGGTTATGGCACTCAGCTGCTGACCCGAAATACGCGGCGGTCTAATTTCGATGGAGGCGAAATTCTAGAGGCCCGTGTATACTGTGCGATGTCAGGGCACGCTAAAGAACCTCAGGTGCATGCCGAGATTTCCGGAGCCATTCACTACGGCGTCCCTCATAGCACGAGTCGCTTTGGGACGTTAAACCCCTCTTAATCACACTGGGATTTAGTGAGGGCGCTCTTGAAGCAGGACATAATTCCTACTTTTACGAGCTTCGAGTGCGAGGAACTGTACTGAAGCAATGATTTGTTACCCCTAGGCTTAAAAGACCAGCACCATCGGCAGGGAGAAAACTTAAGCTGGAGTCCAGGAATCTGATTGGGTCATTTACACGAATTTCGTGAGTTATATCCAGAGGATCAAGAACAACAGAGAAAATCGCACGAACTTGAGACCACAGTGTAAGAATATCCTAACCATCGGAAGGGTGCCGAGGACCAGAGTTCCCCTTACCTTCAAGAGATTTCGAATGCCAGGGATGCATAACGAGCCACATGGCGTGTCCATGAAGAAGACCCGGCTAAGTTCTGAAGTTTTGAGCACGGGAATACCTTTAGCCACAGCCTGGAACGAAAACCAGCATTTGTTGTGCAGACTCAGTTATCTGTCGCAACACAAGAAACTTGCACTGTACGTCGGTTCCTTTGCTGCATGTGCTTAAAGGTGGAAGGAGACGCCGTTCGCCCAAAAGAAATCGTTTTTACGAAATAAACACCCCAGTTTATTGGTGAAGAGAGATATACGAAGGGCGCGGCGTACTAATGATCGTGGCGATGGACAAATAAACTGCCAGCGCTGCGCGCTGGTGTTCTGAACTCCGTCATTCCAAAGAGGGACATCAAGCTAGTGCATTGCAACTAGGGTTCTATGGACCCTACTGATTCTTCAAACTGTTTCTTCAAACCTACTTATTGGGGTGTGCTACCGCCCACCTGATTGTGGGATTTCTTTCATTCACAATCTGCGGTCTAGCATCTCTGCCGTTGCTGATCACTGTGCGCCCAGTAACATTTACTCGCTTAATAATAATAATAATAATAATAATAATAATAATAATAATAATAATAATAATAATAATAATAATAATAATAATAATAATAATAATAATAATAATAATAATAATAATTGGTTCTGGGGGGAAAGGAAATGGCGCAGTATCTGTCTCATATATCGTTGGACACCTGAACCGCGCCGTAAGGGAAGCGACAAAGGAGGGAGCGAAAGAAGAAAGAAAGAGAGAGGTGTCGTATTGGAGGGCTCCGGAATAATTTCGACCACCTGGGGATCTTTAACGTGCACTGACATCGCACAGCACACGGGTGCCTTTGCGTTTTTCCTCCATAAAGGCGCAGCCGCCGCGGTCGGGTTCGAACCCGGGAACTCCGGATCAGTAGTCGAGCGCCCTAACCACTGAGCCACCGCGGCGGGGATTTACTCGCTTGGTGATTTTAATTTTCCTCAAATAGATTGAGTTAATTTCTCTTCATATAATACTGTTGCAACAGAATTCATTAACCTAACTCTAGATTTCAACTTATTTCAGGTCATTAGCCAGAATACCCGTGGCTCTAACACACTAGATTTAGCTTTAGCCACCGCTCCTGACACCATAGGGCCGGTTATGTACCTTGATGGATTTAGCGACCATAAGATGTTGCAGTTCGAAATTCTAGTTCCTAGTTTGTTTGCAGGTAAACCAACAAAAAGGATTAGAGACTATAGCAAAGGAAGATATGGTGAGATTAATGCGGAACTTACCAAATTTTTCAATGAAGTATTTTTGCCCCTAAATAACCAACGATTTACCGAAGACAACTGGTTGTTTTTCAAACACAAATTCTCTGCGCTGATAGACGAGCATGTTCCGCTAATTTCAATAACTAATGACAAAACTAATCCATGGTTCAACAAGTCCCTCCGTCGATTACGAAATAAAAAGAAGCGCTTGTAGCGAAAAGCTAAATCTGCTCCCTCTCCGTCCTCGTCGGATAGCTATACAAACAGTGCCTGAAGACATACTCTTCTGCTATTACTGTTGCCAAAAAACAGATATTTCACTCATGATCTCCCCTCACTTTTGCAGAGTAATCCTAAGAAGTTCTGGCAAACTATATCTCCCGAATGTGAACAAGAATTCAGAGAACTACACAATAGTGATGGGTTGCCGCTAGATGACTCTGAATGTCCGACTGCGGTTAACAGAATTTTTGCTTCAGCATTTACTAAGGAAGATCATTCAAGAATGCCTATTGTTCCCGACTCTGACTACCGATTCATGGAGCCTACCAGCATTAGTGCCGAGGGTATTGCATTACAGATTAAAAACCTTAAGTTATCTTCATCTGCCGGAGTGGACGACATAAACTCCAAGATTCTTTAAAACACCATTTCAATTTCCAGCCAGATTTTGTGTCATATATTTCAGCAATCTTTATCATCCGAAGAACTGCATATACTGACTGAAAAATTGCCAAGGTCATCCCTGTCTTCAAAACCGGTATCAAAAGCGCACCTGACAACTATCGCCCTACCTTGTTAACATGCATATGCTGTAAATTACTTGAACAAATTATCGCTTCTCACATTTACAACCATCTAGAACGTAATCACTTTTTATTTTCTAATCGGCATGGTTTTAGGAAAGGCTTCTCGTGCTATACCTAGTTATTAGAATTTTCTACTGACTTGCATTTTAACATGGGCGATAACAAGCAAACAGATTGCATTTTTTTTAGATTTCTCAAAACCATTTGACAGAGTTGCACACGGCCGGCTGTTTACTAAATTATCTGCCCTTTCTCTTGATTCTCTCACATTGTCTTGGCTTCGTAACTTTCTCTCATTTCGTCAACAATTAACTGTTTTCAACGGATCTTCCTCACCGCTATGTGATGTAACCTCTGGCGTACCGCAGGGAAGCGTACTTGGACCCTTGCTTTTCCTAATTTACATTAACGACCTTCCTAGTAACATTTCATCCCGTTTACGACTTTTCGCAGATGACTGTGTTGTTTCTATCCAAAGTTATGTCTTACAAGTATCTCGGAATTCAGCTCACTCCAGATCGTTCATGGTCTTGTTACATTTCAGCTGTCTGCAACAAAGCGTCGAGGACGCTGCGTTTCATACGCCGTAACCTGCGCAACTCTAGCTCCTAGCTTCGTTCGTAAGCTCGCATGCCTAACTTTTATACGATCCCAGTTGGAATTCACCTCATCTATATATATGGTCGCCCCATCAAAAATATCTCATTAAAATGCTTGAGACTATTCAAAGCAGAGCTGCCCGGTGCATTGTTAGCAATTATAGTCCCCTGGCCAGTGTCTCCCAGCTTAGAATTCCTAATGATTTACAGATACTCGAAATTCGTCATTCACTTCCACTTCTGTGTTTATTTCATAAATATGTTTACACCCAACCCTCGTTTCTGCCCCTAGAATAACCTTTCCGCTCCTCAGCGCGCTTGAATAATCATCTCAGTTTCAATCGTACATACGGCGAAACTCAATCATTTAATTCGTCTGCATTACCTAAAGCAATCAGGCTCTGGAATGATCTTCCTGACAACATAATCTCCTGTCCTGATCCTGTAGAGTTTAAAATGACCGTATGTATGCATTTATACTTTTAGTACTGTTTCAAACGCTTTTCTACAGTTTCAGTTGCTTTTATATTGTTCTCTGATGTACCATTGTTTTTGTTTGCTCCTGACTACTACCTCTTCGCATATTCGCGTTGCGCAGTTTTGTTTTCGTATTTTCTTTTGTTTTGTTCAGATGTTATTTTTTATCCGTTTTAAATAATCTGTGTTCGTGTTTTTTGCCTCGTACCGCGTCCATTGTACCGTTTTTGTTGTTTATTATTTCTGCATATTTCTTTTCCTTGATGCCCCCCTCACTCAATGCTCTTCGGGGGCTGTGAGGTATCAATAAATAATAATAATAATAATAATAATAATAATAATAATAATAATAATAATAATAATAATAATAATAATAATAATAATAATAATAATAATAATGCAGTGTACTGTTTAGTCACCAGAGCTGACGTATGGCCGAAGTAGAGTTGTTGCAGCTATCCAAGTTTATTTTCGAGATCGACTCAAAAGACGCAGGGGTGTTAAAGTTTGCGCAGAATGAATGAATGAATGAATGAATGAATGAATGAATGAATGAACTTTATTTCCGTCATCATGGGGCCTCACGGTCGGGGCGCAGCAATTAGGAGGGGGTGCCTCCCAGCCGGCTCTGAGCACCGGAGACCGCGGAGAGAGTCTTGTAGTAAGCTGTCTCCGCCTGACGGATGAAGAGTCTTTGCTGATCTGGGTCGTGGCTCCGGATCAGCTCTTCCCAGGTGGCAAGGTCGAAGATGCTTTGTGATTTAGCTCCAGGAGAATCCTGACACTCACAAATTAAGTGATTTTGCGAAGTCATTCTGTGGCAACTACTGCAGAGGTCAGGCTCCCCACTGTCTTCATCGTGTAGTATAGAGTACGGAAAGAATCTGTTGACCTGCAGCCTCCTCCAGGCCCTGCACTCTATTGGAGTGATTGACCTATCCGGAAGTGAGAGTGTTCTCCTATCTAGCCCAGGTGTTTCGGTTATTTCTTTATACGTTACGAGAGGGTATTTACTCCCACTCAGGGGCACTTCCAGAGCAGCTCGGATGTATAATTGTCGAGCGAAGCTGTGAGCAGCCTCATTCCCTGGAATGCCCTCATGAGCAGGAACCCATATGAGGGAGACCTCTCTGCTTGAGGGGTATCTTCTTAGTAATTTGGCGCTTTCCTGGAGACCATCCCCTTAAAAAAATTTGTGAACAGCTGCCTTACCGTCAGAAAAGATGATCTTGGCTTTGGTACTGACGCACGCTAGGGCAATAGCAGCCTCCTCTGCCACTAACGCATTTCTAGTGTTAATCGATGCTACAGTCACTTTCTCCCCATTGCCATCAACGGCGGCAATGACGGAGGCGCCATCGGACCCACAGGCTGCGTCACAGAAGGCTATGTTACCCGGCAGGTCCCGGACAAGATATTGTTCATTATTGTTCGAGCTCTATGTCTTCTCCATTCTTTATCATGCTCCGGGTGCATGTTATTAGGTATACTGGCAACTTTGAGATGCTTCCGTATGTCTAAGGGGATTAGCTCTGCTTAGTATGGGGGTTTCCTCTCGCTCTCCCCTAGGTCGTTGAGGATCTGCCTGCCTGCTATTGAGGAGCTAAGCCTCCAAATTTGCGCTTCTCTTACTGCCCTGGAGATCTCCGCACAGGCATTGTGGACTCCCATACTAAGCAGTGGGATTCCGAGAGCTCTTTTTTATGCATTTCGTATTAACTTGTCTATATATTTTCTCCTCCTCTTGCTGACTAAGATTCAGAAATGGAGTCGCGTATGCAATCCTACTCACTATGAACGCTTGTACTAATCTCAGGAGACAGTGCTCTCGCAGGCCTTTGTTTCTGAGAGAGATCCGCCAAAAGATACCTATAACTTGGGCGACATAGGTGCTAAGCTTCTCGATAGTGGTTGTGTTACGTCCGTTTGTCTGGAGAAAGTATCCTAGGACTCTAATAGTGTCAACCCTAGGTATTAACCTACCCCCAACGACAACCTCTACCGGGCCATATAGGTGAGGGAAGCGAGTCTCTTTCTTCATCTGGTCTTCGGTATTAAGCGATAAGATCTCAGACTTTTTAGGGGAGCAGGAAAGCCCTCTCTCCAGAGCATAGTTTTCAACTACCTCTGCCGCTACCTGCGGCCGGTATGAGATGTTAGCGTTCGTTCCCCCTGCTGTACAAATGTTTATATCATCAGCATAAATGCTGTGCTTTAGCCCCTCAATTTTATTTAGCCTGTGGGACAGCCCTCTCATGGCAAAATTGAAGAGCATTGGATAGAGGACTGAACCTTGAGGGTCCCCTTATTGCCGAGCCCAATCTGCTTTCAGGAGAGCCCTACAAAGCCTATAGTGGTCTTTCTATTGCTGAAGAATCTTTTGACATAGTTAAAGCACTTGATACCTGCTCCGGCCTCACTGAGGCCTTCAAGGACCGCTCTATGCTCCACATTATCGAAGGTTTTTGTGAGATTCAGCCCCATGATTGCCCTGCCCCCTTTAGTTCCGTCGGGATCATCAAGTTTATCATGTTTAAGACTTAACATAACGTCCTGTGCGCTAAGACGTGCTCTATAACCTACCATTTCATCAGGCCAGAGTCCCTCGCTCTCCATGTAGCGCGAGACTTGTCTGCACCACCTTTTCCATGAGCTTGCCAGCAATACGTCAGAGAGATGGGTCGCATGTTGCCTAGATCAAGACTTTTGCCTGGCTTAGGGATAAGTACTGATTTATAGACTTTCCGTTCCTCCGGAAAGTCCTCCCCGTCCCAAATATTTTTCATTAGCTCTGTTAGAAAAGAGACAGAATTGTCATCCAAGTTCTTCAGAGCAGTGTTGGTGACGCCGTCAGGGCCTGGAGCCGATTTATTTTTCAGGTCCTCTAACGCTGCCCACACCTCTGCAACCTCGAACGAAGAATCAATGCTTTTATTTTTATTTATTAGCCTTAGACGCAACACGTATTATCCTTGCCGGTGATTTTAATATGCCCAGCGTAGAATGGTCTTGTTTTAAACCAGTAATTCGCACTGCATCCCTCTTGTATACCGCTTTCCGTTAAGTAATTGGTGCTCACTCATTTCAGTTTGTTCAAACCCCTACCAGACTCGGCCTTACCAGTGCTAATGTGCTAGACTTGTTTTTCTGCAATGACCCTAGCCTAGTCTCGTCTGTCATAACGCTGCCAGGCATAAGCGACCATGATGTAGTTTTAGCAAAAGTATCCTGTAATGCTATGAAGACCCACCACACCCAACCACGCAAAGTGTCTTTTTATGAAAAAGGGAATTATGCTTCGCTATCACAGGAACTCGACGCATTTTTTCCTGAGTTTCTTTCACATCAGCCATCCCTGAATATTGATTCCTTCTGGAACTTGTTTAAAACTAAAATTTTGTCACTGACGCAGACTTTCATCCCATCCCGCTTGATTTCAGCCAAGCGTCGTGACGATATGCATTGGATGAATAGACAGTTGCGGGCAATGATCAACCGGCGGAAACGGCTCTTTCGCAGATATTGTGATACGCCCGCACTAACTTTGTACTCCGATATGAAAAAGCAAACTAAGAACTTATCGAAAGAAATCCGTAAAGCGAAAAGGGCATACTTCAGCACACTGGGCCAACAACAAAATACAAACCCAAAGGCAGTCTGGAAATATGTTAAAAATAAGAGAAACAACAGGGTCTCTGCGCCTGATATACTAGACGCAACTGATTTTGGAAGGGATTCAAAAGGTAAAGCGAGAAGTTTCAATCTTTATTTCCAATCGGTGTTTTCCGATCCCATTAATACACATACTGACTTTCAATCTTCCAGCACCCTGACCAGAATGAATGACGTAGAAATTTCTGAACGGGGGTCATGCTTTTATTACAGAAAATTAAAGTTACATCAGCACCAGGGCCTGACAACATTTCCAATTACGTTTTGAAAAATTGTGCAGCTTCAGTTGCCCCGTATCTCGTTTCATTATTTCAGAAATCGTTAGAGAATTCTTCTTTGCCCCTTGACTGGAGAAGTGCCAATGTCGTTCCGATTCATAAGAGTGGTGATAAAACTAAAACATGTAACTATAGGCCCATATCGCTGACGAGCGTGTCATGCAAAACACTGGAACATGTCATTTATACTCAGTTAATTAGCCATCTACAAAACAATAGTTTTTTCTGTTCGACACAACATGGATTTAGGTCCGGCTTCTCATGTGAAACACAGCTCGTGGAATTCACACATGACATTTCTGTTTCCTTAAACTCCGCCGGTCAGGTAGATTGTATATTTTTAGATTTTCGAAAAGCGTTCGATTTAGTTGCTCACAACCTGTTGTTACAGAAGCTTTCAAAATTAAATATTCCTACCTCACTCTTATCCTGGATTGAGGCGTATCTTGCGGAAACGAGACAATGCGTGGTTATCGACGGTGTCAGCTCGGAAAGTGTGGGTGTAACTTCAGGTGTTCCGCAGGGGTCGGTTTTGGGCCCTCTTCTATTTCTCATTTTTATAAATGACCTCACTAGTAACATTTCAAGTATAATCAGACTTTATGCTGGTGACTGTTGTATCTACCGCAATATTTCTTCTGAAGCAGATGCAATTTCACTACAGCATGACCTCAACTCTGTATTCTCTTGGTGCAACAACTGGAATATGGCGCTAAACATCTCCAAATGTAATCTGGTCCGGTTTACAAAAAAGAAACAATTCCTCCAAACAGACTATTTCCTTGGTAGCACTGAATTATGCGCAGTTTCAACTTATAAGTACTTGGGAGTCTTTTTTTCTACTGACCTATCATGGAATACACACGTAAATTACATATCTGCTAAAGCCAGTCGCACATTACACTTTCTCAGACGTAACTTTAAGGACGCTCCCCTTACGCTGAAGGAGACATTATACATGTCTACTGTACGTCCGATACTTGAGTATGCTTCCGCGGTTTGGGACCCGCATACAAAACTGAATATTGAGGAGCTGGAGCGCGTCCAGAAACGGGCTGCTAGGTTTGTGTCCGCCGATTACAATTTCCAAAAAAGTTCTTCTGGTTTGCGCGAGAAGTTGGGATGGCCATTACTTGAAAACAGGCGCAAATATTTGAGACTCTCTTTCTTTTATAATGTGCTTAATAATAAAACTGGAATTCCAAAAGAGAAATACATTAGTGAACCCAGCTACATTTCCGCCCGCACTGACCACCCACTTAAGGTGCGCGAGTACGATTGCCGTATAAACGTATTCAAATACAGTTTTTTCCCACGAACAGTGCATGATTGGAACTGTCTCCCTTCGCGGGTCGCTACCGCTCCTCCTACATCGTTTCTGACCGATTTGCAAAGCCACCTGTCAATATAAGTGCAATAATTCTTGTCCGAGTGTAGTATGTTTTAAGCAGTGCTGTATTTTAAAATGTATCATTTTTTTGTGTGTGTATGTGTGTGTTTAGGGTATGTTTGCCTTTCTACAATGGTTTTTATTTTGTTTGTTTGTTTGTTTGTTTTTGCTTCCGTGTGCATGGGTTTATTGTATTTTCTGTGTAGACCGCATCATTTGCCTAATTTATTATGTACTAGATGTTTGTTCTTATTTATGATGTTTCCCCCCTACAATAATGCCCCAATGAGGGCGCTGTAGGTACTGTGTATAAATAAAAATAAATAAATATTCCGGGTCTTGACAAACATAGGTTTTGCGAATCTTATCTAGCAGGTCCTCATTACTCCCTTTAAAATTATGCTTGATTTTGGTTTGATTTAGCCTGGTCTCCCTCTTGGTGCTGGTTGGATTATTCATATACCTGAGAATGGCCCAGGTTTTGGATAGACTCATATTAGATCCAAGTTCATCACACATTTCCATCCAGTTCCTTTCACACAGATCAGCGGCATGCTTTTCTATGATTTTGGTCAGTCTCGCAATTTCTCTCCTAATATTGCGATCCCATCGTTGGCTCTTCAGTTCCCTCTCCAGATCCGCTTTCTTTCTCAGAGATCGGCTAGTTGACTGTCCAGTCGGGGCACCGCTAGGGTGTCTAGAATAGTATCTGTTGCTTCCCTTAGGTCTTTACTAAGTGCCCTCTGCCACGCCTTGAGAGTAGGCCAAGCCTTAACTTCCTGGGATTGTCTAATTTCTCGGAATTTATCCAAGTCAGTGATTTTTCTACTGATTTTGGGAGCCCTTCGGTTGGAGACAATGGTGATCTCCAGCACATAATGATCACTCCCGAAGTTCTCTTCAGTGTTCCTCCATTCCAAATCGCCACATCTATGTGCTAGAGTAAGATCTTGTGACGTGTCATTATTGATGTCTATCTTAACGGACCCGACGGCTCCCACTAGATCTGGGAAGACCGGGGACAGAAAGTTTCCACACCGTTTTGTTTAAAGAGCGCGCAATATTGCCTGCGATGGCAATTGCGCCGAAGCCAACGTTCTGAGCTGAAGCATGCTGAGGTCATTCATCGCGGTGAAATGAAGGTTGAAATATATATATACGCCATTCCACGCATAGCATTTAAAGTGTCTTTGCTAAAAAAAATTTCATCAGCTTATGCTATGTAGATCAGTGACCAGTTATCGGACCCCCATTCATTATCACCATCACCCACCACAGAATGCACTGATCCGTCTGCACGTCTCCACATGTGAGAGCGGCGGAAAAAAATGCAGTGAGTAGAAGGCGCTGAGAAAATAGCCTGTTCAGGTATATCCTAAATTAAAAGCTGCGTGCCCACAAGCGTGCCTTCGCGGAGATGTCTTATCGAGCCATTCCTTCGTTATTAAATCATGGATTGCGCTACGCAAGGTGTTCAGCACTACTTGCGAGCACATCCAAAGGTTTGCATAGCCATGCATCTTACAAGGTATACTTAGTTTTTCTTTGTATTCTAGTGAGTTTTCTGTGTTAAGAATTTCGTTTCTTTCAGAGCCCGATACGAGCAGCGGCGGCAGCGGCTTCCGCGCCAGTTGGCTCTAGGTGGGATAGACTGAAGTCGGCCGTGAAGTGGAAGTTTAGCGCCGAAAGTGTGAGCAGGCCGAAAGAGCTCTGATTGCTCAAGTAGTTAATGTTGCTCTGCGGTGTCACTGTCAGTTTGCCTTTGTGTAAACGTGCTAAACTAGTTTCCAGCTTTCATGTGTCTGCAACAGGCCGGATGTTCAACTTTCCCGTTCCTTATTCCACATTAGGGAATCAGAGAAGGTGGCATTTACGTCTACGAGAGTTGCGTGGACAAAGTGGACTTCAGAACATTCTTCACGTGTAAGATTTCAGCGTGGCGTACGAACTTTATGCAAAGATAAGCTTGGTCTTAACATGACGCGCACCCTTCTTTCCTCGCAGATTTAAAGATTCCCGACTCCTTCTTATCCTGGTTTCTAGTCACAGAGCTTCACGTGTGGCAAGTATTCGGCCCGGCCTTCATCTTTTTTTTTTTTTTTGCAAGTGCTTAAAATCATATAGCCGTTATCTAAAGCATTGATGTCTTCTAGGATGTGTATGACTCGAGCAATGGCTGAACTAGACTACCGTACTGCACTTTGCCTTCAACACGTACTTGTTCGTAACCTCTGGGAAGACACGCACAAGCGCTTAGGAAAACTTGCGGTAACGTCCTTCACGTCACGATCGATTGCGCGTTTTTGGAAGACTGCTTTCGGTAGCACTCTGTTATGTCTGTTATTTCAGTATATGCCAGCAAAACTTAAGAGGGAGTCTCTGGCGGATCTCCATGACCACTTCAATGCCATGCTCCTGTTGTATGATGAGGTAGGCATCTGCCTTTTTTTTTTTTAAATTCCATCCAGAAAACCAGCATGCTTTCACAATTTTTTGCATTCTGCTATCATTCAGTAACATGCCTTCTTCTGGTACCTTTGTGATATTTTATTTTCCTAGTGCAGTGTCCTTTTGTAACCTTTTGTGTTTTTATTTTTCATGACTCAGGTTTTTGTTTTTTTCCATTGGGACTTGAAGAATAGTTTACTTAAGGCAGAAGCCACTGTGATTTTCATCATTGTCAATCACCTCACTTATGTATTCTTTGCTGAGTGTGTACTGTAATTATGGGCGAGTGTACAATTGAAGGTAGTGCGCATTTTGTTCATATGAAAAATGTCGCTTATTATACAAATGCACATGTGCTCGCTCTAGATCTCTCCCCATGTGGTGATGGGATGCAATAGCAGTTCATCATATAATAAGCTGTGTGTTCTTGGTTTGATTTCTGCCCACTGCTTAATGGTGCTCATTTTATTTTGTTCCCTGTTTGATTCTGGTGTGATCTGTAAACAGCCTTTTTTTGTACAGGTTTGGTTTTTGCCAATGTATAGCGAGGACTTAAAACTTGGTGGTGACTGTGACTTAGTGTTACCAGTAGTCGTAGTAAAGGCCTGAAAGCACATTGCCTTGCCGGAGCTAAGGCGAAGAAGACCCAGCCCCGACAGCACTGGATTTCCAAATGATCTTTTATTGTGATGCAAGGACTAGTGCAAACTTCATCTTCCTTAACGGGCGTTGCATGTGGGGTCCCCTAGCTAAGTAGGTAGGTGGCTGATGATTCTGGAGGCCGAAGGCGGATGCTCCATGCTTGGCCTGGAGGCTTCACTTCAACTGACACCCGATTTCCAAGGGTTACAGCAGCACTGCTTTCACAGTAAAACACCCATATGCTGTGCAATGTGAGCCCACGTTAAAGAACCCCTGGTGGTCTAAATCAATCCGGAGCCCTTCACTACAGCATCCTTTATAGCACATGTGTCACTTTGGAACATTAAACCCAACATTCTGCATAATATACCATTAGCCTTGCACTCCTTTCCTACCTTAGGTAAAGTGGCTTTGTGAATACATGTAGAGGGAAGTGCAAGGTGCCCGGTTGTCGCAGAGCAGACTGTCTGGATAGACAGTGCAACTTGCAACTATGTTTTATGCCATGTAGGTGTGCACTGTAGTGAGCTCTGCTGCGAATAAGTACAGCTGAGCCCACCCAGTTGTTCGTGTTTTGCATAAAGTACCTGCCGCTTATTTTTTTTTTTTTGTCTGATTGTATGAGGGGAATAAAGCCTAGGGCATGTTTTTTAGTTTCAAATTATACTGCTTCATTGAAGGCTAATGTGAGATTATATCTAATGTGTTTGTGAATGTATTTAAGTTAGAAGTGCACGTCGCCCTTCTTGGTGACCGCTAAAAACCATCGTAAAATGGCAATAGTGATAGTGATTTTAGAAGGCAAGAGTTCTGCTGTTTCAGTAGACATCTGATTGCAGCTTTGAATTCGGTATTAGAGCTCATACACTAGGTGTGATTGTGATCACTGTAACAATCTAGAAAACACTGCTGGAACCTTAACGATTGTGCATTGTGATGGGGAAGGGAGAGAAGTAGAAAAACGATGGGTAGAAAAAGGGACAGAGGCCAGTTTCCTTAACGTTAATTTTCTTTGTGAAGCAGACTCATGTGAAGCAAAGCTCTGCTGCATAGAAGTATTGGTGCGTAAAAGCTCTGCTGCATAAAAAGTACCTGAACCTCCACACTGCACAATTTGATCAGAGTTTGCCCAAGCAGGTACATTCCCATTTATGTTCAGTGAAAGCTAAAAGTTTGAGTTACCAAAGCAGTAGTGCATAGCTATCAGAAGTCTATCAGCGTGAAATGAAACGCAAAAAAGAGATTTGAAACTCCGACAGCAGATCTAGAGGCGGAATACTAGAGCACTTGATTTTCGCGTTGAAGGCTTAAAGGTGTTTATAGGTCACGCTTGTGTTTCCTCTCTAGCTGCTAATATTTTTTAATGTTTGTGCTCACGGTTCAGTTGTTTTTTTCGTGTTTCATTTGGCGCTGATCGTACATGGCGAGTGCTTTTATGCATAACAGGAGGAGCTGAACATCTCTTTTGCATTGGTCATGGTAATGTTGCCCCATGGTAGCCTTATGAGTTGCAGCTCACTGTGACCAGAGTCACTTGGGTAGCTTTGGATTGCGTTATTGGACAGGAAGGTTCAACATAGTTGGCCATACACGTGCTCACTAACCACACTTGCTAGCATGAACAAGGGCAAGCTTGCAACTATAGTCTCATACAACTTAAAGAAGTCTGCAGTGAAGCTCCACCTACATTCAGGACTGTCATACCGAATTCCTCCACAATGAAGAAGTAGGCCGTTGTTAAAACTTTTCTTGTTACCTAAACAAGAAGCGAATCACAAGGGAAAAAATTGGAAAAAAGTTGTATCCTACAATATGTAATTAATTTTAAATATCATATTACATGCCCTGTATTACAGTTGACATGCCATTCACTGAGGGACTTAATTACAGTGGAGCATTATGTAGGACATTATAATGAGTGAAAAAATAAAATAAAGCAGCAGGCTGTCAAGTGTACAGTATGGTACACTGTTAAATGGAACATGCGGTCGCGTGAAGTTGTCTTTCCGTGAGGCGCTGCTGCGGAAAGCCGGAAAGAATGCCGCGCCGATTATGGACCAGAGTTTTTTTCGGCATTCTGTCCCTGTGTACTGTACACGTTGAGTGGCATATGAACCAAGTCACTCATACATGGATAATCTAGTCCGGAGAAAATGTTGCTTATTTCGCACGAAACGCGACCACAGAATAGAAAAAGCCAATTCAGCAGCGAGAAGAAATAATCGATGTATTCTGGGTGTGAAAAAATGATATCCATGAAAGGGGACAAAATGCCGAAAAAAACTTCGGACCATAATCAGCTCGGCATTCTTTCCGGCTTTCCGCACCAGCGCCTCGCGGAAAGTCAACTTCACGCGACCGCATGTTCTCTTTAACAGTGTACCATACTGTACATGCTAGGCTTAGAGCACTTGTTTTGCCCACCATTGTAATCATTGTCCACTAGAAGTAGAATGGTTGGAATAGTGCTAATATAAAAAATACACAGGAAAGTCTGTAGAAGCTCTGGGTTCTCAATTGTGCTTTGCAAGACCACATCAGTTTAAGAAACAAAAAAGAGCTTGCGAAAAGAGAGTGCGAAATTCTTGCTGAAGTATAGGGCCTAGCCTAGCAGAGCTGGATAAATAACTTACATGAAAACTGTATGCAGGGTCTGCAAGGGGATGATAAGGCACTTTCTGGTGCACTTTGGCGTGTCCTCCTGATGTGCGAGGGTGAAGATCCCGTGGCACTGGAAACACTTGTTCATTATGTTCGGAAACAGGTCTGTGTTATTTTCATTCAAACTTTTCTGATAACTGCTTTGCTGCGTGAGTGCATTTTGAAGTTAGTGTGGTGACTTTTACCAAAGGCACAGCTTATTTTTCTTTTTATGCTAGAATTGCAGTCATATGTATCTCCGGTAGGTACTTGCAGCTCTTTGTATATGGGACGTCCTAGCTAGCATGCTCCACAACTGAAGGCAGAACATGCCTTTCGGCAGAAATTTTCTTTCTTGATGTATATACATGAAAATTTCCGAGCATATTAGAAATAATTTTATGAGGACTCTTACAAAATTTCGCTGTTATATCTCCAGAAAATTGTTTTCTAATACATATTTTCTTTTGAATACTGTAAAAAGGCTGCAGAGTTCAGAAAATGCTGAAGTATGCTGGTTCAACATTCAATGTGTTCATACTTGCATGCTACAGGTCAGGACATTCATAGAATTTTTTTGTTCACAAAGCACAAGATTCCGTTTTGAATTTTCGCTATGCAGTGTTCGTCGACATAGCTAGAGTGAGAAGAAAATATCACACAAGAAATTTAAAATTCATGAATTTTAAAAACAAAGAATGTCTTGATCTGCACTGTTGCATTAGGAGGGCAACAAAACAAACGGGGTGAAAATAGATAAAACAGTCGTGAAGAAATCTTCTCTGCAAGGCGACTACTGAGGCAGAAAATCGTAACTAAGAAAAATGACAAATGTTCATGCGTTTTCCCGCAGTGCAGAGCAATGGCGTTTCACAAAACAATTTTTTAGAGTATTTTCCGGGCGATATCAGCAATGAAACTTTGGAGCAAAGCAAACAAAAAAACGAGGAAAACAAGTGGATACAATAATTTTCAAGAAATCAATTTTTTTCTCCATTTTTTGGTATTTCAAATCCACGTGAACTGCTGAAAAAATTT
This sequence comes from Amblyomma americanum, assembly GCF_052857255.1. Classification (NCBI taxonomy): domain Eukaryota; kingdom Metazoa; phylum Arthropoda; class Arachnida; order Ixodida; family Ixodidae; genus Amblyomma; species Amblyomma americanum. Next base: position 174,455,562 of record NC_135500.1, on the reverse strand, counting down.
TCAGATTTCTTAAGTTTAGCCTAAATGGGATAAGCAGGCAGAATGAAATAAATATATGCCTAATAACAATCAATTGGTTCCACTTCTTCAGTTCTTCCTTTTTTTGTAAATCTTGGTGCCTGATAGCTGAGACAACCACTCAAATAACACACAGTGGGAAAATTTCAGAGACAAGTTAAATTTAATGGCTGTCTCTGTGCCAAGATTTCTTCTAGCACCTAAATTGGGTCAGTTTTATTCGGTCATCTAACATATGGTGTGCTTTAACTGGTGAGTCGGAGCACGTTTTCTTGATTGGTGAATCGGAAAAACGCACTTAATGGCCGATTTGCATTCAGATCATGAATTCTTATTGGCCAAGATGGATTTTGTGCTCTTTAGCAGGCTTTCCTCTGGATCGCTGATTGGAGCAAGCCATTAGTTATTTGATTGCCTTCAGTAAGGCAGCTGCTTGTGTAGACATGTAATCATTCACTGCAACATCTTTCATGGACCATAGGTTTATGGATAGATGGTCATAGAGTTTGTAGCGATTAGTATGAAGTCCGTGTCTTTTAGGGAATGCGATGTGCTGTGTTTTTATCACAGGAGCCAAAATCAGACGAGCAAGGCGAGAGTCTGTTTCGGACTGAGCTTTTTTTTTTTTTAAGCATGGCATAATTGGTTTTAGATACACATTAGCTTTTACAAAGTGAGCCTTTATGTATATCTGTGCAAACCCACATATGCTTTACCTTGGCATATGCACTCAGTACTGAAGCCACAAAATGAATTCCATCATCTCAGCAAATGTGGTGTCAGCTGTCGCTATTTAAAACGTAATTTGAAACGTAATGAAGCAACACCATTGCCTTATTGGGATTCTGTTCATGTTACTGTATTTACTTGCATACTGAATACACTTTCTTAAAAATCCTCCACAAATTTAAGGGGTGTGTCATTATGTGGGTTAAAAGTTCAGAAAAAATTTGAACGGGTGAAAGCAACACAAAAACTAGACTGGTGAAATCAATACCATTTTTTCTATTGTATAAGTAAGTCAAGCTTATCTTTCTGAATATTTTGTTCCTGTGTCTTATGCAATGTCGCGACTTATATACGGTGAAAAATGGTGCACCACCGCGTGCCATTTGTTGCTTGCTCACTAAGTTTGAAAAGAAAATTTATGTGTAAAAAAACAGTTATTTCTTAAAGCCACCACGATGGCTCAGTGGGTATGGTGCTCAGCTACTGACCCGAAAGACGGGTTCGATCGCGGCAGTCAGATTTCGTTGGAAGCAAAATTCTAGATGCCCGTGCACTATGCAATGTCAGTGCATGTTAAAGTGCCCCATGTGGACAAAATTTTCAGAGCCCTTCACTACGGCGTCCCTCATAGCCTGAGTCACTTTGGGACGTTAAACACCAATAAACCCATAGCAATTTTTAAAATGTTATCTCATGGGTAGAATCACATAATTTCGCCACAACTGGACAGAATGCAGTGGCAGCGCGCGCTTCATGCTGCTGCCACATCCAATCCGGTCATATTCTATAAAGTTTTGTTCTGCCGTCATATCCATTGGGTTCACGCATTTCATATGTTGTTCTTGCTCGACAATGATGCTTCCTGCAAGGCAAGGGAGCTGTGACACAAAATGCAAGTTGTGTCTTGTTGAACCTGTACTGGAGAATGGTAACCGGGCAACAGGGAGCCAGTTTGACTTGAGCGAAAAAAAATTACCTGTGACTGTCGAAGAGCTCTCCGGTTGATGAAGCCTACAAAAAAGGCAAACCGCAGGAAGCAGCCATGCTGGCCAGAGCTCGAGGATCGTCTGTGCATGGCAGCTGCTGCAAGTGTGTATTTCCATCACACTTTTTGACTAAGGGATCTTCTCCGCATTTTATAGCACTTACTGAATGAACAGGTGCGTCTTATACACCAGTGCGTTTTATACACCAATGTTACTTAAGTGCGATTTTTTAACTGAAAAACTGTTGTTTGTAGGGGGTGTGGCTTTTACACAGGTGCAACTTATAGACCTGAAAACATGGTACTTTTTCCAGCATGACTCACATTCTAAATAAAACAAAGCACACTCTTTAGCATAGTTTCTGGACTGGAGAGCATAGTAAACAACTCTTATCTTAGACCTGTATGGATACTGTGCATGCAGATCTAAAAAATGCTGCCGATAGAAAGCTGGACAAGGCAATATTATCTTCCTTTTTTGTCTGCCCACACTACTTTATTTCCATAGAAAGCATAAATAGAGCTGACTCCAGCGCAGCTCACAGAATTCAATGCAAAGCCGAACTGCAACAAGTCTCTACATTCATTGATTTGTCAGACCAACAAAAAAGCTTTACTGAACACATGCGGTTTCTGTTGGTTCTTTGATTTCTCGCGGAACATTCTTATTGGCTGTTTGTCCCGTAGGGTGAGGTATGGTAGTTGAAATATTCGTGGGGCTTTGTAGTATTCCATAGCTGGTTTGGCACTCATTAAAGGTACACTTAGGACACATAAAGGGACGCAGTTTGCCTGTATCAACAAGGTACTACAAAGAGACCACTGTCACTGAAAATGGAGCTTTCGAAAATTTAAAAACGAAATAAAGGTGTCACGATCACCATCTGATTTCGCAAGTAAACTGCGTGTGTTGACACCGATTTTTGGGCCCGGATCCCAGATACTGGGCTACATTGGCATTAATTTCAAAATGGTGGCAACTAGACCTTCTTGCTGTAGATGTCACAAATTTGAACAAAAATATCTTCGACGGAAGTCCGTCTGTTTGAGAAAAAAAAAAATTCATAAACCTGGCGTTCCGCAGTGCCCTATCGTCGATTTCACCACCTCACCGCTTAAGGCACTCTCGGCCTACCTCTACCGAGTCCTATCTCCCCTGACAGGCAACACGTCAACGCACGTGCGCAACTGCAGTCACTTCGTCGAACGTCTTTCCCACGTACAACTGGAAGCAGACGAGTGCATGGTTTCATTCAACGCGGTCTCGCTCTTTACCTGCCTTTTTGCGCCCTTTGCCGTTTCCGCAGCGAAGCAAGCCCTCAAAGCGGACGCTGACCTTGGCGCCAGGACGAGCCTGAACTCAGAATAACTCTGCCGGCTTTTAATGTTTTGCCTAAGCAGCACAGCTTTTTCCTTCAAAGGAGAATTTTATAAGCAGACCAGCGGCACTGCCATGGGTGCCGAGATCTCGGTGACTGCTGCCAACCTGACGATGGAGGCCATCGAAGAGGAAGCACTGATGTCGTTTCAAGAAAAACCAAAAGTTTTCATCCGTTACATTGACGACTGCTTCTGCATCCTGAAGACATCGCAGGTTGAAAATTTCCTTGCACACCTCAACACAGTCGAGCCTTCTGTTCAGTTCACAATGGAACAAGACGTGAATAACACATTGCCATTCTTGGACATCTTCATAAGAAGAAAAGGGGCAGATCTCAAGTTCGGTGTCTATAGGAAGCCAACCCATACCGGCCGCTACCTAAATTTTAATTCCAACCACCCTACTAACCACGAGGGATCCATTGTCTCCTCTCTCCTGAGAAGAGCAAAGTCAATCTGCTCCCCCGAAGCGGAGAAAAAAAGCATAAGCCACCGTTTTCGCCAATCTACAGAGGAATGGATACACACGTGGCTTTATTCAACACATTGGTCGCCGTCAGGCTCGGAGGACAGGGGGACAGGCCAACAATGAAACAACGAAGCACGTGCACATTGTGCTTTCATACGTGAGGGGAGCCAGCGAGGCACTTGCACGCATTCTAGGAAAACATGGAATCTACGTGGCTCACAAACCTGTTTCGATAATACGCCACTTCTTACCACGACCCAAAGACCGCGTCCCCAGAGAAAAACTACAGGGTGTCGTCTACAAAATCCCATGCTCGAAGTGCCCGGCTTCATACATTGGCAAAACAAAAAACCACCAAAGAATAAGGCGACATAAAAATGACATCCGGCTAATGAATTCCGAATCCAACCCCCTCGCCGAACACTGCGAGTGCACCGGCCACTGGATAGCCTTTGGGGAGGTGAGCGTCTTGGTCGTGGAGCCAAACCTGTTCATGAGGCAACATGTGGAGTCATGGCACATCCGGCTCACAAAGGCGGTGATGAATAGGACTCCAGGAATGCTCCCCTCCGCCTACGTTAGTGGACTGCGCCACGTGCTAACAAAGGGAGAGCGAAGGCAGCACCTCGCTGCTGCTGGCACACTTTAGTCACCCCTGAAGAAGGGACCGAGTTGGTCCCTAACGTTGGGTAAAGTTAAAATATTGGTTGCTCTTAGTTTTCTCTCAACTGTGTCACGAATTTGAATCGAGCTACGGGAAAATTTTTGAATTTAGTTTTCTTGGCCACTATTGCATCTTTTGATGCTGGAGAAACGTTAACATACGTAAAAAGAGCCAAAGAACTGTGAACAATAACTGGGTGGAGCTGCCCTCAGTGTGCCTGTAAAGGGTACTTGCTAACGCTCATCATTGTCACCAGATACCTAAAGAAAGGAGTGCGTTTATTATGGTAGTAAATGTGGTACTTTTTAATTGAGTACAGGAATGAAAACTCACAGGTGGTACAGTCGCGCCCCCGTTAATATGGATGACTCGAATTATGGACAATTTTTCTGGGGACCAATCTTTTTCAATGTATTTATGCCTCGTTAATGTGGAAGCTTGCTACCCGGTCATTGGACAGGGTGAAAATGTACGAAGCCCATTGGGGCACATGTATTTTTGTCCTGTTAATATGGACAACGATGAGAACAAAATCCCCAGTGACTCTGCCAGATTTTCCGCCCTTGGTATTTTGAGTGCAGAACACGAGTCAAAGGCAATGCAGAAGTGCCAATGCCCCAGTAAAGGTCTTTTTGCTTTTCTACGGTTTCATGAGTTACAGCAGCAGTGTGCCTTACCATTTGCCGCATTGCATGAACGGCTGATAAAAAAATTCCTTCTATGTGCTGCGTTTAACCACATTCAGCAGCTGCCAGCATAGTGAGTACAGAGTTTTTGGGATTTGAACAGTCTTATCAGGAGATACTTGATCACTCCAAGAGGTGCCATCACGCGTCTCATGGACCACTAGGTGCTCCAAACATGCTTAAGTTCGCACTGCATGATTTTAAAGATAATGGCAACACGGATAATGTACCTGGAGCTTCCAAGGGTGCTCGATTTCCACTTCACTGCCTGCCGCTATGTAGAGAAGCAGTTCGTAATCATAAAGCTTTCTTTTTCATATTTGTTTGTGGTTTTCTTCTTGATACGTTATTACATGGCTCGCTTTATGGACACTTTTGCTGAGGAACCAAAGTGTCCATATTAACGAGGCAAAACTGTATTTACCCAAGTATTATTGTTATGTGAATGCAAGCTTCCTGTGCTGTGTTCATGTATGCCTAGTTACAACTTGGCTCAAGTTGTTACCTTCATCTTTCGGCATGTGCAGAATCTCCAGGCAGCGTAAGGCATAGTCTCTGGAATATTGTTCCCATTTTCACATTTTTTTACAAGGACTGCCCCGCCGCGGTGGCTCAGTGGTTAGGGCGCTCGACTACTGATCCGGAGTTCCCGGGTTCGAACCCGACCGCGGCGGCTGCGTTTTTATGGAGGAAAAATGCTAAGGCGCCCGTGTGCTGTGCGATGTCAGTGCACGTTAAATATCCCCAGGTGGTCGAAATTATTCCGGAGCCCTCCACTACGGACCTATTTGTTCCTCTCTTCTTTCACTCCCTCCTTTATCCCTTCCCTTATGGCGCGGTTCAGGTGTCCAATGATATATGAGACAGATACTGCGCCATTTCCTTTCCACGAAAAACCAATTATTAATTATTATTTTACAAGGACTGGAAATTGTTGTGGGGGGCCCTTTTGAGTCATGGAATGCTGTTTTGCAGTCTTTTTCATCGCAGCTATATACCTTTTGGTGTGATAGAAACTGCACCCTTGAGTTTGCCATGAGTATGCCCACAATAAAAGTTTTTTTTTCCTTTCTACCAGGTTAACATGCTTGACAAGATGACATTGGATGAATTCATAAAAGAAAGGAATATAAGTTGGACTCCCCTGCTGGACTGTGAAAGCAAGGAACAGCACTGAGGTCACAAAAGTTTGTAGTGCTGATTAGGAGCAATTTTGCATGTCAGTTTTGTGTGTATAGTGTACATAAAAAATAAGAGGTGAGAGAGAGATTATTGCTCGTGTCTTATATTCCAGAGGTCAATGTGCGTAATTAGGAGTGCACCTTTTCTGCCATATCTGCTGCTCTGTTGCGACTTTGGCAGAAGCAACCAAATTGCACAACACCAAGATAGGTCAGTAATTAGCAGGATACATATGCAGCTGCTAGGTCAAAACTTTGGTGCTTTTAAAATTTGGGTGTGCTCCACAATATGTGACATTGCTAGAAGTGGTGCTGACTGTGGTTTTGCCTGAATGTATAGTAATCATAACTTTAGTTCCATGCCAGCAGTGTTCACAGTTTTCTAGCTGGGTCAATGTGGCGAACACAGCTTCATGTGTAATCAAAAATGCCAACTATAGTGCAATGGCCTTTTCGATAGTGTAGGGCTGTCCAGGAAGCTTGCATCTAAAAATTTAACTGGAGGATGTTTTCAGAACTACCAAGATAGTGGGTTACAATAGAGGTCAGCAAGCGTTTTAATGGCAAGAGGAGATCTATGTTCATGTTTTCTTTAAACAGTTCACGTTGGCATAAAGAAAAGTATGCACTTAATTGCGCCCTCAACTGTCTCGAGCACTTTGAAGGCCTGTAGGCCACAATTTGAGTCACTGGTGTGGGCTAGAAAAAGCTGCTGAAACTTTAAATAACAGCACCCAGTGTAAAGAAGTGGCAAGTTTTATTCTTGCATCCCTTCAAAGGGTACATACACCAAATTTTTGCCTGCATGTTTTCTTTCACATGACCTGTTAGACATTAGAATATGTGGGTCACCATGTTGTATTTGCCTGACTGCCAAATAATTGAGAATTTAATTTATTCTCTCATGTTGTTTTGGTTTCAACCGATTGATGGCTGCGATTTGCAAAAAATGGTTGGGTCACGCGAGGCATGGAAAAAAGCTTGAGGCGACACAAGTTCAGTTTTAAGGGTATGATGCAATAGCGTTAATGGTTCCCTTAAGGGCATAAGGTCCTCTTCGAGCATCACTTCACCTGAGTTCTGCCTACATACACATATATGCGGAATTGGTCATTCTCTACTTCACATTCACAGATTGCGGGGAGTCCTCTGCTACTCCTGGCACGGTGGTACTGCAACTGGTGTGGTTTCCGAGACCCAGGTTACCCTGCCTGAGCAACCTCTCACAACCAATCATTAATTTAACTGTCACCTGCCATGGTGGGCAGGTTGTGTTAACATCATAAGGTTCACGTGACTTACACACGAAGACAGCTTTCTGTGGTTACCGAGTGGGCACTATGAGCGCGAGATGCCAACCTCCACAAGCGCACTGTTTGCATGTATTCATGTGTCAAATACACAAGCCATGAAGGTGGTGCCATGCTCATAGTTTCCACTGTGCCCTTAAGCGGTGCGGATTGGGAAACATTATTTATCTTTCTTTTTTCTCTGCCCACACTAATATATGTATAGCCACAGAAAGCTGTCCCGAGTATACTTCGCAGAAGGGCCTTCTGCTTTTTCGCTCACAACGGCGGCGACGCTGACGCCAGATTTTCTGCAGAACAGGAGCCTTAATGCTGTTGCATTAAAATATTGCGCTGACATGTCATTTGTTGCCATTCCAGCTCTTGCAGCAGGCTGGCTTAAGTGTTGTAGCGTATTAAATCTATCAGCATTTTTGTTGCAGTTTTTTTTTTGTACTTCACGTGACCTAAACATGCCCTGCGCATCACAGCCATTGTTCGGTTGATGAAACGGAAACTGAAACAACATAAGAGAATAAATTTAGTTATAAATTATTTAGTGGTCACTGGCAAATACCACATGGTTACCCATTCTAACCATGTATTCTAATACCATATATGTCATTACAGAGGAGAAAACATGCAACCAAAGCTAGGTGTCTGTAGTCTTTTCAGACTTCCTTTGCAGAATCAAGTATCTTGATCTAGGTTGTATATTACAAGATCATCTTTAAACTTGCATTAAATAAAAAAAGGTGTAGGATGAGAAGCTTGCTCTGTTAAAAAAATGCTTACATACAAAGTGCTTGCTGTGCCAAGTTATGAGCACAGCTTTCAAGTCTCAAGTGATGCTTGACATTCTAGCGACTAAACAATGACACATTTTAGCTTTGATCAAGGACAGAAACTACTTAGATATTGCAGGCGGGAGTCAGCTTACGAATGCCTTTCAAGAATAGGTGGCTTATGAAAAGTGTGTCCTATGGAAGTTTACTGATTACTGGCCATTGGCAACTACCACTTGGTTACCCATTCTAACCTTGTATTCTAATGCCATATGCATCATAACAGAGGAGAAAACGTGCATCTAAAATTAGGAGTCTATAGCCTCAGACTTTTCTCGCAGAATCAAGTATCTTAACCAAACAATTTTATAAGTAGCCTCCCTCTTGCAAGTTTTTAATGTGTGATCAGCACAAGAGAAATGTTAGATGCAGCATATGTGTTTCGTGTTATTGTCTCTGACACTTTTACGTCACAATATGCATCACCAAAGTGCTCAAGCTCATGCCTGTTAGTCTGAAGAAACTCCTGAACCTGTCCAGAAGAGTCGCCATGTAAAGAAGAGTGTTTTGTGCTGAAAGCCCTAAGCTTGCATAAACTGATCCTCCACCACCTTTTTGTCTGGGCTAAGATGGTGTTTTTACACCAAGGGTAAACATCTGTAACAGCAGTCATAAAATATACATTCAAAACTGTTGCTTGCCTCTGATACTTTACCTTGAAATCTCTGCTGCAATGGCTGCACACGACAGTCTGGCACCACAGGGTCCTAACATTTGTCTTTGACTACACTCGTGAACATTCTTTTTCCCCTTGTACAAGCCATCCAGCCAATGGCCACATTTATTTATTTGTCTCTACTCACGTGCTCTATGTACTTTTGCGGCATATGTAGACCTACGTGTAAATGAAGACAGAAATGAGTGCTACCTGCCTGCCTTTGCTGGCTGTCTGGTGACAGAGCCCGCTGTGGTGACCTCCTGAGACTGGGAATATGGAATATGTTCATAAGCATACCATGTACCCCCTCTGCCAAAAGTAATCGAGCTACGGGGTTTGCTTCTCAAATTTGTATGGAGCCCCTGCGGCACGAAAATGTCGCGAAAGGTAGAGATGAGGGTTCTTTTTATTTTAAACATATTTAGAGCTTAAGCTCTGCCGTAAGTGCTCTGCTACGCAGCTGAGGCGCAAAACCCACTGATCGGTCACTTTTGACAAAGACTGTACATGCACATGTCTAGTCGAATGGTACCACAGTAGGTGCCTTGCCACTAGGCAGCAGGCAAAGCGAATTCTTTTTTATGTCAGCAAGTTTTACACAAGAACATGGTGTGCTCATCATGAAGGCTTCTGAAAAGCTCACTGCTTTGCATAAGACCGTTTCTTCTACAAGTGGGGCCTGCAAAGTGGGAGGCACAACACGTGTGGGCATGAACGTAACACACATTCACTGGCCCCATACATGCATTGGTGCCGTATACAAGCACTAGCCACCAGAAATAAGTGTTAAACTGAGTCGGTTCTTATTAATAGTGCTGCGAAATTTCAAGGACAAACTTTTTCGGCATGAAGCATACTAGCAATAACTCATGCTTACATACAGAACCACACTGGAAGACAAACTGTAGCACTGCTGTCAGTTGGGGCATAAATGTAGTTCGGAAATGGGAGGCAAGGCCTAGTTTCATTGTGTGCATATGACTAAATATCAGTCAGTACCAAGAGAATTGATGTTGGTCCAGTGTTTAGAGGAATCCGCCAAGGCGGAGGAGATTCATAATAAAGCAGTAATCCGCCTTTTTCATTTTCCTGTGCTGCCACCTCGCGTACAATGCTGGAAGCTCACTGGTAGGGTAGTGCGCGCCCAACTCGGGCGGACTGAGTGCCGCTGCGGAGCACGTTTTGTTGGAATCTGTCAACGATGGCGTGTCCTGGGCAGCACCTGGTACCTGGAGGATTTCTAGGGTTGACTGATGGCTTGGTGCGAAGTCCGAGGCAGGCTGTAGTGCCAACCGAAGAGCAAATTCTTCAGTATCTCCGATCATCCGGCATGCGATGCGAACACCAGCTAGCAAGGGCCGCCGCTCTCTGAACGCTACATTCGGAACATAATGTTCAATGAAAAATCCTCGATCAGTGAGGTTGGCGTTTTCCGCTGTATATGCCTGCCATTCATGTAAGGTGGATACTACATCGTGCACGCCGTAGTACCGAAAACGACTGGGGACAACAGTTTTCACAAGCAATCGTTGTGCTCAAGCGCTGCAGAATAGCTACACGAGCTATGAAAGCACAAGCGTACTCGCAACAAAGCAGCTCTGCTAGCATTTCACTGTATTTTCCCACAACACACTGCTGCATTAGTTAAACAAGCATGCGCGTCCATAAAGACGAGCGCGAGAGGCGCACATTAATCCATTCCGGCGGTACCACGCAGAGCTCTTCATCATGGATATGATTCGAACACACGCATAACGCACCTTCTACTTCTTCTGCCTCTTAATACATGGCACATACCCACACGGGGGGATTGGCCAGGATGTCGTGGCATAAACAATGAAATTTCCATAGGAGATTATGACAAAATTTTAGCACCATGCGTGAATGCTCTCGTAGCTTCTTTTTCGTTGGCCGCTCCATCGTGCGTTGAAAGCGGCTCACAGCACTTGCCCATTTGGCCTTCTTGCTTGAGAAAGCAAAAAGCGTCGGAACGAAGTCTGGGTGCCGCAGTGACATTCAAGGCCTTCCTGCCCATGAATAAAACACTTCGTGATAGACTGCACACGCATTTAAACACAGTACCTCGTCCGTACCTGTCACAAAGTGATTCCCGCACAGTGTTGACGGTGTCCAATGGCGGCCACGATCGTCGAGCCGGCGAACGGCTTTTATCCACGCTTCGCGTCGAAGGCGGTCCCGGGAAGCGTTCGGAAAGCGAAAAAATCCGAGTTTGCTTCCCTTTACATATTGGGCACTGCAGCTGTATGCAACACATGTCGTAGGCATTGCCAAATGTGTCGCACTGAACGCCTGACGGCTGCAGTAACGCACCCTGCGTAGGAAGCCGGTTTGTTTACACTTCCACGACCGGTCTCGAGTGGAGCGAGCGACCCTTCCAATATGTTTCACGACACCGCCGCCAGGGGATGGGCGCATGCGCAGCCGCGTCGTGAAAAAGGCGGATTACTCAGTGCCCTGGTAAGGAGACTTCCCCAGTCAAAAAGTGTTCCTGAATTCAAACCCTGGACCACGACGAATTTTTCTTCAACTAAGAAGTTTCCCTTGAAGAGCTTTCCTTTGTAGCCGTTTGGCTCAGCTTGGGTGGATGCTAATGAGTAATTACTCCCTTATTACTCATACAAATGAGTTAAAATCTGAAAACCTGGCTGGATGTTTGCATTGTTCATAACTTCTGCCCATTATCAACAACAACCACACTGTGTCCCATGCCTTGCACTACATAGCAAAGGCACCCTCTTCCAGCCCGATCAATTTTTAATACAGACTTAATTCAACACATGCCCCCTCCCAGAAAAAAAAAACGCACGCACGCACGCACGCACGCACGCGCGCGCGCGCGCGCACGCACGCGCGCGCGCGCGCGCACACACACACACACACACACACACACACACACACACACACACACACACACACACACACACACACACACACACACACACACACACACACACACACACACACACACACACACACACACACACACACACACACACACACACACACACACACACACACACACACACACACACACACACACACACACACACACACACACACACACACACACACACACACACACACACACACACACACACACACACACACACACACACACACACACACACACACACACACACACACACACACACACACACACACACACACACACACACACACACACACACACACACACACACACACACACACACACACACACACACACACACACACACACACACACACACACACACACACACACACACACAGTTCCCTGTTGCAGCAAAGGTTCTCTAAGCAAGACAAGAATAAGTGCCAATGCGCATGGCACTTTTTTCAGGCACACCAATGATGTCATGAATCAGAGTTTAATGTGAAATTCATTGCGGTCAAAGACAAGCTTGCGAGGTGTGGCTAGAGGACGCCAGTCCACTTTGTGCACTAAGTCAAAGAAACCCGTGCCGATAGCCATGGGCACACCTAGGATAATGCTTTCACTGACTCCCGAAATTTCATCAGTCTGTCCATAGTAGGCAGCATCAAACAGGTGGTCCGCTGTCTTCTCAAATGATGCAAGCATGAGAGCACTTTCCTTCATACGTGCCAAGCCATGTCGCGTGATGCCAAGCACTTCTCCCCTAAAGGTCATAAGGTCTGCCAGAAGCATCAGGTGCCTGCGGTCCACGCTGATGCCATGGCTTGACATTGTAGTGCCAATCTCTCGTATAATTGTAGCCCGGGCAGCTTCAATGCCGAGAGTTTTTTCAACCTCTGAAGTGTTGTTGGAGGATGTGTGGGTTCCTTTGACACCATAGGTGGCAATCACTTCTCGCAAGCCGTCCCCTTCCACAAGAAGGCGATACCTGGTGCCACCAAGTGAGTCGTCAGCATGAATGACTGCTCGAGAGCTGCTTGGAATGCCCTTGATGACGACCTTCGGCAGCTGCTCTAACAGATTCTGCAGTGTGTAGTACAGAGACGCTTTTGTTGTAGCAGTGGGATGCACAGTCAGCATCGAGGCACCTAAGGTCTTGATGTTCTGGCCTTTGACACGAAGCTTCGAAGTCATAATTGAGTAGCAAATAGTCTCTACTGTGACTTCCAGCTGCAGCAGTCGAATGCGGTCTATGTCAAGCTTCACAAGCACAAAACAATCATCAGGGAGAAAGACCTCCTCCAGGTATTCTGACACTTCACCCAGCAGTGTCTTCTCAATGCGGCCCTTCACACGACGTGCATACTCGGCATCCTTCTCATTCATCAGAGCAGCTGTGATGATGGGCGTGCTGATAGCCTGCACACAACAGCAAGGTTATGTTACAGCTCAAACATTCCTGGAAATTAAACATGTTTCTGAGCACAGCTTGCACAATTATTGAATGTACCTGAAATAATACTCCCTGCAAAAGTCCGAGCACCAAAACTCCTTCCTAGAAAACTATACACAGATGGAGCTAGTTCAGAGTATGCACATTTACATGTGCTAACAATGACTGCTTAAGTGTTGTAGAAGTCGCCATGACACCTCAACTTTGAACATAAACTACTCATTGGACTTTATTCCTGTGTTTCGAAATAACGAATGTTGAGTTCATTTCATGTGTTAACTTTCCGAACAATATGCTTGTCTGGCGATACTAGCCTTTAGTCATCGGCAACATCTACTGTTGAGCACAGGGCAGGCTGTCACTACAAGAATGGCATGTGCAGGAAACACATACGGTCAATCACACTTGGGCTGCCCTTTTCAAGTTTTAGTTGATAGCAAAAACATTGCATGCATTGGTGCAACTGTACAAACAAGACTGTACATTTTTCGTCACTACAAGTAAAGAAAAAAATGTGATTACACTTTGTAGAAGGATGAAAAATTGGGCTAGTGGGTAACAGCTCAACTACGATCGAGATGCAAATGAGACAGGTCCTGCTAGTGGACATTATTTGTCTGCAGCAAGTATAATCGTTTGTTTTGGGTTTTCCAGAGTTAACGAACGAAAGACAAAAAGAACAAGATGAGTGGACTCGCAAGTACATTTTTTTGTTCTGAAAAACCACACATTTACAAGGTTTAACAAGTCTTGCACACATGTTTATAGTGCAGTATAAAAAAAAAAACATCACAAGTCAATGGCAAAAAACCTTTACAACACGAAAACAGAAAACCGAGAAAAATGAAAACAACATATCATGCATTGTCAAGGAAAGCAACTTATTTTCTTACTAGCAGTAAAGGATGGCTGACTAATGCAATCTTCTTGTAGAAAAGGCACATTTTATTTGAAAAGACAAGAATGCATTAGTCAGCCATCCTTACAGTTAGTAACTACAGGCGCTGTTTTCCTTGACAATATGTAATGTTTTTTTTTTTTCATTTTTCTTTTTGGGTAGTAAAGGTTTTGCCATTGGGGGGGACTTGTGTAGTTTTTCAGAATGTACAATATGATCCATTGTTAAAGGGAACATGCGGTCGCGCGTCATGGCTTTCCGCGAGGTGCTGCTGCGGAAAGCCGGAAACAATGCCGTGTTGATTATGGACCGGAGTTTTTTCCGGCATTCTGTCCCCTTGCATGGATCTCATTTTTCACACTCACAACGCATCGATTACCTCTTCTCGCTGCTGAATTGGACTTTTCCATTCTGTGGTCGCGTTTCGTGCGAAATAAGCAACATTTTCTCCGGACTAGATTATCCACGTGTGAGTGCCTTGGCTCATAGGCCACTCAACGTGTACAGTACACAGGAACAGAATGCCGGAAAAAACTCCGGTTCATAATCAGCGCGGCATTCTTTCCGGCTTTCCGTAGCAACACCTTGCGGAAAGCCAACGACACGCGACCACATGTTCCCTTTAACAGTGGACCATACTGTACTCTGAGCATGTATGTGAAAGCTGTTGGGTCCTGTGACTGTAGCTATAAATGCGTGGTTTTCTGAATATAAAATGTAGTTGCGAGTCAGTACTCATCAGTGTGTACCTTGTTCGTTTCCTGTCTTTCATCCGTTAGTACTGTTCTACCCATAATGAACGATTACACTTGCTGCAAACAAAATATGTCCACAGACAGGATGAACCTCTTTTACATCTCAACCATCACTGTTAGGAGCTGCTGGCAACAGCTTTCAAGGGAAGAAAGGAGAATGTAGGAATGGCAGCAAAGAAACATTTGTGCACAAGGTTCCAACTCACTTCCATAAGGTCCCTGGCATGGTGCTCTTACTATCCGTGGCAAGGGATCAAGCATAATCTACAGCAAAACCTATGGTAGGCACAGATAAGGAAGTCTTGTAACATTTTTTCTGCTACAGGGTTTTAAACATGACACGCAACTTCTCTGATAAGCAGGTTGCAAAGTGCCAGTATCTCCCGATACCCGGTAATGCCTAGATATGACAGCTACTACCAATAGTACTTCATGGCAGTATGCTTGCCCACCAGGAGCAGTTAAGTTTGCATGCCCTACTCAAACACAAGTAACCTTAATCAAGTTCAACATATAAGCACAGGTCCCTTCAAAAGTCTTCGTTGTATTATGAAATAAAAGAAAATGGCAAGACTTGCCAGCTACTTTAGCTTCTGTTTTAAAGACTATATCACAAGTTTGCTACAATGCACTGCAGCATTTTGTGAATTGTGCTCTGTATTTACATTAATCCAATGTGGGCAGTGTCTCAAGAAATATGTCTGTTGACTAGCAGGTCACCACAGGCATTCTTCTTGGCTGTGAGTACCTTAAAGAGACAGTCTACTGCAGGAGATGGGCATAAAAACATTAGCATACCCCACGATGACAATAGCGAGGGCAGAACCCTCAGCTCTGGTGGGAATTTACATTTTAATTGGCAAAGAAAGTCAGGCCAGAACTGACGGTTGCATCAAGCTGTGTTAAAACTTGACAGTTCGCTAAGTAATCGAGCTAATGTTGCCTGCAGCTGATATATTACACTTTGTGAATAGCACTTGGTGGAATACATAGTGCCATTCTTTCTGGAAGACACTTCAGATGCTTTAATTTTTTTTCTCTTGTGGCTAGTCACCATTTCCTGCACTATTTAACCCTGCTTTCACATCACATCTTTAAATTTTTTTAAAAGGCACACTGTTGCTATGATGCCAATTGCACTGCCACCAAAAGGGGTTTCTGGTATCTCTTGATATCTTGTTCTATTTATTGATCTTTTAAAAACTACTGTAGTGCTCTCAACTATAGTTTTAATAAAACCACTCATTGTGGTCAATGCCACGCTCATTACCGACACTGCATGCCACCTGGCGGTATGGCAGCTGTTGTGTTCCTGATGCCAGAGTTTGCAGACGCGGACTACCACAAGAAAGCAAGATTCCCATATATTAAAATAAGGTTTTAGACCATCCTGCTGAGTTTCTCAGTGCCGGGTATTTCTTTATTTGGGCAAGGAGCTTTCAATTGCTGTGAAAAAACACTCGATTACAGTCAGCAGACTGTCCTTTTTGAATGTGTTGCATTGGTGTTGCATTCACTGCGTTCCATCAGTGCTGCCATCATTGTTAAGGTAGAGACTGACAGTGAATGCGGAGCACGGCCAGGACCTTCACTGCACTACGATCTGCAAGCTATCTTGATGAGCCTGCCAGGTAGTCATCAGGGGATTTGATGGCTTGCCCCCAAGGCAGTACTGAACAATGTAAAATATAATTTAGTGAAAGTGACTACTGCTGTTCGTCAAAAAATCACGCCTCGGCTCTTTCAAAATTGATGTTAAAGATTGAAAATTACCTCAAGGCTTATGCATGTAGCCATTGCTTTGTTTTCACAGCTTATACAAATGACTGCACATAATGATTTAATCTCATTTTGGCAATAAGGTTACACCTTAAGCACATTTAAGAATATCTAAACTGCACTTACACAAAAATGCTCACCTTGCTGGCATTAATAATTTCTTTTATCCGAGGAACACCTTGAGTAATGTTCATGGAGGCAACACCCGCAAAGTGGAATGTCTTCAGCGTCATCTGTGTGGCCGGTTCCCCGATGCTCTGCGCGCACACTGCTCCAACTGCAGTGGCAGGCTCCATCACTGAACGAAGGTATTTCTCTCGACAAATGTCAAAGAAGCTGCGAAGCTGTGAAGACGTCAGGCGGTTGAGCTGCTTCAGGACAGGGATGCCCTTCTCTTTAACTTTATATCGGGTGTGGGTCTCTTTAACGCCTTGTGCATAAGTGGTCATAAAGCTTTCCAAGTCATCTCGAAAGCTCTCTCCACACATACTCATTGCTTGGCTCTCTAGAATCTCCTTGGAAAGCTGCAAGATCTCATCCATGTCCAGTGGTGGCTCTCCTCTACAAGGGTTACGAGCTCGTGTCAGTTCCATGACTCGGCCGAAGTCGACTGGGGTATCTTCCTTGCCTTCCATGGAAGCAGGATCCAGGCCATCGGCTCCGTAGCAAAACTGAACAATCTCGCCACACGAGTTGCGCACAGACCTGTCATAGTGGCAGCAGAGGTCCTCCAGGGATTTGACTAGACGGCGCTGCATGTAGCCTGTCTCGGCTGTCTTCACGGCTGTGTCCACCAGTCCCTCTCTGCCTCCCATCGTGTGGAAGAAGAACTCTGTTGGAGTTAGGCCGGAGTAGAAGCTGTCTTCCACGAAGCCTCGTGCTTGAGGAGAGCGGTCATGCTTCTCAAAGTGGGGTAGCGACCTGTCCTCAAAGCCATTGGGGACGCGGTGGCCACTGATAGCCTGCTGCCCGACACAGGCGATCATCTGGCTAATGTTGATGAAGGAGCCCTTGGAGCCACACACTGCCATGATAAGTGGGCTGTTGGTCTTGTGCAACTCACGCAGGCATGCTTTGCCTGCATGGTCTCTCACCACGGAAAGCTCCTTGAGGCAGACTGATTCCAGTGTCTCCTCTTCGTTGCAGCCAGGCTGGGCTTGCAGCTTGCCACACTTGAGCTTTTGGATGTACTCCTCGCATTTGGCGTAGCCGGCAGTGACCAGATCTTGCTTAGCCTTGACCAGTCCGGCACCTGGAGTCACATCGCCAATGCCAATGGAGAATCCTCGATTCTGAATATAATAGGCAGTGAGACGTACCAGCCTCCACATGGCATCAGCAGCATACTGGTCACCATAATCCCGGAGGAGAATGTAAAAAATGTTGTTCTTTGATCCGGACCCCATGGTGCCTTTGTCCATGGTGCCACTGAGCAGTTCACTGTTGCGAATAAGCACATATGCATCATTGACGCACATTTCGTCTCCCGAGGTGTACGATTTGCCCTTGGCTCGAAGGCAAGCCATCACAGGAGAAGAACGGCTCGGCCTCATGATCAAGCTGAAGATCTGTTTTCCTGTCCACAAGCACACTGGCTTGCGAATGGCCGGGGGTGGAAGCTCAACTGACATGTTGGTATCCTTGCCTGCAAATAAAAAATTTATATATAACAAGACAATGTTCATTCAAAAAGCAGCAAGAATGAGAGGACTAACATTTACTCGCTGCATGTGTTTGGTACAAGTGAGTAAAAAAAAATTATGTGGGCTGTTGCTGGGTGCACTAATATACTATTAGTGCACTATATACTATTAGTGCACTATTATACTATTTTTGGTTCTTGTTTTCTGCAAATTGAGCAGAATTTTTCAATGTTTATTTGCAGGCATAGTTTTCGTTATTCTGTTTTGGTGCTATGATGTGTTATTCCCATGTAATGAAAAGGCACTTAAATATTATTGACCTGAAATTCACATACAAGAGGTAGTTAATTACTGGTAAAACACTTATAGCTGTGCTTGCAGAAGGAAATGCTGTTGTCTGTTAAAAAAAGAAAAGGAATGTAAACCAACATTTGGTCAAAAAGGCAAGTGGATGCTAATTTCTAAAAGGTGAATCGGAGAGGGCGGGGCACCACACTGTTGACTTGCTAACGACAGTGATAGAAGTGCCACTTAACTGTTGCAATGGCCAAAACATGACGCATTTCCGTGCACTTATGCATGGTTTCAAGTGACCTCCCATCCAGCGGAGACACTTGCTTAACTAAGTAAGTGCCCTAAAGAGGTGACGACAGCGAATAGTGCTACTCCAGCAGATGAAGTATGGTGATGATGAGGTACAGCCTCCCAACCTACAGAGGCACGCAAGGTAATGGGGCGATATGTCTAAGGGCACAACTGCGCTACTTAATCCAATGGTGCACTATCTCCCCTCACTCTGGCTCCTGCACTTCGCTCATTTTCTCCTTTGACTCCTACTCGATAGCGAACTAACTCCAGCACGCACTGAAAATACTAGCCTTTTTCGGTTAAAAACAAATTTCGAAAGTTGAATTCAGCGTACCTCTGCTCTTTAAAAAAAAGTCCAACCGCTAACTGTAATCACTATGATGCACAATGTGTGCTGATAGATATGACGTTTTTTAGATTTCTTGTTTTTTTCCTGCATAGCCCCAAGCCTTGTGTTTAGCAAACTAGAGTGCTCAATATGAACTGCTAAATTGTTCACTGAGCACGTGCAACACTGACCACGTAATCTACAGAGCATAGCTCGCCTATCTCTGAGGGCGCCCTGCAGTTACAAGAGCATACCAGATGAGTATAAATGCTCAGTATAGGAACTATGAAAGACAGTCATGGAACTGGGCAATTCTGCCATATTAATGCACAGAGCGGTGTATATCAATACACAGAGCGGTGTAAAAGAGATATGACATGTTTGTCTGCAAGTATCAAGACATTTATGGATTGATAGTTTTGTTCATGGGGGTTTAACATTCCAAACCGACCCAGGCTATGAGGGATGCCGCAGTGAAGGGCTCCGGAAATTTTGACCACCTGAGGTTCTTTAATAACGAGCCCTGACATCGCACAGTACACAGGCCTCCAGAATTCTGTCTCCATTGAAATACGATCGCTGCGGCCGGGATCAAACCCGCATCTTTCGGGTCAGCAGCTGAGCGCCATAATCACTGAGCCACCGCGGCTGCTATTTATGGATTGACAAAAGCTCAGAAAAAAGAAGAAACAAATTGTATGCTGATGTTAGCATGGGCTGCAAAGAGAGACCTTCTGACCGTACTTTCTACAACAAATTTCCCCACCATATGTTCAGAGCAAATAAGTGTTGGCCAATATTAAACAAACCAATGGTATCCTCTGCAACAACTTTCACACTGCATCAGTTGTATTGTGCGCTAGGGTATGTGCCACAGGTGTCAATGCAGCTGTTCTTGTGCCAAAGCAGCCATTTTTGAGCCAAATAAGCAAAGCCACATATCGTATTTGTCTGCACAATGAACACACTCGAGTAATCAAAACATTCTGTGCACTAGCAATCACCATTTGACAATATATCAACCGACTGTGTGCGAATTCTACCCCATGTAATAAAAGCACCTCTGAAATTGCTGGTCTTCACAAAAAATGCATTCATTATGCAAACAAATAAGGTATACTGATCACATTTCCAAGCACTCTCAGCACACCTGGTGGTACTATTCCCACATTACTAAGGTTCCATTACTTTACTCTTAGTAAGTCTCCGTCGTGGTGGCTCAGTGGTTATACTGCTTAGCTGCTAACATGAAAGATATGGGTTCTATCCCGGCTGTGGCAGTCGCATTCTGATGGAGGCGAAATGCTACAGGCCAGCATACTGTGCAATGTCAGTGCACGCTAAAGAACCCCGGTGGTCAAAATTATCCGGAGCCCTCCACTAGGGCATCCTTCGTAACCTAAGTCACATTGGGACATTAAATCCCATAAACCTTTAGTTTTTGTAAATGTGAATCACAACAATTTAGTGAAATAAGGGAGGACAGATCTTAGACAAACCAGGTGAACGAGTGCTGGCCATGGTGCTTTGTGCAAATGCTCATCTCTCTGCAGCACCAACCTACAAAGTTTTTTTTTAATTTAATAGACCTTTAAGCATGAATGTTCTGAAGTAGAAGGCCTGACCAAGGTTTTTTTGGCGACCTTCACATTGAAGGTCGTCAAGAACTATAAGAAGCAAAGGTGAAATTTTCACCTTTGCTTCTTTCTGCAGTCTTCCTAACTTCTGAAGCTGTGTTCTCAATACAAAATACAAATGAACCTCGCTGTTGTGTTCCCAGCTGCTGTGTTTTTTTTTCTGCTACTGTGAGCCAGTCCCGTCCAAGCTCCCATAGAAACCTATACAAACTCGGCTGTTAAGTAACAAGTGAGGCAGCTTTCCTGCATGCTATGTCACAAATGTCACTTTGCGATTGCAGTTCACCCAGTGTTGACATTTTGACAGGGTGTGCGGAACGACAATGGGGCCAAATCGGAACTTTAGACTACATCGGCACTTAGCGCCATCATATTCAGCAGCTTTTGGTGTGCTCTACACATGCCGACACTGAGCACACTTATGGACGGCGTGAATCATGTTGTCGCTGTTGGCACAGCTGCAATGGCACTGCGACGAGAGTGCGAATGACCGAAGGTGCGAGAAATTGGCAGTGGCTTAGCTTGACTATGCCAGGATATACGTAGTGAAAGCTAAGGCATAGCTTGGTTAGCCTTGCTTAATCTTGATTGCAAGTGCAGGTTAATCTAGTTGTCTGGCTAGTAGTTGTCATGTGGTTCGTCACGCGGTTGGTCACGTGGCAAATCACGTGGTGCGATGCGACCACGGTGGGAATGCGAGCATGGCGGAACTGCGAGTTCGTGGCCAATGTAGCTTTCGCTACAAAAACTATGCTGTGGCAAATGCCAAGTGCAGCGCTGCACGAGATGCAGTTGCCCTGGTTGGCCCCGGGGCCATTTTTCTGTCATCCGTGTTTTTCCTGTCGCCTGAAGCTTAAAAATGTGACTTCTAGGTTTCGATAGATGAGGACTATGCAGGAATAAAATAGCTGCCATGAAAATCGAGCAGAAACACGCACGTGCGCCCGCCTTCTTCGCTGCTGCCTCCCTTCTACCAACCGTTGCTCAGGCAGACAGAGGGCCATTGCAGGATGTTCAGGACTTTCTGTGCATGCGAACGATTGCAAGAGCCACAAGGCCCTGCAAATTCCAGAGAAGCACGCTCCCCTTACCAGAAGTAAAGCAACAACAACAAAAAAGGGAAGGAAATGATGTACACTTTTTTCGTGCCCTTTCTTGTTACTACGTTTACTGGCTAGTATGTTTTTTCCCCCGCAGCCATGTGAGAAATGTATTAACGGGGTAGTCATCATCATCATCAGTCTGACTACACCCACTGCAGGGCAAAAGGCTTTCCCATGTTTCTCCAATTAACCCCGTCCTTCTCCAAATAACCCTGTCCCTGTACAATGGGGTTGTACTGTATACTAAAGAAAAAAAAAAACACAAGAGCATTACAACATTTATAGCACATCTCAGAGATGTCCTAATATTCTAATTATTCATGTGCTACAGCATATAATCTCTTTTGAAAGTATCAACAATCTCAGCTGAACTAACATTTATATAGTAACAAAAAATAAGTTTACAATGAGAAAAGAATGCGCACAGCATGACTTTGTACAACCACAGAGCTTTTACCTATCCTGTTGACTTGCATTACAAAATGAGCAACCAATCTGATGGTTCATAGTGTATTACCTCGCTGTGAAAACATGCCTATGTAAAGCTGTGAGCATCATCACATGCAACTGTGTGACAAAGAAGGTGACCATACCAGCAAGCATACAGGACGCCAACTGACAAGCTTTAGATCTGTCCAGAAAGACATCCTTTTGAGTGATGAGGTAGCCACCAGTGATGAAGTCCTGAATGGCAGCAATCAGGGGCTCTCCATTTCGTGGTGTCACCAGGTTCGCTCGCGTCCCCATCAACACCAATGCTTCGGCACGTGCCTCCTCCGTTTGGGGCAGGTGAAGGTTCATCTCGTCGCCATCGAAGTCAGCATTGTATGGTGTACAAACACACTCGTTGAACCGAAATGTCCGATGGGGCAATACCTGAAAGAAAAGTCGATGCAACTTTTTATATCCAGGTACCAGGAACAGCAGCAGGAACAACCAATTGCATACTGACGCACCAATTCTGACAACTCTGAATGCTCCATTAAAAGGTGCCACAAGGCACTTCTATACATGAAAACGGAACAGCCCTCTTGCCCCGTTACTTATCAGTCAACGAGATAGGCTTACAAAAGCCATGAGTGACTTAGCTGTGCTGTGGTTATTTAAACTGGTCACTCACATTTCCTTCATGATGAAGCTTTTCTTTCCTTTTTCTAAATCCACTAGGGCACAAAAATCGCCGCCAAGGTGGCTCAGTGGTTATGGCGCTCTGCTACTGACCCGAAAGACATGGGTTTGATCCCTGCCGCGGCGGTCAAATTTTGATGGAGGTGAAATTCTAGAGGCCCATGTACTGTGCGATGTCAGTTCACGTTAAAGAACCCCAGGTGATCGAAATTTCTGTAGCCCTTCACTATGGCGTCGCTCATAGCCTGTGTCACTTTGGGACGTTAAATCCCATAAACCAGATTAGGGTACAAAACAATAGCTGTACCTTTGCAACATGAGCCATGATGCTCAGCTTATGCAGAGAAGGCTGCCTGTTAAACAGCACAACATCACCATCCTTGAGATGCCTCTCAATGACATCACCTGGCTTCAACTGCTGGGCGAGCTGCTCTCGGTTGCCATAGCGCAGGTAGCGCTTGAACCCAGAGCCACGTGACTCCATGAAATTTGCACCAGGATGCACGTCGCAGCCATTGCGCACAAGCTGCCGCATCAGATCGAGGTTGTACTGGGTGACCCTTTCGGGGTAGGTGAGGATCTTAGCCACATGGACTGGAACACCAACCTGGGAAATAAAGAGTGGTGAGTGCCGAGTGTGCAACCCCACAATGAACACATTTTTCTTGCCACTTGGTTTAAAACTCATGACGCCTCCATCAAAAAGGACTTCGTGACATTTTTCGTGTGAATGGTGGCGCAGCGTAGCCTCTGGGATCCGCAACCAAAACCCTCTGTTCGTGCACCACAGTTTACCTGTGAAATCAGGTGGTGATGGTGACACCTGTATTTCGGTTGACCTTTTCCAGCTCTTAAAGGGGCTCTAAAACACCTTCCGAGGAGAGTACATAAACTTGTTCAATCAGTGCATTCTCTCATCGTAGACACCCGAGCCAAATGATACACTTCTAAATGCAGCAGAGAACCCACAATCACGCTTGAAAGTTGGTGAATCCGTTCTGGCGACTTTTCATGCCCGCACCCTCTTCAGTTGCATGTTCCTGAGTAATTCTGTTCAGAAATGGCTGTTGGTTAGGCTCTTTCAGGTGCCACGCAGCTGCCATGTGCCGGCTCACAAAGATGACGGTGAATAGGACTCTTGGAATGCTCCCCTCTGCACACGTTAATGGACTTTGCCATGCGTTAACAAAGGGAAAGCGAAGGCTGCTCACTGCTTCTGCTGGCTCGCATTTCAGTCACACGACTGAGTTGAACTAGAAACTTTGGGTTCGTAATAAATACTTGGTTGGTGCCAGTATTTCTTAACTTTTGTTAAAATAGGCAAGCATCAATGCCAGCAAGGCAAATCAAGATCAAAATAAGAAATCAGGCGGGACATAGAGCGTGAGCTGGCCTGCATTAAGCGGTCTGGATCATTCTTGACCATATCATTACTTAGAGCTTTCTACTTCAGTAGCAGCAATGACAGACATTCAAAATAAAAATATCCCTGAATATGTGTGTGTGTCCAAAAAAGCAATCACCGTCATTCTCAAGTGTCTTTCTCTTTGCTAGCACTAAGCGACACCTCTATTATCCTCTTAATAATGTGAAGTGAAAGGCAGCGTGCAAGAGAACGATGGCAGATGCAGTTTTGCTATAAGAATTCTGATGTGCAACTAACATCACTTAGAGTAAATTCAACATATTGCATTACATACCTAATACCAGCAAGGCCTCAAGTACATGTTTACACTTCGATATATGTATGTACTTTCACCAGAAACCACTACAGTAGGATACAACTTTAAAGGGGCTCTGAAACACCTTCCAAGGAGAGCACATAAACTTTCTCAATCACTGTACTGTGTTCTCATGAAAACATGAGCCAAATAATACTCATCTACACACAGCTGAGGACCCACAATCACACGCAAAAGTTGGCGAGCCCTTTTCGGCGACTTTGTCATGCTCGCACCCTCCTCTGTCGCTCGCATCTACGCATACATGTAGAGAGATGGCTACTGGTTAGATTGTTTCAGACGTCAGCCAGCTACCGTGGCCGCAACCAATAAGCCGCGTAGCTCCGTCTGGTCAGGAAGCTTGGCTCCCAGAGGTGTGGTCGGCGGAGGAGCGTCGACCTTCCAGCGTGCAAAAAAAGGTGACGAGAGGAGCGGGAAAGGCACACACACGCTGAAATTCAAATTTTGACAACAGATGACTCAAATTCTACAAAAGCGCATTTAAAAAATTCTTGTTGGACAATATTCGTGAAGCAGCGGCGTGCCTTAACATCTCCGGCATACCGCAATTTTATTAGAGCCCCTTTAAAAAACAGCAGTTACTAACACTGATTATGGTCCATAGCGTACCGATTAACTCCACTGGCCAAATAGTAAAAGAAATCAACTTTTAAATGTTTGACTACATTAAACAAGCCAGGTGTGAAAATTCTAAAGCATATGATTTTTTTCTTGTAATTAGCTTCTTGTTTAGGTAACAGTAAAAGTTTTAACGGATTACTTTTCGTCATGGAGGAATTCTGTGGCACGGTCCTGAATGTGAGCAGAGCTTCACTGTAGACTAAGTTGTACCCGACTAGAAGGTCTATCACATTACTGGGACTAGGTAAAAAATCAGGACCGAGTAATAGACGCCCCTCAAAAGAGGCCCTCTGACCAATGGTATCGACCGACTGTAATGATGTGGTCAGCAGCCTGCTGGCTGCAAATGGCCACAGCAAGTGAACAGCAAGTGACCAACTTTACAATCGGTCGATGCCATAGGTAGGAGGACCTCCTTTGAGGGGCTTGTGCGGCTTTGTTGTGTGTTGCCAAATGGAGCCTTCCAAGTTTCACACTATGGCTTCTACGACTTGGCCTGGAATAAGCAGGTATGGGTCACCGGCAGCACCCACCTCGTCAATGCGCAGGTTCGGGTCGGGCGAGATGACCGTGCGGCCAGAGAAGTCCACCCTCTTGCCCGAGAGGTTTCCCCTGAAGCGGCCGTGCTTTCCTTTCAGCCTCTGAACAAAGCCGCGGGTGGGCTTCTTGGGTTGCATGGTGAGCGGAATGCCGCTCGTCTCGCTGTTCACGTACAGCGCGCACTGCAGTTGAAGGAAGTCCCAGTCCTCCATGATCATCTGCACCTTGGCACCTGTGGCGCGGTGCCTCTGGATCACGTCGTTCAGGAAGATGATCTCGGTCAGCTTCACGGTCACGTCGTCCTCGTTGGTGCCCGACTTCAGCTCGGACACCACCGAGGGCCGAATGCAGAGCGGCGGCACCGGGATGTGCGTGAGCACCAGGTCCTCGGGGCGACCGCAGCGCGCGTCCATCAGCAGCAGCGGCACATCTTCGTCCGGGATCCTGCGAAACAAGTCGCGCACCACGAGGGGATTGAGTATGTCGCTGGTCACCTTGTTCATCACTGCGTCGAGCTCGGGGTTGTAGGAACGGGCTTCCTGGTAGTCTTCGAGGAGCTCTTTGATCACGGCGTCGTTCTTCTTGCTGGCTTTGTGGCGCTCGTGCACGAACTTCAGCAGGGTGCATTTTTTTACCTGGCCGTTGGCTGCGCCGCAGTAGACGCAGGTGGCCTGTTTGCGGCAGAGCTCGACGATCTTCTTGTGCAGCGCCTTCTTGTTTAGGTAGGAGAGCGACGGCCGCTGCACCATGTCCATGAAGCGTGCCCGGTCTGTCGCAGGCAACATGACCCGTGCGCAGGATTTGCATATCGAGTGCAGAATACTGTACACTGCCTTGAAATACCCGACGTGGAACACGGGCATCTCCAGGCTTACCTGTCCGAAGTGGCCCACGCAATCGGTGAGGCCCTTGCCACATGTCTCGCATTTCTTGTCCTTCTGGCTCGTGCCGAGCTTGTTGTCTAGCACACCGTACGGTACGGCCTTGTGCAGCGACTCACTCTGGTAGAGGTTCTTGCTCACACAGTGCACATGACTCAGCTGCTGGATGTCGTTCGCATTCAATACGCCAAAGCTGATGTGAGCTATTTTCATAGACGTGTCGGCCTCACGGAACTGCTCCTTTACCATCCTGACAGTCTAGCGCTGCTCGTCCGCAAGTGAAACTATTACATTAAAGGCTGTACACCATCAAAACAACATGTTCTACGCGATCGCAGTATTGTACCTAGCTTCGATGTGCCATCCAAACAAATCGCGTCTGCACACACATGGTCGAAGCGAACGCTGCACGTAGTACAACTAGCCACCCAGACCCCTAGACCACACAACCGACTTCTGTAGGCGTGATTCTTGGGGAAAACAGGCGCTGTTAGAGGCGCCACCAGTAATGAATAGATGGATGGATACGGCTGAACCCTTTACATCGGGCGGTGGCTCAAGCCACCTAGCCATGTCTTCTGAAATTTTACTAATGATTGGTTTTTTGGGGAAAGGAAATGGCGCAGTATCTGTCTCATATATCGTTGGACACCTGAACCGCGCCGTAAGGGAAGGGATAAAGGAGGGAGTGAAAGAAGAAAGGAAGAAGAGGTGCCGTAGTGGAGGGCTCCGGAATAATTCCGACCACACGGGGATATTTAACGTGCACTGACATCGCACAGCACACGGGCGCCTTAGCGTTTTTCCTCCATAAAAACGCAGCCGCCGCGGTCGGGTTCGAACCCGGAAACTCCGGATCAGTAGTCGAGCGCCCTAACCACTGAGCCACCGCGGCGGGTGAAATTTTAGCCACCAATCAGATAACCTTCGCGTGGTTACTTCTAACCTCTTAAAATCCACTTTCCCTTCACTATCCCTAAACCCCAATGCCTTGGGTAAGTCAGCCCCGCTGCTTTCCACTGTAGGGTGAAGCCCTTTACAGAAAAGTATGAAGTGTTCAGCCGTTTCCTCCTCCTCTCCGCACGCAATGCACAAAGTGTCTATCTCCTGGTACCTGACTCTATACGTCTTAGTCCGCAAAACTCCAGTCCTGGCCTCAAACAACAAAGAGCCTCCCCTACAATTATCATAGATATTTTCTTTGACAATTTCTTGTTTAAAGGTCCGGTATGTTCCCAGTGCCGATTTCGTCAGCATCCCTGTTTTCCACAGACCTCTCTCTGTTTCTTTAACCTTTTTCTTAACCGATAATTGCTGATTTGCCTCCTTACTGCTGTCCAGATATTTGCTTGTCAATTTTCTAGTTCGCTTTCTCCATTTCGTGTCAACATTCTTTGTATACAGGTATTAAGCGAATGTTAGCAGACGACGTCTGCTGGCTGTTGCCAGTCGCACGTTTGATGCCAATGCTCTCTACTCAATTTTTGTACATACTCTTCCTTTTCCTTGCTGAGCTGGGCCAGACGTAATTATAGCCTATGGTGGTGCTTGGGCTTTGAGCCAACGCTTGTATAGACTGCCTTACGCCTCGAGCATATGTAGCATTTTGGCGTCTGGATTGGGTTCTTCCGTCGTCCGCGCGGTCTTTGTTGTAGCGTTGGATATGTCCTCAGATAGGGTTTGCGTCCATTCCTCCAGGCTGTCTATCCCGGTGATGTACCTTTGCGTGCAAACACATCAAAAAGCGTCCCTATTGACTGTGCTCACGTATCGAAGCTCTTGAAGCGCGTTTCTCTCCCACCCACGGAGCTAGGACGTCGTTTGCCTCGCCGTCCGCCAGATGACGCACCCTGTGAGACCAACTTGGGATGGATAGGTGGATGGATGAATACGGCGGAACCCTTTAAATCGGGCAGTAGCTCAAGCCACCTAGCCATGACTTGTGAAATTTTACTACTGTCTTGCTTTTAGCCACCAATCATATAACCTTCGCTTGGTTACTTCTACCCGCTTAAAATCTTCTTTCTTTCTCTATCCTTAAACCCCAATGCCTTGGGTAATTCAGCCCCGCTGCTTTCCACTGTAGGGTGAAGCTCTTTACAGAAAAGTATTCCTCCTGCTCCCCGCACGCAATGCACAACCTGTCCATCTCGTGGTACCTGACTCTATACGTCTTAGTCCGCAAAACTCCAGTCCTGGCGTCCAACAACAAAGAGCTTCCCCTACAATTATCATAGAAATTTTCTTTGACAATTTCCTGTTTAAAGGTCCGGTATGTTCCCAGTGCCGATTTCGTCAGCATCCCTGTTTTCCACAGAGCTCTCTCTGTTTCTTTAACCTTTTTCTTAACCGATAATTGCTGATTTGCCCCCTTACTGCTGTCCAGATATTTGCTTGTCAATTTTCTAGTTCGCTTTCTCCATTTCGTGTCAACATTCTTTATACACAGGTATCTGAAAACTTTCCTAGCCCACTGCTTTTCCCCCATTTTTCTCAATCGTTCCTCAAATGCTATCTTACTGCTAGCCTCTCTGCTCTTGAAAGACGCCCATCCCATATCACCCTGTACCCCCTGATTTGGTGTATTGCCATGTGCTCCCAATGCTAACCTCCCTGCTCCCCGTTGTTTAATTTCTAACCTTGCTTGAACATCTGGTCTCATGCACAGGACCGCATTACCGAAAGTCAGGCTAGGGACCGTCACCCCTTTCCAGATCCATCTTACCACTTCATACCTATTATAATTCCACAGTGCCCTATTCTTCATGACAGCTGCATTCCTACCAGCTTTATTCATTACATATTTTTCATGCTCTGCCAGATACTCAGCACTGTTATTTATCCACACCCCAAGACACTTGTACTCATCCACTACTTCTAGCATGAACTCCTGTATTCTATGCTCGCCGCCCTCTTCATTAAATATCATGAGTGCAGATTTTTCCTTACTGTAGGCACCCTAGACCGGCTGCCTCGTTCGCGTCTGCAAACACTGTTCTCGTAGCCGAAAGCAGTTTCTCACTAATTCCACCAAATACAGGCAAGTACCGATTTATTTAGATCTCAAACAACTTAGGCAATAATATTCTACCTTGTCAGCGGTGTTTGCTCTCGATTAGGCCAGTATTTTAAGCACAGGAATTTTTTAAAACTCGGCATGTAAAAACGTAAGTCCCTGTATAATTAGCTTATGCCGTCATTTCTCTTCTTATTAGTGGCTTATAGCTAAAATAAATAATATGAATCAGAAGGAAAAGGGTAGCGAAGTGAAATACAGAGAAGAGTGAGAGAGCTATTGTTGTATTCCTAATTGCTCAATATCTATACATATTCCTTTTTGTTTTGTTTTTTCGCATAATATGCATATAATAAACTGCGCATCTCCAACCAACAATTTTAACTTTAACCCAACGTTTCGAAGCCGACTCGGCTCCTTCATCAGGGGTGGCTGAGGGCAGTAGCTAGCGTCTTTTAAGTATAGAGGGGAGCGGGGGGGGGGGGGGGGGGGGATGGTGAAGAAAACGACAGCTGTGATGCGAAAGGCGCGGGGGAGGGGGAGAGGGGGTTTATGCTGTTAATCACGCTGGCGCACTGCAGGGAGGTGGTGAATGGCGACTTTATGTCGTTGAGTTGAAGAGCGAAGTCCCTGGGCATATACTGGGGGCAGGTTTCCTTTCGTGCGGTAGATGTTGTTCCGGGTGGTTTGGATATGCCAGGATTCCAGAAGGAGCCTTTTGTGGTAATTTGTTTCGGTTCCGAGGATGCGGGTTTCTTCGAAGTTGATTCTATGGTCGGAGTCCTTGGAATGTTTGGCTACTGGATTGCGCTCTCTTGCGAATTTGCGGACGTCGTTTTTATGTTGCCGAATTGTTTCTTTGAAATTTTTGGTTTCGCCGATGTAGCTTGCGTCGCAGTCGGCGCATGGAATTTTGTAGACAATGCCTTGGGCTCTTTCTCTCGGCGGCCGGTCTTTGGGAACAGGTAGGCAAAGCGCAACGGTGTTTGTGGGCTTGTGCGCAACCTGGAGACCTGATTTTTTCAGGATTCGGGCGATGGTTTCGCTGACACCTCCGACATAAGGTAAAGTGAAGTATTTTGGTGGGGGCGTTGGTCTTCGCGCGTTGATTTCTTGGCGAATGTTGTGCTTTTGACGTCGAATGGTTTTTTAAATAAATTCTTTTGGGTAGCCGTTCATGATGAGTTCTTGGAATATCGTGCTTTGTTCTTTTTTTTTTTCTGTCAAGATCTGTGCTGCAGTGTGTCTCAACTCTTCTGAACAGCGTCTTCACCACTGATGCTTTATGGACTGTCGGGTGGTTGGAAGAGAAGTGGAGATACCGGCTTGAGTGAGTTGGTTTGCGGTATACGGAGAATTGAAGAGTATTGTCATTTCGGGACACGAGGACGTCCAAAAACGACAGGGAGTTTTCTTGTTCCGCCTCTAGCGTGAACTGAATGTCAGGTTCTACGGAGTTTAAATGACGAAGGAAATTTTGAGTCTCAGATCTTTTGGTGACGGCGAAGCAGTCGTCGACATACCCGAGGAAAATCTTTGGTTTCGGGTGGAATGCGTTGAGGGCTCGTTGTTCGACGTGTTCCATGGTTAAAGTGGCCATGACGACACACACTAGGGCACTGCGCTGGCGAGCTCTTTTGGCTGCTGGACGGGCCGCCGACTGTCTTACCCTGTCTCCGGCCTCCTCTTTTCTACTCTTACCTTCATAACGCTACCTGGGTCCAAACAATTCATTTCATTTCATACGCAACAATACGCGCGTGGACAGAGTCAAAAGACCCAGGAGCAAGCGCGCCTCGGCAGCAGCATTTCGACGGAGGCGAATCGCAAAGGCGCCTGTGTGCTGAGTGATGTCAGTGCGCGATAAAGATCCCAAGGTCGTCGAAATAATTTTGGAGCCCTCCACCACGCTGCCTCTTCCTATCTTCGTTGTGCGCACGCACGCTCGCAAGCGCGCGCCCACATAGACTGTTAGGCCATTTTAAAATTTTTTAGTTGTATACCCAATGCTGGAAACGATTTTAACCGTGTACAGCAACTAGAAAACAGCACATTTCGGATTGATACTTTTAGCGCCATCTACAATGGCATTGTAGAAACAACCACCTGCCGCACTCCAATGATGACGCCATGGTCGAATATGGCGGAACTATGCGGGTATGACGAGAGGGGTCGAAATGGCGGCACAATTTCGGTTTCTCGAATCCAAGATGGCGGTCCTTTCATCTCTTTTCCCCCTCACCTCCCCACCCCAACAATATCCTGTAACGGATAGCAAAAACTGTCGCCTTACGGGACCGCTATGCATCTACATTGACTGACTGATGTTTCTGAGAGGAAGAAGGAAAAGGAATGAACACGGGCCTGCCTACTGGCTCAAGCCGAGCCACGCTCGCTGCCGCGTGCTGAAAGTAGGAGGGGTAAAGGATTCCCAGGTGGTCGAAATTAGTCCGGAGCCTTCCACTATTGCACCTCCTTCTCCCTTTCCTCTTTCACTCCCTTCCTTATCCCTTCCCTTATGGCGCGGTTCAGGTGTCCAACGATATATGAGACAGATACTGCGCCATATCCTTTCCCCAAAAAACGAATTATTATTATTAAAGGATAGGAGAACAAAGAGTGAAAGAAAACACGCGCCGCGCTATTACGTCACGGGCCGATCCGTGCAAGAGTGCTTCAAACCAAGAACTCCGCCATATTCCAAATACCTTAGGTCAAAGGACCCGCTGCAGACCTGAAACCAAATATGAGCCATAGCATAGCATAGCATGCGCCTTCACATTCGTTCCGCTATATATATATATATATATATATATATATATATATATATATATATATATATATATATATATATATATATATATATATATATATATATATATATATATATATATATATATATATATATATATATATATACCCTGACAGGGGGCACCCATCTCGGGACAGTTGTATGCAAATAAAACCCTATAATTTGTCGTACACAAATAAAACCACAATTAAACAATAGGTAAACATTGTATAAATCTATTTCTTAATTGAAGCGCTACCATATTGCATAGAAAGCCAAATTCTAGGCCCACCTTGAACCCCCGAACGAAGGGAATTTCGTTTGGGACGTATCTTGAGGCGGTGTAACTCGAAAACGGGTAGACGTGCATCGTAATTTCTGTAATAGATGGCGCTAGGCGTCAATCGCTCCGCTAACGCTCGTTACTTCAATGTCTTCCAGACGGTGGCGGCCTTTTTTTTCAATGTAGTATTCATGTGAATTTCCACGCTGGTCTAACTGCTAGCTTTAGTGAGAGGTGGTGGTGGTGGTGGTGGATACTTTATTGCATAAGAGGAGTTTACGACGCGCAGGTCCTTGGGCCCCCGCACGGCCCCACTGCACTCAAACGTTCATGTCCCGGAGGCTCATGACGCTGGCAGCACGGCCTGTGGCGATGGCTTGCTTGGCCGGGTCCTCGTAGCGCAGTAGGGTCTCCCAAGCCTCCGAAGTGGTAAGGTGCTCCAGGCCCCGCGGGGGAGGATCCGCCGGGCAGAGGACAAGGATATGATCGAGAGTGGCTTTGGGGTGGTGGCAGAGGGTACAGGAGGGGTTTGTGTGGACTTGGTGATAGCGCGAGCGTATATAAGGGGAGGGTAAGGTGCGTGTTTGGAGCCGCCTCCAAAGTGTCTGATGATAATTGTTGAGGGAGGGATGGAGTGGGGGGTACATACGACGCTCGGCTTTGCAGGCCCGCGTCAGTTCACTGAAGGAATGCATGCGCTCCCGTGAGAACCACAGATCGGATGCCGCCGGTGCCCGGTTGAGAGAACCTCGGGCTAAAGCGTTGGCAGCCTCGTTTCCGGGATTCTCGGAGTGGGCAGGCACCCTTATGAGTTCCATGTGGCGCGGCGAGTGTGCGGCGAGGCAGTTCAATATGCGAAATGCAGGGACGTGAACTCTCCCGCGCGCGAAATTCAGTATTAAGAGTCCGATAGTATATACCGGGCCTCCGTGCGCGTGATGGCTAGGGCAATAGCGGCCTCTTCAGCCTCGTCCGAAGTGGCAGTGGGGGATATGTGAAGGGTAGCAATCGGTTGTAGGGAGGGGTTCGTGATGGCTACAACCGCGTCCTCGCCTGTGCATGCGGCATCCACCCAAACGGCATCCGGTTCCATGCTATAGTGTTTGTGGAGCGCCCGTGCGCGAGCTCTGTGGTGGGTTTCGTGGTAGGTGGGGTGCATGTTTTCGGGGAGATGTTTAATAAGTATAGTTCGCAGTAAATGTGGTGGGGGACCGGGTGCTACAAACCGTTGCCGTGGTCCTTTTTGCGTGGACGGGCTAATAATAATAATAATTGGTTTGGGGGGAAAGGAAATAGATCATTATCTGTCTCATATATCGTTGGACACCTGAATCGCGCCGTAAAGGATGGGATAAAGGAGGGAGTGAAAGAAGAAAGGGAGAGAGAGTTGCCGTAGTGGAGGGCTCCGGTATAAATTTTGACCACCTGGGGATCTTTAACGTGCACTGACATCGCACAGCACACGGGCGCCTTATCGTTTTGCATCCATAAAAACGCAGCCGCCGCGGTCGGGTTCGAACCCGGGAACTCCGGATCAGTAGCCGAGCGCCCTAACCACTGAGCCACCGCGGCGGGTGCGTGGACGGGCTCGGATCAGGAACCGGGGGTCGGCTGGAGACGGATTTAAGGCGAAGATAACAGGATTTGTCCTAAATATTTACAAAAGTAGGGATCCGTACCCGAAAACAGGGAGGAAAGAGAAGTAAACAGATTTTACACATGCCGTCCGGCTTAAATAATGTCCTATGTTCCCAGGTCCGTATATCTGGTGAAACGTAGTTCATTAAGTACTGTCCAGTCAGTGCGGCACTCGTGCAGGCTTCGGGAGCCGCGCACCACAGAAGGCATCAGTTGTTTCGGCCGCGAGGGACAGTTTTCCGGTAGCGATGAAAGGTCGACTTGAAGGAAGCGTGCCCAGTTTAGTGAGGTCGTTGTCTTCTGTTCGCAGTGACCCGTGGGAAAAACTACTCCCACTAGTTGCCGCCACCGTTCTCAAAAGAGGGCAGTATTTGTTTCCCGCTGGCGCCGTCCGGTTAGCGTAGACCCAGCCGAAGCTGCTTGTCGGCTAGGTGGGAACATATCCCTCCTTCCCGCAACGCAGGGAAGAGATCCCTTCGTCGCCGCCACCGCCGCAACGACAGCGCCGGGAGTCGACGCCGCGCTGACGCCTCTTACCTGACTCATTCCTCAGCCCACGGTACAGCAAGTGTGAAAATCTGCTTTTTCCGGAGCAGACCCTTAGCCACAGGGCTGCACTTGGATGGATGCGAATGAGTAGTTACTCCCTAGACTTGGGGGTGTTGCGTTTTTCAAGAACGGGATCGTCCGATCACTAACGGAAAGTCAAAACTGGACGATATAATGCTTTCTTCGCATCAGCTTCGGCAACCATTTCGACTGCCACACCAGAAATGGCGCGAATTAATGGCTGGAGCCTTTTGAGGTACCAGAAACCTCTTCGGGGCATTTGGGCTTAATCACAAAGAACAGACCTTTGCGTCGGGCGATGGAGTTGCCGAAATGCCTCCTCTTTAGACTGTAGGGAACCAGTTCCGCTCCCGCTTACGCCATGCTAGCCCGAGGTGCACACGACAGTCCTGCGAACAGTATGGCAGAGCCCATGGAGCCCGTATTGTAAGCCAGAACCCTTTCCCCGTCGGTGGCCGCGCATGGACACAGACGCCGAGGTCAGCAAGCTCGCGGCACACAAGCCTCTCCCAGACTATATCCAGACATGTCTGTGCGAAGGGACGGGGCTTCGTGGGCCGGCGACCAGCGTCACGTGATCTTATAATTTTGTCGGACGTGTCTTCCCCCGAATGATTAACTTTCCTAGGCGTCGTGAGAGCGTATAAAAGCTCGTAAGCTCTCCTTTTCAGTTCCGCTATGAGAATAAACCATTATAAGGCTTTCTCATCCTCGGCCCGTCTCTGCCTCTGTGAATATCGGAGTCCCGGAACCCCGACGTCTCGCCAGGTCAACGCTGCCCCATTGATCAACTCCCGCAGTTGTCCCACGCAAGAGCTGAGTACAGACTGTGGGATCTCCGCAACTGGGGAATTCTTCTAAACACATATATTACACTAAGCAAACCAGACGCATTAAATAAATCTTCAGTATAAAACGATAAGAAACACTCTTTCTTGAGTGAGTTTCCCTTAAGTCTGCGAGGCGGCTGCAGCGGGAAATTTAACGCCAAATGTGACAGTGGTCTTTTAAATAGAAAGGAAAGCACCAGCGGCGGCCTGCCTCCTGACGGAGTGGGGGCGGTCTCTGAGGTCCCTGCGGTGAACGCGGGGATCTTTTTGGCAAGTGTCTTGTATCCTCGCAGTCGAGGGTCACGTTGTCCAACGAGAAGCCCCGAGAGGCTTCGCAGAAGCCTGGATATCGGGCCAGCCTCTGGATCACAGTCTCGTGAAACCTTTTTCCGCAGCTCTGCCTTGCGTTCATGAGTTGTAATACAGGAGTTGGTTGCGAACGTTAAGTCGATGGTCGAGCCTGTATTCCTACTCCTTGACGGCGCTGCAGTAAGAAAGAGAGATTGCCCGATGAGAAGAGGTTAGTGAAGTTGGTCAAAAGTTTCTAAGCAAGTTTTTCGGATCCTATGATGCACCTCTTGCGAATTTACGCAAAAAAACATAAGGCCTTAGTTTTTGTCTAGAATGAAATGTCGCAACTGTATAAATATCACACGTGTGTCTGCTCCCACATAAA
Source organism: Amblyomma americanum (assembly GCF_052857255.1). NCBI lineage: Eukaryota > Metazoa > Arthropoda > Arachnida > Ixodida > Ixodidae > Amblyomma > Amblyomma americanum. Next base: position 174,418,862 of record NC_135500.1, on the reverse strand, counting down.
ATCCGAAAATTCGAGACTATCGGCGCTTTTAAGAGCCTCAAAGCGCAGTAACTCAGGTAACATTACTTTATCTTTGCAGTACAGTGATATTGCAATTTGCGGCGTCGACGTGTCCTCCTCCACGACGCATAAGGCCCATTGTCTCTCCACTCATTCGGCTGCATCATAAGGGAGCGCCTGGCGCACCTACGGCATAAGTGCACGAGTGACGCGAATAAAGTTGTTGGTAGCACCATAGTACCGGCCAGTGAAAAAAATACGCGTACTATTCATAAGAGTTGCGATATCTGTTCTTCTGGAAAACGATATAAGACATCCACAACGCTCTGAATGGGAAACGACGCAGCATAGTGACATAAAATGGGCCCTTAAAGTTTGGAACATTTTGCAAGTATCAAAGCACATGCTAGCAGAAAGCAAAAGGCAAGGGCTCGATAACGTTTACCTGTCTAAGACGAACTGGTGCTGGTGCCTTTCCACAGCTCCTATTAGATACGAAAACAAACAGCTCGAAACTAAATAAAGGCAAATAGTATAAAAGTACCGCAAAAATCGACGTGCAGCCTCCCTTTGCAATGCGATTTTGCAGGTTAGGCTTGTAACAGGGCTGGCTTATATACAGACTGGCGATATCAACCGACACGTGACAGCTCCGCCCGTTACGCGTTACGGCTCGTCAAAAGCACGCCTCGAGGACTTCGCCGTGCAGCGGACTGAGCGGAGTTCCAGAGCCAGCACTTAAAGAGGCAATGTGGAAACAACCCTACAATTACTGCTGGAAGCAAAAATTGAAGCTCTGGATCTTTCCGGCTATTCTGACGTTGGTACGGCAGGAAAAGACACATTTATCAGCGAGAAAATTGGATTTACAAAACTTCCCGCCAATTGATTGAAACCCGTGACGTCCTTACCGAAAAGGACGGGTTATCACTGTTTCGAAGTAATGGCGGTGTCGCGCAGCTTATGAGGCCCGCACTCAAAAAATAGGTGTCGATTATAGAAAGATCCTAGAAAACAGTCTACAGGCAATACAAATCCTATAGACCTTCTATGACGCAGAAGGCACGCAAAGAACGCCCCGGTCACGCTGCTGGCAAAGGTGAAAATTGAAAATTGGTTTTTGGCGAAAGGAAATGGCACAGTATCTGTCTCACTTATCTCGGCGGACACCTGAACCGCGCCGTAAGGGAAGGGATAAAAGAGAGATAGAAAGAAATAATAATAATAATAATAATAATAATAATAATAATAATAATAATAATAATAATAATAATAATAATTGTTTTTTGGGGAAAAGAAATGGCGCAGTATCTGTCTCACATATCGGAGGACACCTGAACCGTGCCGTAAGGGAAGGGATAAAAGAGGGAGTGAAAGAAGATGCCGGTCTTTGTTTCATGCGCCGCCATATTGCGTTTAGCCGGCAATCAGTCGACCCCCTCGCCTCTTGCACCGTCAGCGTTCGCTGTCCCATTCATGCCTCATCCTCACTTCTTTCATTCACTACCTCCTGTATTCTTTCCCTGTAGGCGCGGTTCAGGTGTGCGTCGAGAAGCGAGGCAGTTACTGTGCCTTTCATTTCCTCAAAAGCAATTTTGAATTGAATTTTTCTTGCCATCCTTCTCTTTGCACACACTCTTTTGGACTAGAAACAAATGGATGCCGTTGCACATTCTTGAACAGCGACGGCGCGCCAATAAATGCTAAGGCATTAAAAACAAAAATATCCCCATACACTGCCGTCACTTCCTTTGCTCCATTCTTCCTTGAACTGTGTTGGAACGGTGACGAAAAAGACGTCTTTATACTTCTATATTTTTTGTATTTTCTGTATGCTTTTTAAAACTTGTTAATTGTTGCAGTGATTCCTGTCGCCATGACGAAAAGTACTTGTTTCTGTCGGTTTTGTTCTTTTGAAGTGCACATAGCGTTGCATACATTTGTGCAAAGCTTTTCTGCCTTGGGCGTGCCGCTTAATTGTATAGGGTGACGAGGCCCCTTAAAAATGTGAATTAGTCACTGCTTTTCCTCGCCATCCCCAGTTTGTACGTTGTATGTGCAAACTGAAATAAAAATCTCATTTATTGATTTATTGCTCTATAATTCCACGCAGATGTGTCTGAAGATAAAAACACAATTTATTCTTACTTGCGCAGTCTGGCCACGGGAACCTAATCCTCCTTCTCGAGAAAGTGCTCCACTGTCCGCCTTCAGGGGTTTGCTTGCAGCGATAGAGAGGTTCGGGCTTGAAGACGAAGTCATAGCCTTTGTCGCAATAGACGCTGCAGAATTGCCGATCGGTCTTCAAGTCGCATGCAACGCACCCATTCTTTGGTGGGGCAATGTAAGAGCACGAGTAAGCTGCGCATAATGAAAAAAAAAATAACGAGCAACACTTGAGAGAGATGGTGACTTTATGCTCCCGTAATGAATTCTCAGAAAACGGTTCAGAAAAGGAAAAGACAGTGAGCAATGCTTTTATCTTCATTCTTTTTATTCTCTATCTGCAGGCGCAAAACTCTCGCAGTTAAAAGCTCACTGCGCACCGTGCAGAAGTTTGGTAGGTCTGTCCGCTGCTTGCATGAATTTGTTCCCTGCGAGCAATCCGCGCGGAGTGTGCTTTTTCACTTCGGTCTACGCTTCTGCCTGCACAGGTCCTTAGCGCGCACCCGACACGCCGGAAGAGAGCCTTGTCTGAACAAGCAAGTGAACTTCAATGACTGCTCTCTCTTCTGGAGCAGGCTGCGATGCTAACATCTTAATTTTTTATACGAATTCTATCGGTCTGTCTTACCGACAAAACGCAGAAACAGAGAAGATATCTGGTGACGCTGTCCTCCCAAGTCGGGAATCGTGCAAGAGTGCCATGACGGTGTGATACCTGGCATGCTACTTATTCGCGCCCTGAAGTCTCTATGAGCGATCGGCATCAGTGCGGCCGCTTTCGGCATTATATATATGTATATAGCAGACAAAGTTAAGGAAATGAGGGGCTCGTTTGATAAACTTGTGAAGAGAGCCAACAGTCACCGAAACCAAGGTGCGTAGGGGAATGTTTAATTTCTTTTTTAATGTGTAGTGCTGATCAGTGGGATAATAAGACTTCGATTAATCTATCGCTTAAAGAAAATTACTTATAAAGCAGCAGAAAAAACAACCATGCCGCCGGTGGGATCCTAACCCACGACCTCCGAATATCGCGTCCGGTGCTCTATCAACTGAGCTACGGCGACGGCTGCCCAATCTGCTGCTCTCGTGGGTATAGATGTTTATTGGGTGCTCATATGGTAGAGCACCGGCTAATGGAACACACTAATAATGTTTCTAGCACTGCAAAGACTAACTTAGGAGTGCACTGCTTAAAGTGTACCTCCCGTTCCTGACAGCTTTTGTTTTATGAGTGTGCTGTTCTCGCGAGAAATCCTTGCACAGAAAATCACTCGTGAAATCATAGAAGACGCCTAGATTTTGAAACTAGGACAAGACCGTTTTAGCACTCCCTCGATTGCTCTAACAGAAGATGAACTAAATTATTTGAGCCAGATGCCATTTGAGTAATTCGGTCATGCTGGTTTTATTTTGACTTTTTACAAGTTTTTAGGCCTCTGATTCCGCCTTTTAGCTTTCTATTTGCCCTTTTTGGCCTTGTTGTTTTTTTAATTCCCCTTAATTTCTATCCTTTTAACGCCCCTTTTGGGTATTTTATTGCATCTTCTTTTTATGCCGTTGTCAGTCGCTTTCATGTTTCGTCTGCCGCTTAGCGACTTTACCCGTTTGCTCTTTCCGGGCATTTTCGATTGTGCGCAGACGCAGCACCGTTGTCTCGGTGTCTTTTTTCGCCTTTGTTAGCTTGTGCCCGTAGCAAACTCAGCAGCTGTTCCCCATGTTTTCCCGCCCACTCTTCTTATATACACCGTTTCTTTCTGCGACAAAAAAACTGCGCCGTAGGGTCCGTCTTTTCTTCGTCCCTGTCTTAAAATTGTGATGTGGATGTTCTTTTAGCTGTCCTGAATGCTGATGTGGCTTTATTCGGCGAGCGATAAATTCACGATTTAAAATGCTAGCACGAAAATGCTTCGCTTGTTTTATCTGCAAGCTTCACACGTTCGACTGATTTTAACTCGTCGAATTCTAATGATCTTTTCAGCTTCACTTTAAATTATATAGTTTGCTGATGGTGGTAGATATGTTGGATGCGTGCCTTTAGATTTCACCAATTTTACACGACTGATCATTCACTTTCATTTCATAGACCCAAAACGTACATAGCATGTTTGGCCCTCCTCTAAGGCTTTTGAAAGATTACTTGCGCGACCGGAAGCAACGCGCGTATCTGCTGGTTTTTCTGAAACTAAAATACTTAGCGAATAAATGCCACAGGGGCCAGTTCTCGGACCGCTGCTCTTTATTCTTTATTATGTCAGTCTAAAGCTCGAAAATATTTTCCTCAGCACACATTGTTACCACTCTATTTTGCATTTGATCATATTGCTCTGCGAATATTAGTTCCTTACTTCAAAGCAGTCGGATATTATTAGTTCACTACATATTTAAGTAGTCATTAGGTGTTATGTTTTCAATATACTCGATAAATCTATTTATTACCAATTCATTCACCCCGGATAATTATTTAACAATAACTGCATTCATTTTCCCATTCAAAACATTTTTCTACTCCCGAAAGTTTACGCTAATTATGGTACAATAATCATTTGCAACCGTTTGATATTAGAATTCTTTGCTGTTCTATTTAAAATCATTAGAGTAGTCGTCCTGACAGCATCGTTTTAACGAAGTACTGAAGGGCTTGCTCTTAGAACTTGATTTGATGGGTGAATATTTTTTGCGTGTTCATGTTTTCTTTTCCTTTGTAGTTCCTATGTGTATTCTGTTATCTTGTATTTGCTTTGTTTTCCTTTGTCAATATTAGCGACATTCTGTCTGTTTAGCTGAGGGTCCCCGTGCAATCCCTGACTTTGGTACCCTCATTTGTATGCTAGCACGCCTGTACCGATCTTTTGGATAAAAGAATGGTGGAGGATTTGATTGGAAAATAAATAAATAAATAATTAAATAAATAAATAACTTTGCATTACAAGAGAGCGGAAGCAATAAAAAGAAAGAGAACAATAACGGGAGCGAGCTTTATAGATTGGCAGCCAAAAAAGTGCAAGGTGCAATTCCAGCTCACCGGCACTCCGCTGCCGAATGGCCCCTAGCTTGGGCAAACTATCGTTCCCGGCTACGTATGGCGACACTTATTACGGAACTGTTGCGTCCGTCCTCTTACGTTTAACGATGGCATTAAACGAGCATGTGGCCGTGTTGCCGTCTTCTTCCGGTGCCCGGTAGGTGACGGTGGTTGGGGGACCCTAACTGAAGGTGCAGCCTGGCTCCTTTTCGGCGACGACCTTCACTTTCCCGGGGCCGTTTTTCTGCGCACATTACATGGGCATACAAGAATCTCACGCAGGCGATGCTGACACGTCGTGGCGTCACGGGCTGTACTCGATAGTGATTACATTGTTATTGCTTCGGTCAGTGCGAATTAAGAGGTTTATTCTAGGCGCCGTCCTGAAGTGCAAGTTACCGTCCATTTCTATTCGGAATTGCGACTAAGGCACACTTACATAAGTTTAGTTTTTTTTACTCTAGAGCGAACCTTGTAGCTGTTCTGTTAAAATCTTGCGCGAATTACTGTATGGCCTTACGGAAGCACACGTATATATGATATGGCGCCTACCGAGATACAGTGTTCTAGTAAAAGAGATTTCTTCCTCGCATATAACGGGACACTGAATAAGTTTTATAAGCACTCACTGCCGCACCCTGCATGTCCAGCTATGCCGATCAAGCACCTATGTTCAATCATGACCTTCAGGCTCCCTGGCTGGCCACATTATCTATGCTTGCAACGCATAGCTCGTAAGTATCACGCTACCTGTCTATGCAAACTCCCTTTTGATATCCATTTCGTGACATGTTTTTTTTTTTTTTTTTTTACTGGAGTGATGGGTCTGGAGGTCAAAGTTTAATGTTTACGGCGAAAGTTCCGCAGAGGCAAAGATAAGCCATTGGGTTGTTTCAAGGCACGGCGTGGTTGTGTATTCATACTCAGTGTGATGTATGTTACGCAAGTCTAATGTGCTTTAGTGGGCTTACATAAGAGTGTGCTCGATTCACTTTCCATTTCTCTACATCTGCCATTTTGTCAAGATCAACATTTTGTACTCGTGTTGTATGCTCGGCGACTTCCTGTTCATAGTTACCTCGTGGAAGTAAATGGAACGAATAAAAGAAGAACGCAGTGAGCAGCTGTCACGCCCAAACTGTCATCCCCTTTATAAGAGACACATGGGGCTTTTGGCATTAAAAAGTTGCAGTCTTATCCGTGCTACTCCTTTATTAACCTACTCCAGGAATACGCTCATGCGTTGACGTGTTATTGTAAGGTGGACAGAGCGAGTATGCCACTGAGCAAAAAAAAAAAAAAACTTAATTTCATTACCATCTCCCTATGCATCCCCGAAAAGGTATATGCAGCCTAGGTTTGGTTGTGCGAATTACTCAGTGCACCATTATATTTCAAGCAATAGTCCTTGAATTCAAATTATTATTTTTTCGGCAGAGTTTTGAAGGCGGATGTACATGCCTGATGTATATTGCGCAAAATGGGGGGAAGGAACTCTGGTGTGGGATATTCATATGAAGTTCCGGCGTGTCGATGTCGCTTTCTTTTTTTCCGGTTTGTTTTCATTCCAGCTGCGCATACAGATTTTTCTATACAGCAATCCGTCAGATAAGACTGTCAAGTGCTATCGCCGTACGCCTTTTTTATGCAGCCGATACGAGTGGGTGTAAAACATGTAAGTAACGACACTCAGCGATCACAGCAGGACACGCAAGGGGAAAATGGACGTCCACTTACCACTAACGTTGGTTCCTTCCAAGTCACTTTCAATGTCCGGCTCCCGTGGCGGATAACAATGTCGTCTGGACAAAACACAGCTACCGGTCCTTCAGCATCCGAGAAGAAAATAACGAGCGTAAGGTGAAATTTCTTGCCACCTATTTGCATAAAAAGAAACTGCACCACTTTTTGATAATTCCGCGATACTCAAATCTATAGAGTCAAATCTATACATAGAGTCAAATTAATAGAGGCTGTAGGTAAAGCACGCAAAGTGTTTTTGCGCTAGCATTTGAAATAACGACGTAATCGACAATTGAATTTTATGCTTCTTCTCAAAACACTGAAGGATTGCGGAGAAGCTCGATGTGACGTCACGGAAGGTAAAACTTCAAATTACCGCTGCCTTCACCCACGCCCTACCATGCCTCGTTGGATGATGCGAAACAACGCTCGGCGACATTTGCGTTCGGTGGCGCTCGTTTTTTTTTTCTTTCAAAGCAAGCGTTTATGCGTTACAAATGTACAGGTACCTTCGATGACGTCATCGTGCACCCCCCTCCCCTCCTTGTTGGCGCTGTGCGCTGCGGAGAAGCTTAAATACCGTTGCGAGTTTAATGGACGATTGCGTCACCATTTTAAATGTTAGCCCAAAAGGACTTCGCACGCTTTACCTGCAAGTTTCAAACATTCGACCTCTTTAAGCTCGTCGATTCCTAAAACTTACAGAGGAGAAGCAAGAGCGAATTAATGACATAGTTTGCATGTTACCCGAAATTGTGCGCATATTGAAAGGCTCGTGCTCAGCCTTTCAGTATACCCAGGCAAGCCCAGCTGCAGCTAGGCTTACCTCGCTCATTCCTCTTCGTTAGCTTGCCACGGTAGGGTAAGCGCCACTCGACCCTTCATTTACTTTCCCAGCTTTACATCCAGGCTAGACGAAGCGAATGGTTCGCCTCTGGGTTGAATCTCTGTGCAGCATTGAGATAATCATAAATTATTTTTCACATGCCAGGAATATACACCCGGCACAGGAGGCATACGGCAGTGCAGAGTCTGGGATTATTTTCGACCATCTTGCATTGTTTGCAATGAGGGTCGAGATTCGGTCGGTTCTCTGTGCTCTTCGTATAGCGGCGTCAAGGCTCCAACCTTGCATCTAAGACGAGGATTTATACTTTGTAAGATTCAAGTTAGGACCTCCTCAGTCCTTCCGCAACCGTTTTCCCAGGTGGAGCCTCTTGCACGTTGACGGAGGGCCTTAGGTGGCGGCCACCGTCTCGGAGCGGTCCGCCTGCATTTACCGGTCAGTATTCACGTCAATCGCTTCTGCCAGAAGACCGTCGTGAGGTTAAGAACGGGTCAGATGGCAGGAATGGTCTGTCGTTGCCAGAGTTCTATATTTACACACTTCAAACAGAGAAATGGCGTCACCTGGCGTTCGCCGAATAAAGCACGAAACCTACTGCCGTTGTAAATCAAATTATATCTGGTAACAATTGGAAGCAGAGTTTGCCTTATTTTTATTTTTTCCTAAGTTCCCAATACTTTACAGGGAATGTTACAGCAAATTTCACCATTTTATCAACATTTGTCAGAGCCCATAGCTGCGCAATAGAATAATTATCAGTACTTCCTGAGGTAAACCGGCGTCTGAAGCAAAGGAAACTGACCACTTTTATATGATTCTATTTTATGCCATTATTCTACAAAAGAGACTTCTTACAAACTTGATAAAGGCGCAAAATATTCACCTGTACTGAAACTTTTGATGTCAGGTTTTCTTATTTAGCTGCTGTGAGTTCTGTAGCTCGAATACTGGTTGATGGTTTACGGAGGTTTAACGTCCCAAATCGACTCAGGCTGTGCGGGACGCCGCAGTGAAGGGCTCCGGAAATTTCGACCACCTGGAGCTCTTTAACGTGCACTGACATTGCACAGTGCACATCCATCTAGAATTTCGCCTCCATCGAAATTCGATCGCCGCGCCCGGGATCTTTTACCCGTGCCTTTTGGGTCATCAGCCGAGTGCCATTACTACTGAGCCACTGCAGCAGCCGTATATTGCTCAAAGAATTCCTACACAAGTGTTCACTACAAAATTATCGAGTTTCAAAGAATAACATTTTTTTGCACTAAGTCAGAGAGAGACAGAGTGAAATGATGTAACAGAAGGGCAGGTACGTTAATTATACGCGGATAAAAATATGAAGGCATAGATTCAGATTATCATTGTTAATGTCCAAAAACCTCCGTTTTTTTTTCTTTACGCCACCAGTAAGTCTCTTCGTTTCCAAAGTATTTGACCCGGCAGACTGGTCCTGAGCCCGTGGTAACTTTCTCATAACTTACGCCCCCCCGCCCCCCTTCACGTGTGCCAACTGTGCCTTACTGTATTGAGGCTATGATGCACTAGGGTCTGTGGATGCATTCAAAGGAAACATGTTCCTCGCACCGTTATAAGTTTAGGGAGGGAGCATGGGGGAAGGTATATGGATAAGTAGAGTAACGCGGAAGGCCTGTCTGAAATAGGTGACGTGGCAGATTTGCCAATGAACGCCTTCAACGACGGCATATGATCAGCACTTCCGCAGCCTGAAAAACAATCTGTCAGGAAACAAAAGTTTAGATACATTTTTCTCTCCAGCCCGTGATGTGTACAAGACATAGGTGACATTGCTCCCCGGAATTGGACACAAAGGGGGCATATAGTGCCTGCATTTCGCCGAGCCCTCCTCGCTCACTGGCCGCAAGCTCGAAAAAACTGCCGTTCGTGATCATGTCTGGCACCAGGTATTGTGGATATGGTGCGTGATTCCTCTCACTTCTTACGACAACCTTGAACGAGCAGATGGCCGTGTTGCCCGCGGCATCCGTGGCCCGGTAGGTGACGGTGGTCGGAGGTCCCCAGATGAAGGCGCTGCCCGGCTCCGTGTCGGCGACGACCTTCACTTCTCCGGGACCGTTGTCCTGCGAACGTCGCATAGGCAGAGATGAATCTCGCTCAGGTCGTGCTTTTGCCGATGCCGTGACGAAGCGATTGCTCCTAGGCTGGCTCAATATTGTTATTGAGACGGTCGATAATAAGTGGGTTGTTCATTTATTTTCATATACTGCTGCCTAGTATGAAGCTGTGGCAGGAAGAGATTAAAACGCACAATGGTGGATCAAAACACGTTACAAAAAAAAGAAATAAAGAATGGAATGGGCAGCTTCTGATATGTTCACTTGACAGCGTAGTTGATGGACGTTGCACGAACAAGTCCTAAAAATCAGCTGCGTTTGAGAAACAGCGAAAGCACTGGGAAACGCACAGTAAGAGCAGGTCAGCTACGAATCGCACGATCTAAAAATTTCTTTATGGGCTGAGTGCGAGTAGGGCCAGGAAGTGAGTTTGTAATTTCTGTAGTGCGCGAAAAGAAAACTATTTGAACAAGACAGTACGAAGATTTAAAGGCGGAATGTTTAGCTCTTAATAGCTTCGTAATGACGATGTATTAGAAAAGTTTGAATACTTAAGAAAAAGTTAAATCGCGGAGCGCTAAATAACGTGCGGGAGAGCTTTGAACAATCAATTCGACGATGTGAGGCAGATGAAGCGAGTCCTAGATCAAAAAGATGAGAGGAAGGCGAAACATTTTATACAAGTGAAATATTGAACTGACATCCTTTCTTTTTGACTGATTTCTATTTTTTACACTTATAGCATTAGGAGGACTGGTGAAGACGCATCCGTATTCTAGGATTGATCAGATCGGGCTTCTGTGTGCAAGTTCGTGCAGTTGTTCAGTGCAAGTTGCCGTCTATTTTTTTTTTTCAAAGCGTGTTTATATGACGGTTATCTGAGTTGCATAGTTGAAGCACTTCCGAATCGAGCTCCTTATTATCCGGTTAGGGTTATCCACAAGTTACGCCGTCACCTGTAGGCTCGGCGATTCCTCCTCGTTTCTCTTGGAATATTTTCATCACGAGGAAAGCAACTGTCACGCAGCCTGTCAAGTCTGTGTTTCGACTGCTTCCTTGTAAGCAGAACTGCGTATGGTGTTGCCCTAGAGCAGGCCTAGTGCCAAGCCTGCAGTTTATAAAATTAGATATTCAGTATGACATGTTAAATGTGCACAACATAAGTTATCGTTTGGTTTGGTTTAAGGTTTATGGGGGTTTAATCCCAAAGCGATTCAGGCTATGAAGGACGCCGTAGTGGAGGGCTCCGGATATTTCGACCACCTGGGGCTCTTTAACGTGCACTGACATCGCACAGCACATGGGCCTCTAGAATTTCGCCTCCATCGAAATTCGACCGCGGCGGCCGGGATCGAACCCGCGTCTTTCGGGCCAGCAGCCGAACGCCATAACCACAAAGCCACAGCGGCGGCATAAGTTATCGTTTATGAACGCTCCTTCCAAGCACTCATCTCCAGAGCAAATATTTAAAACTCGGTAAGTGCTTGTGGAAATTATCTTACCCTGATGAAGGACGGACCACCGTCCGAAACCGTTGGTAAATAAAAGTTTGTTCGAGTGTACTTCAACTCTTTACTTATGTTATCAGCAGTCGAGTAAGTTTTTCATCGTAGCATATATATAGTCTCTTCCATTCTCTCTATTCTTCTTCTCTCTTGGCTTTGCATGTGGACTTCGACAACTACAACTGCTGCAACAACAGGCTTCAGCTACAAGACCATTCGGGGTGTGCTTTCTGTAAAGGTACTAGCCGCAAAACGCTCCGAATAGGCGGAGAAGCACACCTCATTATGCGACCGGCGCGAAGGTACGCTCCTGTGGACGGCAGCGCCAAGCCTCGCATCTGTATAGAGGTACTTTATCCGCCGCGCAAGGCGAAACGCGCAAGTAACGACACCCAGTGGCGACAGACGGACACACAAGGTGGAAATTACTTGCCACAAACGTTGGTTCCTCCCAGCTGACGTTCACTGTCGGCGTCTTGTGGTAGACAACAATGTCATCAGGACAGAACGTAGCCATCGGTTCCTCGACATCTAACAAAGGAAGAACAAGCACAAGGCGCCATTTCTTGTCACCTGCGTACGTGGGCGCATATTATATTCCTTATACGTCCAGAGCTGCATTTGCGACGTCCCTCGAGACAGGCAGAATTGTGCGTAACGCGTTACAAATTTTGGACTACGGTAATAAATTCACATTTTCTACCAAGCTTTTTCGTCAGGAATTGATAACATTTTGCTAGTGGCAACGTTCTTAGTAATCAGATTATTGTTTTCAGTAATCGATTACAAGTAGTCACTTAATTTCTATTAAAAATGATGGTCGATTTGCGTAGTTAGGCTAAATGTGAATTTGGTGCGATAGCAGTTCGGTTTTCACTTCGGTTCCGGTGCTCAGACCCAGTGTTCATGGATGGCAGTTGTTCGAATAGCGATAAAGGGTTAATGTTTATATATGCGGAATTGGTCATCCTCTAAATTCAGAGACTCCTGGGAGTCTTCCTACCACTCCTGGCCTAGTGGTGCAGCGGTCAAGCGATGCGCCGCTGCCCGTTAAAGGAAGGTGGTGTAATGAATGGGACTTGGGTTTCCTGAGTTCGGCTGCGACTCAGGTTGCTTTTCACGAGCAGCCTCTTAGGATTAAAGGGGCTGTGAAGGGGGCTTTAATAAAGTTGCGGCATGCCCGGGATATTGAAGCACGCAGCTTCACAAATAGTTTCCAGCAAGGATTCTTTTAAATGCGCTTTGTAGAAGCTGAGCTATCTGTAGTTAAAACTCGAATTTCAGCTTCTTCGCGCCTTTCCCTCTCCTCTCGCCACTTTTTGCACTCTGGAAGGTAAGAGCTCCTCCGCCGACCCCCCCCCCCCCCCCCCTTCCCCACCCCCCACCTGGGAGCGAAGCTTCGACACGCCGGAGCTCAGCGGCTTATTGGCCGCGGCCACGGTAGCTGCCTGACGTCTGAAAGAATCTAACCAATGGCCACCTCTCACCTTTTCTACGCAGATGCGGGGCACGGGGGAGGGTGCGAGCATGAAAAAGTCGCCGGGGAGGGCTCGCCAATTTTGACGCGTGATTGTGGGTCGTGTGCTGCGTGTAGAAGAGTATTATTTGGCTGTGGTATTCATGGCAACACAGTGCAGTGATTAGGTGAGTTAATGTACTCTCCTCGGAAGGTGTTTCAGAGCCCCTTTAATTGAGTTGCCACCTGACACGGTGGGCAGGCTGCTCACCTGCCCACCGAATGGGTGGGTGGGCTGCGCGCGGGATGTTCGTTCGCCATAGCGAGAAAAGCCACGGAAAAGCCCCGTGCAAGGATTTCCGGACATGCAAGCTCAAATGCCTGTATTTGACTGCCCCATTTTCCGCGGTTCGCATTTCTTCAGGACAGCATAGCAGTATGTCACGTTTAGTGAGCTTGAGACTCGTCCCCGCATAGGGTAAAAACAACGAAGCGAGATGCTTTGCGTAACTATGAGCTGGTGCGCAAGTTATGCACTATACGTTACAACTCTGCCCTCACCCGAGCGCTTACTCCTAAGAAGAATTCAGCTTCCTTGCTTAAGTCTCGCAAGGAAACGTCGAAAACATATCGACGAGAAATTAGAAAACCAGCTGCAGGTGAAGATTAACAGCACAAGAACTTCAACAGACAAAAGATCAAGGACGCCACACCGGCTCATTCTATATAATCGACGCATAATTAGTCTTATGCTAATAAAAGTGCCAAGGATAATATAATATCATAGTAATCGGCCACTCGTTTGTAATTGTTCAGGTACTTTTTGAAGGCTTTAACTGACCACTGAAATCAGCGGCATTTCAGATGAGGTATGTAATCGTGATCGGTTACTTCTTCTCTGTAACGTATACACGACTGCTCGAGACGCAATCGCGGCCGTTCGCGGAGAAGGGTGAAGGTTGCGAAGGGAGGGGAACTCGCAGCAGCACCGCACTTTACTCTCAGGGAGAGGGTGATGGTAAGCACGATGAAAGCTGCGAGGGCAAGACGAAGTTGTGTGGCATTGATTCCTGCGGAGATGGCATTCACGAATGTCACGAGAAGGCGCAAAAAGACATACTGCGCGCACACATGCAGTGCCGCTCTCACTGGGTTTAGCGCATTACAACGCATAGTGCAGGCGTTGCGTAATTCTGCTAGCTCAGGTAATTCAAATAAATATCAGTGAGGTGCAACAGTCACGACAAATTTCGTTGTTTCTGTTACCCTCCGCTAATCTAATGCTTGATCTGCAGCGGTACCTTTAGCCTAACTACACGCATTAGTCTCCCTGAATTCTTTAATGTCAGAGCAATCTGTTCGATCAGGAACAAAGAGGGTTTACTCTAAGTGAATAATCGACAAAATTCTAATCCTTAGGCATAAAGCAAGCAATGTTGCAAACGACATAGTGTTGCAAACGACACACTGTGTGTGTCTTACCTCTGCATCGCGTTCCATTGATGATGTATCCGGGCCTGCAGGTGCAAGAGTTCCCGTGCCTGCTATAGTAGCATAATTTTTCATATATATCGAAATCGTCATCGCCAACTATGCCTACTTCTGCCGTGCTGCAGGCGATAACTGCTTGCTTGCCTGAAACAAACGTCCAAAGAAGTTAATGGTCTGTTTTACATCCATTTGTCTCATCACCGCGATTGTTGGGTCTGCTTTTGATGTCATAGTTTGACGTTATTCTTCGGTGACTCGATGAAGTTGTAACAAAAAAATAGGTTTTGAACATATATAAATGAAGACAACAAAAAAGGAACGGTTCTCCTTGCCGGTGCCAAGAAAACAACAGCGGTGTCACAGTGATGCGATCAATCTCCTATCCTCGTTGCACGCAAGCACATCTATATAGCGAAGTCTAAGCTCATAAGACTGTCGTAAGGCTTAGATGCACCAAGGGCTCCACAACGACAAGAAGTCAGCGTTACTACAACATCTTCAAAGACCTATAGCTTGACGCCTGCCTTAGCCGTACAGCCGAGGTGTCATCGTTGCTGCTGCAGTCCTCCTGCCTCTTTGAAGGGAGTCATTAGGTGAATGGGTAGGTGGGTGGGTGGGTTGTAGGGGGACGGAGTGTTTGGCATGTGTCTCAGCAGCAGCCTGAGTTCCAATTACGTAGTACCATGCGGTACCGATAATTGACCCCCTACACAGATTTGAATCCACGAATGAAGCAGAGTTTTAAAAAGGGGGGGTAATTGCCCTTTAAGGCTGCCAGTAGATGGATGCATGATGTATACACTCGATTAGAACGTTTACCACCAGCCTTCAAGTGAGGCCATACATTGTAAAGAAAGGCAAACACTGAAGAAATCGAACGTGTCAGCAACTTCTCTAACTGAGCGAAAGCCTACAAAGCTCCTTCATAGCCATACCCAATAGGTGCAAACAGAAAATGCAAATGGGAATTAAGTCGCGTGTTAAGCACAGCTGCGAAGACAGGGTGGTCTGCCTTTTCGAGAAAGTAAAAAAGACGCGAAATAAGTTGATATACAGATAAGTGCACAAAGGCCAGCTTCACCAGACTCCAGAGGGAGAAACAAATTGCCTCGACGCATAGGCTGCCATTCAGAACGTCACACAAAGGTGGAAAAAATTGTGTGCAGCGCTTGTACCTTATTTCTCGCACACTGCAGCACTTGCTACGCAGATAAGGCTCGCATCCAAGAAATGTTGCAGACTTGGGCACGTGCAAACACAGATCTTCTGAGCCATCCAAGTCTGTGTTCGTCGCTTCACAGCAGTATTGTACCCGTTGGCAAAATAAGACATCATCGTCATCACCATCATCATCATCATTATCCGGCTTACTACACCCACTGCAGGGCAAAGGCCTCTCCCATGTCTCTCTGATTAACCCTCTCCTTTGCCAGCTGCGCCCGCTCTATGCCTGCAATCTTCCTAGTCTCATCCGCCCACGTAACCTTCTGCCGACCCCTGCTACGCTTGCCTTCCCTTGGAATCCACTCCGTTACCCTTAAGGACCAGCGGTTACCTTTCATTCGCATTACATGCACTACCCAAACCAATTTCTTCCTCTAAATTTCGACTAGGATGTCATCAACACGCGTTTGTTCCCTCACCCGCTGTACCGCTTCCGTTCTCTTCACGTTACACCAATTATTTTTCTTTTCTGAACATTTTCCGTTAGCCTCCACGTTTCTGCCCCGTAGGCAAGTACGGGTAAGATACAGCTGTTGTACACTTTTCTCTTGAGGGATACTGGTAAACAGCCATTCATGATCTGAGAGAACCTGCCATATGCGATCCACCCCATTGTTATCATTCTAGTTATTTCCCTCTCATTATCCGGATCAGCGGCAACTACCTGTCATAAGTAGACGCATTCGCTTACCACTTCCATAATGTCCCTTATTCTCTCTTTTCCATTCCAAGCAAACAATATGCAGTGAATAAAGGCTGAACACAAAATTCAGCACACAGTACACCCTCGTTGTTACGAAGTCAGTAAGAGGAGGAATATTATTTTATATGAATGCTGTTCGTAATATTTTTCAGGCCTCAGGACTTGAAGAACTGCTTCGAGAAGTCTGTTTTGGGAACACAATTTCACGGGAACACAATTTCACAATTTCAAATTCGTCCCATATTGCGTTATTTTCACTAGAAACAGCTTTAAAGAGAAGGTGAAATGTTTCGTTTTGTAATTCGACTTTATGCAAGAAATAAAGTCTATGAAGCTTCTAGGTAAAGCGTACAAATTAGTTATCCGATAGCATTTGAAAAGGTGACGTGATCACTGATTAAAATAGCGGCTATGTTCAGGCTTCTCCTCACTGCGCTTTATGAGTGCGGGGAAGCTAATGGTGACGTCACAGTTGGCGAAATTTCAGATGTCCGCTGTCTTCGCCTACATTAGCCCGTTGTACCCAGTTGCCCAAGCCGGGACCCTTTCTACTTAAATTTTCTTCCTAGTCTCAAAATAATTTTGCCTTCACCTACATGCTGCCGGGCGTCACCCGATGCCACGAAACACTGCTTCGCGAGCTCCACCTTCGACGGCATTTGTTTTCTTCATTGAAACAAGCGTTTCGACCCTGGAAACGTAGCGCCGCCGTATGTGACGTCATCATTGCGGTCTCTACCAGTCGCTGTACACTGCAGAGAAGCCTGATCGTCGACGCTGGTTTAGTCGGCGATTGCGTCACGATTTCAAATGCTTGCGCTAAAAGATTTCGCCTGATTTACCTGCAAGTTTCACAGATTCGTCTCGCTATAGCACATAGAATTCTAAAGCCCCTTCATTCGACCTTTAATGACGAAAATTTACCACGCTCTGCTTTATTAGCTGATTCGAATTCGCCAAAGACGCCGTTAAGCACAACGCCTAGTACTCCGCAAAAACTAATTATCTGAATGAGTCCCACTGTCTCAGTACACCATATGAAAAGATCTCGAAGTGAAGTTGAAGGTATCACTGACCGCAAAGAAGCGAAGTGAGCAGGATGAGCAATCCTGCGAACACTTTGGTTTCTGGCTCGGGCTTCATCACTCGGACTTCTGCATCTAGCACTGCACGCATGTCTGCGCGAGTGGTTTTGTCTGGGTGTAGTTGCAGTTGGGCCGCAGGCTTCGCGTGTTTGCGAGAATTGGACGCAGACCATGAAACCAAGCAGTTCATTTGACGCTCGTTATCGGGACGGCTGACGGCTCCAGTGTCGCTTATCGCCGCTGGTCCCTGCTTCTCCCGAGTTCCGCCTTGAGGACGAACAAATGTCGCGCCCGGCTCCAGTCGTCGAAACGAGTTAGCTAAGTTTGCTCGATTCCAAACTATTCTCTCATTTAGGTGACAAAAGGCGACTGGAGAGATGACGCTCGGCAAGGTTTCACGACAAAAGGAGACACGCTTACTGAAATAAGAAAATTTAATTGTCAGGATTGTAAACAAGAAAACCTCTTTTCACCGTCGGGCCTGCGTGGCTGCCTGCAGCCACAGACCAGCTAATTTTCGTCGTACGTGTAAAGCAAACGTTTTAAATACGTGTCTAAAAACTAAACACCATTAGAAAAACCTGAACTAATGGGTTTCTTGTAACGTGTGAATAAGTTGTGTTATCAAAGCAAATTTCCTTCTTTGGATACAGAAAAAGGGCGAAATTTTCGGCTCCTCAGGTTGCAAATAGCTGTAGGATTCTAGAAAGCTGGAAAGCTAAAAAGTCCCCTCCCCAATACCTCACACCACTGCATGTTATTGTTTTTATTTTCCTTTAAATGAAAGTGTGAATTTTTTTCGGGCTTTAAACCCACTTCAAAGGAAGCGGAACAAGACATGAAATCCAAATAAAGCTGTTGCAGAATAGATTTCATCACGGCATTGCCGTAAGTTGCGCAATATGTAAGAGGCTGCCAATTATCTAGAATTATTCTAGAGAACGCCCTGAGAAAAACCAGAAATTAAAAAAAGAGAACGATGGTTTCAACTTATAGCACCGAAGTATGCTTTGCTGTAGCCAATTCATCGATTTGCCAGAAGGTCAGCTTGAGGGCTTTCTTTCTTTCTTTCTTTCTTTCTTTCTTTCTTTCTTTCTTTCTTTCTTTCTTTCTTTCTTTCTTTCTTTCTTTCTTTCTTTCTTTCTTTCTTTCTTTCTTTCTTTCTTTCTTTCTTTCTTTCTTTCTTTCTTTCTTTCTTTCTTTCTTTCTTTCTTTCTTTCTTTACTTTTTCTTTCTTTCTCACTTTCTTTCTTTCTGCCTGTTTCTCTCTTTCCGTCGTTCTTTATTTCTTTCAACGCAAACCTCGACAGCGTTTATGTTGCTGATTTGTTCATATTATTGATTTCAGTACTGTGAAATCCAAAATTAGGAGAATTACCACCTCGGCTGTTCACACACATGCCACTGTCATGTACAGCCTCCCTAACACTGGCGCAACATTTAAAGTTCTTTGTACCTTGAGCGCATTGCTTGAGACACAAAGGATGCAGCCAATTTGTACAGTGCGAATTAAGTTCCATTTATGGATTCTAGGCTGCGTGCAGAGGCAGCGATAAAATTAGGTTTTTACCCCAACTTTGTGTCCTATAATTTTTTTGAGTGCGGGTGCTGATACAATGTTCAGGTTTGGAACAATCACGAATAAATGCTGAGACACTTCGTTATTTCTTTATTTCTCTAAATTATTTGACTCCATATTCATCCATGGTTCATGCTAGTGATTTAAATCGCGTAGTGTGTGTGTGTGTGTGTGTGTGTGTGCGTGCGTGCGTGCGTGCGTGTGTGTGTGTGTGTGTGTGTGTGTGTGTGTGTGTGTGTGTGTGTGTGTGTGTGTGTGTGTGTGTGTGTGTGTGCGTGCGTGCGTGCGTGCGTGTGTGTGTGTGTGTGTGTGTGCGCGCGCGTGTGTGTGTGTGTGTGTGTGTGTGTGTGTGTGTGTGTGTGTGTGTGTGTGTGTGTGTGTGTGTGTGTGTGTGTGTGTGTGTGTGTGTGTGTGTGTGTGTGTGTGTGTGTGTGTGTGTGTGTGTGTGTGTGTGTGTGTGTGATATTCCTTATAGACAATTTCTATTGATCCATGGAAGTTGTAATATAGTACTGTTAACGTTTTGTAAATTAAGACTGCACACGGTCGCAAGCAAACAAGAGGGAGGAACCTAGAAGGAAACATGCGAAAACGCATGCTTGTAAGAGCGTAAAAACCTCACCAAACGTACATTATCCTAATATAACTCTGGAAAAACCTTTCGAAAAACGGGCCCTTCAAGCAACGCGGGTTGCATGTGTCCGAGCACACGGCAAGGGCGATTGCGCGCCATGTCGCAAGCAGGCGCTGGAACTTCCTCTGACCGGCTAATCTCAGACAAGGCGGGAGCGGCTGAAGCGACGTCTCCTCGGAATTCCGTGCGTCACAGACGGACAGAGTCCACGTGTCTTGGTTCCTCCTTATGACCACGTAGTCAATTAAGCGAGGTGTCACCCACCCACTAAAACGCGTTCTATTATCTGCATGTTTAGAACGCTGAGTTGAAGCCGCAGGAGGATTCTTTCGAGCTCGTTAGTAGTAGACATGACTAAAAGATTAGGGACCGACGACGCCGTAATCTGGCGGCGGCTGGCTACGTTCGCTTATCCCGATACAGAGTGAGCAGCATCGAAGCTACAACCACACTGCACCAAACTCCTCAGACGTAGGAGGTGCTGCGGTCGTCGGCGGTTATAAGAGAAGCTGCACAGCCGCCAGGCGCGGCAAAGGGACTAGAGCGTCGGTCTCGTCCGTCAAACATAGCGGACCACGATGCGGCTCCTACTGGCGCTATGCCTCCTGTTGCTGGCCGTTCCTGAAGGCGGGAAATGTCTGCGGCTGACGCCAGATTTGCAGACATTCGTCAGCACGCTGGAGCAGTACGCGAACGAGAAGAACGACATCGTGTTCGTGCTGGACGAGTCTGGGAGCATTGGAGCGGAAAACTTCCCGGCGGAGCTGACCTTTACCGAGGTGATGTCCCGTCTGCTGGTGGTATCAAAGGACTATTCACGGCTCACGGTGATCACGTTCGCGAGCGACAATCATAAGCACATTGACCAGATCGCCGACGGCGGCACCATGTG